>NW_022995751.1:4469838-4865795 GCF_900245975.1 Drosophila guanche | reverse complement strand
AACCCTTTCTGCACTTTCTTTTATGCTCTTTCTACTCCAGCCCCTTACACAAAGTGCACTTGGCGGGCGCCTTTGGTGTGTGTGTGCCCCCGAGAAGCTCCTTCCCTACTCGGTCTCATCGCATGCTTATCCCTTCTTCAGGTTCAGCTGCTGCTCCTTTTGATGTTTTCTTGCTGCTGCTGGTCACAGTTTACTGTTGGAAGCAGACAACAACAGGAAAAAAAAGGCTAAAGGAAAGGCAAAAAGAAGCCAACGAGAGGAGATAAAACTTTGGCACACCTTGGCAGGAGCAGCCCTGGAGCGGGGCATTTACTTTGAGTTCTCATTACGAGTACTTGTGCTCCTTTTTTTTATTCTCTTTTATGGTGTCATGGCAGTTTATTGTTTTTATTGTTTGATAATTATCGCAGAGAATGCGAAATGCTTTTACCTTTCTCGGCAAAATAAAAATGGAATGGCCGGCACAAAGGACCATTGTCTGCGAGAGAGATAGAGAGAGAGAGGTTCAAGAGCAGCCATCAGCATCGGCATTCAACACCTAAGTAAAATGTTGAAATCTCAGTAGTCTCAGGGCCAAGTGAAACAAACATCAAGACGGGGCGCTCCAATTCGTGGCATGTGGCATGTAACCTCCTGCTGGCAGTTAATAAATGTGTCGCCATGCCAATGGAGACTCACACGTGCCTGCCCGAGCGAGCTGTTCGCTTTTGATCTGCGCACAATGCCCGTGGGAACAGGACATGCAAATTCATTTGCCTAAACATGTGTCTCATTCCGTATTTAGGGCCCCTGGATGGGCGCGTGGGTGCTTCGCTTGTGCCTGATTGATGGCTGGATCTTATGATGAATATTTGATTGTGTGGCAGCCCGAAACATAGTTGACATTTGCTGCCAGAGCAGAGCCTATCCAACAAATGACATAATTAGCCACAAAAGGCGCAAGGACATGGGATAAATCTTGAGTTATTTTGGCAGTAACAAACCTACGAGCACCTACGAGAATCCTGCCTGTCTGTACGTCGGTTGGCAGACACTTTCAATTTGCCCAAAATGCACTCAAGTTGCTTGTCTGAAGACAAGAAATTGGCACAGACTGGAGATACAGCAGCTAGCACAGACGACAGCCAAGTGTATTGTCGTCTTAGCCATATTGACTAGCTGTCTGTGCTTCGACTGTTGCCACTGCTGTGTGAAGCTGTTCGAATCAGTTTTCTTATTAGACAGCAGCAGCTCCAGCTTTACTTATTCAGGCTGGATGGTTGGGACTGGGACTGGGACTGCTGCAATCCTTGATATCATGGATTTCAATTTGATTAAGTGCCTGGCATTATGCATTATGCATTTTGTAGCTAATTTATTGATAATGATTATGGCTAGAGCCGCTTCTGTCGTAATGAGTTCTGGCAATTGTCAAGCACGTGCAGGAGGTGCCATAACATTTTTTTGCTCTGCGCTCTCCAATTAGCCTCAGATGCAGAGGGACTGGGCCGCAGAGCTGCAATCCTTGCGGCGTTTCCTTCTACTTACAGACGTGACACTGGCATTTGGCAGTCGCTTGTACGCTGATTGCCATATGAGCACTGCAGACACACAGAAAGAGCAGAGTAAGGGAATGGGGTTGGGAATGGGAAAGAGCGAGAGCAGATGGGAGCGATAAGCATATCCGCTGCTTACATCAACTTTTGGCAACTAAAACTGCAAATTAGTTGGAGAAAACTCGCCAGCTCGCTGTAAACCAAATTTTAAATTGCACTCGATGCTGTGCACTAATCCAATCTGTTCATTTATTTTAACGACAGGGCTTTATGGCTCTCATAATGGAACACACACGTGACGCGACGGGAAGATACCCTCCAGCCAGGTGCTCCAAGATCCAAAGGAGACTTTCTTGTTTTGTTTTTTATAGCTTCAATTATAAGCCGATTGGAATGAGCTTCTGGAATCCGATGGGTAATATTATTAGCTGTGGTTCTCCACAAATTGTGTGTGCCGAAACACACTTTCTTCTGGCAAGTACACACAATTCCGCCACAGTTCTGGCACTGTTAATATTTTGTATTATTTATGGCGACAATTTGCCGTCCAAAGATAACAATCGAAACGAAACGAGACGAGACGAAGCGAAGGAGTAGCCATAAAAGGAATCACGACGCAGGGGCAGAGTGTCATGGGCAAGTTTGTACTTGCAACTAGAAGTAGAAGTAGAAGTAGAAAAAGGAACTTTAAACAATTTCACGCCCATAGATGGCGACCATAAAAGTGCAGCGACAGCAGCAGCAGCAAAGGACAAACTTTAAGAATTCCCTTTCGCAGTTTTTGCAGAGTTTTGCAGGCAACATTAGGTGCAGCTGGCTACAGTCCTCAGTGCAGGACTAGTCGCAGTCTCCATCAAAGCGGGGCAGTGCATAAAAGGCAATAAAATGCAATTATCTCAAACGGCATAACTGTCCCGCTTTTGGCAACGTTTTGCAGGCCCATAACTTGTCCAAGCGGCGGCTGCCAAAATGAAACAGAAAAGAGAGAAAAGCCGAAACCTGGAGATAGAGCGGGAAGTGGAAATCCGAATTTGATCTAATTTGTTTGACTGCCGCCTTAAAGCGGAGAAGCATTTTAAAGCGCTGGCTAAAGTTGCACCGCATGCGAAACGAGACGAGACGAGAGGAGACTCTTGCGCCCCTTTGGCAATGTTTGCAAATGAGCGTGCCGCCATTTTGCACGTTGCATGCTGCACGCTGCACGTTGCACGTTGCACACTTTATTAGTTTTCATACGCGCTCATCGTTGCTCCAGTCAACCTGCGCGCAAGTCAAATGCAAAACATGCAACTTTGGGCCCATGAAACTTTTGCAACAAAAGATGCAAATTTGCGTTGCAGCCAAAACGTGAGTGCACAGCGGGAGGAGAGAGGGGAGCGAGCTGCTTAACGGTTTCATTTTCCATGCAAATAATTAATGCCTCCTCCCCGCACAAGCAGAGCAGAAAGTAGTGAAATTTTAATATTTAAATTTGAGCGGAGTACAAATAAATATAATGCGAGCTTTAAGTTGTTTAAAGTAAATAAATTTAAAATGAAAATATAATAACTACAAATGGAATAATTTGTATGTGCTTTAAGGCGGTTTCTGTTTATTTTAAACTGATTGATGTTGAATTTGAATATGGAACGCATTAAGAGAGCTCTTTAAAAATACATAAATGTCATTTACTTGCAGAGCTTTGGTTGTTAAACGTTCAGTAATTGCCATTGCGTAGTTCTTTTATTTATCCTTTATTTATAGATCTATTTTCCCGTCCCCCCCCCATGAACCCTTGTGTGAACTTTCTGCATCATTTGGCAGCTGTTGAAAGCGAGCGCTTGAAATAATCAAAGGAAGTTGTCAGAGAAGCCAGAGACCAGAGACCAGAGGCCAGAGGCGGTTTTATGAGCACGTGTTGCCACTTTTTATGGCTTCACCCACGAAAATCCCACTATAACTCTGCGGGAGGAACCAACAGTGTGTTTTGGGGTAAGACCAAAGCCACAACAAAGTCGTCGCATCGGAGGCCAAGACTCATTGGCTCATTCAATTAGAAGCAGAAGGCGGCAGGCGGCAGGCGGCAGGCGGAAGCAAAAGTTGCACAACATTTAAACATTCCCACAGACCGCAGACAGGAGGCAGGCAGTCGGCAGGCAGTCGGCAGGCAGTCGGCAGGCAGTCAGACCATGAGGAAATTCTTTAATATTTTGATTAGAAGTGCTTGCGGTTAGCCGCTAAATGCACCGAGAAGGCACAACCCCCAGCCGGCTCCTGCCCCCGCTCTTCCTTTCACTCCTCGTCCCAACTGTACCCCGCGCTGGCTCTGCCCTTTGTGCCATTTGCAATGCAAAATGATTTTATTTGACAGCCGTTGTGCGGTGGCAGGAGCCTCACAGTATCCCCCAAATGTATGCGCCCCCGAACGAGAGTGTGTGTAAAATATAATTTTGTGCTCGCTTTTTTGCTGCTGCTGTGTTGACTGTGTGGAAAAGCGGAAACGTCTGTGCCACATCCGTTTCCGCCTTGATGGTTATAACTTCTTTTTCCGGCGCTGGCCAATCAACGCTGCTGCTGGAACCAGGACGAGAACCAGCTGTTGCAGCCCGGGTCCCGGGTCCTTTTGTGCCACTCTGTGGCTGTTATTGTTGCCAGTTCTTAGCAGTGCGTTTGGAGCTTCTCGAATGGTAAATTTCTCTCCTCGCTGCGCCATATTTTCCGACAGCTGCTGCTGCAGGTCCTGCCGGGGCTTAGCCTCTCTGAGACTTTTCAGAGTGTCACAAACAATAACAAGAAGCTCAGAAAAACCCCAAAGGTGGAAACAAACAGCAAATGGGAGCAGGAGCAACAAAACAACAAGTAAACAATGCTGCCAAGGCTCCCTCGACTCCTCTGGCGACAAAGATTGAATGGATACACGGGCTATGGCACACGTATTAAGCGATTGACGGAGGCTTTTCCTCGATGGAGTAATCTGCTCAAAGCGAGAGAGAAATGCACTCCTTCCTGTCTCTGCGTGTGTGTGGATTAATTATGTCTTTAAAGCTCATTCCTGCTGGACAGCCATACAGTAGATGCTTGAATGGATAACTTAATCGCTCAGACTCTCTGCTCTCTCAATTGGGAATTGTGTATAAATATTTCGGCACTTGCTTTTAAATGCCATGCCAAACAATCAGCAATTCGCTTCCATGTCCTGTGTGTCCTGTGTGTCCTCTGTTTGATCTATCCATTTGCATTTGCATACCGGATTGTCCGTGACGCCATCACCTTTGCTCCTCGCTTGATGTTTGCACTGCCACAGCCCCAGCCAATTCATAACAATTGCATTTCTGGGTGTGTCCGGGTGTGTCCGGGTGTGTCCGGGTGTGTGCTCCGTGCAACTTGACACTCAAGTGCGCGGCCTGCCAACATATTTGCACTTGAATTGGCAGTAGGAGCAGCGCGGGCCAGCGAGAGAGACAGAGAGAGAGTGAGTCAGTCAGCTGGCTGCCTGCAGTTTATATGGAAATTTTGTACGTTTATTCACACACACACACACACACACACACACACACACACAGTAGATATGCATTGTATAAAAAGTGCATGCCACTGGAGAAGAAGGAGGAGCACCCGTTGGAGTTACGGCCCCACAGATGGCAATCAATTTGCCCGGATGCCGAAAGTAATTCCCTCTTTGGAGTCGCTGCAAAAGAAATATCCAGAATTACAGTTTGACGAGCGCTGTGCAGGAGGGTTAAACTAGTTTTAAAGTTCACTTTAAGGGCCGCTCCACCCTTTGGCAGGAACTCCTTTGATGTCTTTGGGGCATCCGGCAGAGGCTGCCGGGCTTTTGCCTCTTATCTGCCAGCCATAAGCGTAACCGAAAAATAAAATTGTCTGGCAATTGGCGGCGATGAAAATGCTGTGAGCAAACGGCAATCGCGTCAAAAAGTTGCATATTAGCATTTCAAACGAGCGGCAGTTAGCCGCAAAAATTGCTACCCCAACGTCGAATGGTCGTCGCCAAGAAAAGTGCGCCAAATTGGCCAAAGGTGTGCACCACAAAAAAAGAGGTACAAACTGATGGAAAAAAATGGCATGACGATGGGAAAGGGAATGGAGCGTAGAATCCCCCAACGACACACGTTTGCTGGCTGACTGGCTGGCTGGCTGGCAGCACAAAAGAAAAGCCACTTAAATGCAGATTACAATAAAAGAACCAAGATTCTCCCTCTCTCTCTCTATCTCTGTCTATCTCTGTCTTTGCTGGCGCACTATGTGTGCGTTTTCTGGCTTTTTTTTGGGGGCCAACAAATCAAATCGTCAGCTGCAGCCTCAGCCGCCGTGGCAAGTCCTTTAATGGCCACCACATGGGGCCGGCTAAAATAATTCCCTAATGCTTGTCGCAGCCATTACCAGCAGCTAGCCAAAAACTTCAACCTACAGCCAGCAGCAGCAGCAGCAGCAGCTTCAGCATGCAAAATGCAAATGTCGTCGTCATCGTCGAGCAGGTGAATCACTCAAGCGGGGCACGTAGCAAGGGCAGACTCCAACTACATAGAAATGGAGATGCAGATGCCAAAATGCAAAGCACACAAATGTCTCTGTGTGTGTGTGGGGGTTGGGGAAAACGTCACAAAACGATTCCCGCTGCCATCACGCATCACGAGCAGCTTTTTCCAGGCAGCCAGTCTGCATCGTTTGTCGCTGTCTCCATGGCAGCATCAACACAAAATTTGTTAATTCCCACACATAAAAAATACACACAGGAAACTCTTACGCTGAGCGCTTTAACCTTAATAAACTTTAAAACATAATTGGCGTGCTCACAAAATGCAACTTGATAGCTGCAAAAAAAAAGAAAAGTTGCAAGAATTTCAGTCTAGATGCCAGGTTTGCAGGGCTCTCAGTTGATATTTTCTTTGGTTGCAGCATCTGCTGTCTGCTGCGTTTAATAAATTGCAAGCCGAAAGTGTTCCTGCCGCTTTCTGCTGGCCATTTCCGTTTGTGGCAAATGAATTGAGCGCTTTAAGCGAAAGTTGATTCAAGCCTTTTGCCTGTTTAAATATTTCAAAGAGGAGACGTTGCTGCACGCTGCCGTTTGCAATCTCGGCAATTTTATTTGCGCTTTAAGCAAAATTCCGGCCATGGCAAAAGTTGCCACAAAGTTATTTCATTAGCTGCAGCCGGAGCTGACACCCAAGGAGAAGGCAGGGCTGTCCGTCGACTCCTTTAAGCAGGATTTTTATTAAACTTCAATGCGCTTGTTAGTTGCTTTGCTTCGGTTGTTGTTGTTTGCTGCTGCTGCTGGCTAAGTTTTTTGCCCAGTGTTGATATTGTTTGTTGCACCTTTCCTTGCGCGAGTGATATCCCGAGCGTAAGCCATTTAGAAATGGCAACTTTTTTAATTTCCTCTGATGTTGTCTTTGTGCAAAGGCAGTGCCCAACCCTCACTGCCTCACTGCCTCACTGCCTCACTTTTGAGTTGATTCCTCAGCCCGCACTGCCCCTTTGGACCCATTTTGAGTGCATTCTGCCGCGCTCGAGTGCCGTCAAGCGGCGCATACTTAATGCGTCCTGTGAGCGACGACAACAAATGAAATGTCAAGCAAGCAACCAAATGGCTGACTGACTGGTCCAGCCTGTCCTTGACAACTAAAACGCAATTTGTTGCATGAGTTCGTTGGTAGCACTGCTCAACCCCTCGGCAGCCCCGAAATAACTTTTAATTAAGACATTTGCAGGTCCAGAGAACAGACAAAACCCCCTACATATTAATTTTCAACAACCGCCGCAAACACACACACACACACACACACACACACACACAGACGCAACAAAAACACAAGTCGAGTGTGTGTGTGTGTGTGTGTGTGTGTGGGTGAAAGTTGGGAAAACAAATTGAAACTCAAATAAATGTCTGGTCGAATGCAAAGTGCAGTGCCAGAGACGTAAACAAACGCTGCATGGCCCCCACCCCAGAAAAAATAAGAGAGGGTGAAGAAGGCGAAGAAGGAAGAGGAGAAGAGAGTGGAAGAGTTGGAATTGCAATGCAGTGGAGTGGAGTGGAGTGGCATGCTAATTGTTAGTTTTAAATATTGAAAATGGCTGAGATCAACTTTTGTTGCGCTCTCTCTCTCTCTCTCGCTATCTTTCTCTCTCTCTCTTGTGTTACCTTTTGGGCTTTAAACCAATTTGTTGGTGTCAGAAATGTGAACGAATTTTGGCACTGGCAAAATGAAACTTTAAACTGGCTGCCAGTGGCAAAAAGTTGTAACTTAATTCAAGATAAATAAATCTCTCTCCTCCAGTGTGGCTTAGCAGCGTAGCAAAATGTTAACAGAATAAAAAGAAATACATTTATTAAGTACCTACAAATGATTGTTGGAATAAGTGCTATATAGCTTGCTATATGCGATTCCTTGTGCCACTGATGCTGCCTGCTGTCCCCTACTTCAGCCAAAAATGCGATCTCCCACGCTGTGGCACAGCCAGCGACGTTGCTTCAGGCCTGCACCGGAGGCTGCGACATCCTTTTGGTTGCGCCGGAACATTTGATAGTCAATCAGCTGCTTGGAGTCCAGTGGCCCCCAATCGGAATGGGGCTTCACCGAGTTGCTAATGCGACACTTGAGGGAGCCCTTGGGCTGCTTGTAGTTGGCATGACAGGCCCAATAGAACAGTTGGCCAATGATGAAGGCCGAAATGCACCAGCCGACGACTGAAACGAGAGGAGGATGAGGAGGATGAGCTGGGGAGTGAGTGCATTTCGGGTGCAGCTCTTACCACGATAGGGCAGTGGAAACTCCTGTCCATTGTAGCTCAGGGGACGCATGGTGAACAGTGTGTACAGCAGGATGACAGTCATCACCAGTGGCGTGACAATGGACCAGCAGATGCGATAGTACTTTGAGGTCTTGATGTTCAACATGTACTCCGCATCCTGGCAGAGTCTCTTGGTGCCTAAAAGTGCCAAGAAAAGCTAGTCAGTCCGTCGGAAAAGGGACTTCCACTCACCATAGATCCAACCCACAGCAACAAGCTCAAAGATGGCCGAGACCAGCGACACAAAGGTCACGCCGTGGAAGTCCAACAGCGTCACAATGTGCTGACCCCCGGGCGTGATGTAGATGAGACCCACGATGAAGCCGGTGAGCGAGAGGCCAACGACAATCAGCCAGAGTTTGGCGTTCACAAACTGATCCTTCAGCACGGTCATGATGCAGCTGACCATGCCCACATTGCTGCCCACGCCCAGCATGAAGAGCATGCCGAAGAAGAGCAGGGAGAAGATTTGCGGCATCATCTTGAACTTGGCAATGGCCTCGGGGTACGAGATGAAGGCGAGTCCGGGTCCCGCGCGTACCACACTGCCAATGTCCTTCGTCCCAGACTCGTAGGCCAGGTTGCCGAGGATGCCAAAGATAATCACGCCCGACAGCAGCGAGGTGAAGGTGTCCAGTGTGGTCACGATATTCGCATCTCTGTAGACATTATGCCCGAAGCGGTTGTACGAGGAGTACATGATGATCACGCCAAAGCAAACGGCCAGCGAGAAGAACACTTGGGTGACGGCATTGTACCACACCGCCGGCTCCAGCAGCTTGTCCCACTGCGGCGTGAGGAAGTACATGACGCCGTCGTAGGCGCCCGGCAGCGTGAGCGAACGCACGAGCAGGATGAACATAACGACATAAGGGAACAGCGCCAGGACATAGGATGCCTTGCCGGAGCTCTTTACGCCGCGTATGATGATCAGGGTGACCGTCAGCCAGGACAGGGCCAGCATCAGGGCCAGACTGCCACTGGGGTAGCCAATGCCGTGCTCTGCCAGCGACTGCGTCTCGTTGAGGACAATGCGCTGCAGGTAGAGCTGCGAGGAGGAGCTAAAGTTCCGCGACAGCTGTCCCACGAGCGGCTGGTGTCCATCGCTGGCGGCACTCACACACCCATCGCCCCATTCCGGGCGACAGTAGCTCCAAGGCAGCACCGCCGCAAATGAGTCAAAGAAGTAGCGCAGCGTCAGGGCCATTACCGAGGCATAGTAGGTGGCCAAAACGCCCAACGCCAACAGCTGAGCATAGCCCACACCTGCGGGAAAGTGCGAAGAAGTGTCAGAGAGGGGCAGGGCAGGGTAGCGGTGCGGGAGATGCAGAGCTTACCCCTCATGAGTGGTGCAAAGTCAAAGACCTGCACAATGCCGCGACTGGAGAACTGTCCCAGCAGCATTTCCATGTAGTATATCGGTTTCCCCACCACAAAGAGCACCGTCAGATAGGGCACGAGGAAGGCGCCGCCACCATTCTCCAGAGCGGTGAACGGAAAGCGCCAGACATTGCCCAGACCCACGCTCAGAGCGATGCACGACATGAGAAACTCCAGGGAGCTGCCCCAATTGTCGCGTGACTTCAGATCCAGAGGCAGGGGCTCCTCCTCCTGCTCAGACGATGCCAATGCCTTGGGCAGCGTCGATGGCTTCAGCAGCGATTCGCCGCTCTGTGGGGGGGGAGTAGAGTGTAGAGAGGGAGTAGAGAAAGGGTAAAGCCGGACTAACCGAGCTGCACTCCGGCTTGGGCGCGCTGCGGCGGGTGCTCGGTGATGCGGTCTTCGCTTTCAAATCTTTCATCGTAATGCGTTGCTAGAGGGGAACATAAGAAACAAAAACCGAATCATAAACAAAAGCCACAACAACAGGCAGGCAGAGACATTCTCAGCCACTGCTCGAATTCAGAATTGGCGTCAGGCTGCGGCTCCAAATTATTGAAATTGAAAACTGGCACAGGCATTGACCACTGGCTACCCCAATGATCAATTTTCCAGCTGATGCAATCACATATTACGATTTCAGCATGGAACAGCCATCTCCGATATCCACAATTGAAGAGGGGACAAATGCCTTCCCCCACCAGTCATTGCGGCACACTAACCTTTCAAGTATTTCTTGACTTGTATAAGATAGATATGCTTTTGCAAGAGGTTATCAATCGGCACCATGGACACCAAACGCACTCAGAGGCTACGCAGGTAGACGAACGTATTAGGGGGAGGGAGAGACACACAACAAAACAAAACGGCACTTGAGACGCACAAATGAGTTGCGGGAGGGAGGGAAAAGAGAGTAGGTAATGTAATCCCTCTCTCGCACTGCACAAGAATAAAAGCACTGCCCGATCAAGAACCGTTATTTGCGCACATTCCGTTTTGTGCTCTCTGGCGTTTATCTAAATTTTGTTGCTGCTATTGCTATTGCTCCGGCTTATCTTTTCTTCAATCTGCTGCGGTGCACTTTAAGCAGAGTTTTTATTTAGATTTTACGATTCCACTTTGCATTAATTTATCCCGGCGATCGAAGGCATCTGACGAGACTCAAGGAACGTTGCTCGCCTTTTATGGGCAGCTCGGTCTTCTGCTCACTCAAAACTTTTGGCCGGCGCTCAAGTTGCGCTCAAAAGAGAGTCGTCGGCAAAGAGTCGATCAGCAGCTGGAGCGAGACAGAGCGAGCATTATTGGGTGGCAATTTAATTGATTGAAGGAAAGCCCCCAAACCAAAGCGGATTTTGTCGGTCTCAGTTCTTGGCTGCGTTTTACTTTGATTTCTAAATTAAACTTAATTTTTGGCAATGTTTCGATTTTAATGGGAACTATTAAACGGGAAGCATTGATTATGACGATACTTGTCTAGAAATAAGGTTCATGGCCACTAAATGAACAAACAAATTGAACCTTGAAAAAAATAATGTTAATATGAGTTAGAAATTGGATAAATTAATTGGTATTTAAATATTTGTATATTACTTTTTTTGAAAATATTTAATGCAATTCAAACTTTAGCAATGTCTTCCAGCCCTAAAAGTGGGCCATAGATTGAGATCAAATTGAAAATAAATAAAACTTCGTAGTGAATTCTAAAATTGTATGCGAATTTGTTGCTTACTTTTGGGACTTTCGTTTAATACGATCAGGCGCAGAACTATTTTCTACAATGCTAAAAATATGAAAGTTATAAAAAAAGAATACCATGAAAAGGGTTCAAATAAATTATTTAAGCACAACCCATATACATTTTCTCTACAAAAATAGGACAACGACATCCGCTGACTACTTTTGGGTTTGCGTCGAAGTCCGACATAAGCCGCCTGCTACGAAAAACTGTCTGAAAATATATCAGACAAAAGCTGTCTGTTTGCTCCTACGAAAGACGTTGAGAATTTTAAATGCTTTAATAATTATTTACTTAGAACGTTTCTAGAAAGGTTAATCAGTTGAGTCTGCACTTGGACAAACATGAATATTGTTATTTTGCAGCTTATCAAACGACAAGAACTTTTATTTATGCGCATCCGTTGCCGTGTGCTCTGCACTGGGTAGGTCTCGAATATAAATATAAGCCAGACAATAAGATTTATAGAGATAAGCACACAAATGAGAAGGTGCTTATCAAACCCAAGATCCAGCCAGATAACCTTGCTAGCAATGACGACAATTTGGCGCTACTCTATTCTGCACCAGCGCCTCGAATCGGATGTCGGAAAATCTGCCTAAAAGAGCAAAGGAGACAAACGAGAGCGAGAGTGGAACAAGTCAATGGACTCGAAATCGGAATCGGACGCGGCAGTGACACCTCTCTGCTCTGCTCTGCTCTGCTCTGCTCTGATTTGCGGTTATCAATCGGCCGACTTGGTGCCTTAACCGCTTATTTGTACATCATGTTCGGTGCTTTATTTATTGCTAGCCACAAAACGCACGGCAAATCGAGGAGCTTGTCTTGGGCGAATGTCGCAGATTTGCGCTAATAGTTCCAGTCAAGTCAACTATCCAACGAGCACATAGCAAGCTAATGCAAAATTTAAACAAACGGCAGTACACACGAAATATGAGGAGAGATGCTGAGAGCAAGCCACACATAAAGACAGACAGCCAAACAAATAGACAGACAGACATCATTTGCATCTTAATGAGCCTCGAGACGGGGAGACGCTGTGGGTTTGGAAACTTACAAATAACCGAAAGTATAAACAAAACAAATCTCTGTGTAATATGTTTGATAGCATCTGGAATATGTTTCCAGTTACATTTTGTATGTATGGCAGATAAGCCAGTAGCTCGACTGGAACGCTGCCCGAAATTCGTTAATGGATTCTAAATTCTAGATCAAATATGAGCTATCAGTATGCATATATGTTTGTTTGTTCCTCATATTTCGTAGTCAGGTTTTCCCTTTCAAACGAATTCTATAATATATATTTGCCACTATCTATTATCTGTTGGAATAACAATGATTATTCCAAAAAGTTTCAACGTTTCGTGTCTGCCGTTTTGGGCCATTGTCAATGCCAGTAGCGTCTGGCTCACTCATGTGATCGATTTGATGACTATTAAATCTTCATTTTAGTGCTATTATTAGTCCCAGCCATTCCCTAATTCGAATTTCAAGTGCCGCCAATCGATTGCAGCCGCTGATAAGAAAATAAGTAAATAAACGAATAAATATACTGAAGAAGCGGCCACTCGAGAAATCAAGTGGAATTTCCCCCTTATCTTTGACCAAAAACCATGATATCGACGCCACTGTTCGTGACTATTTCCATTGAATGTTTTGAAACCTGTCGCTGTCGTTTGTCGCCTGGAAAACTCGTTTCCAGAGCTGTGTGTAAGTTCCTTGTCGCTGGACAGACAAGTGGACACAGAGTAAGGCAGGGTAAGGCTACGGACATGTATGTTTAATAGAATATCTAAGCAGCTGCTTGGAAGCTGCCGCTGCAGGGCTAGTTGGCTGATCAAATGATGTGAAATGTTTGCACAAGATTCAAGAACCTTGCTAATGAATGAATTAACATAATTACACACGGACTTGGACTGGGTGACTGCCATGTCGTCAATGGATTTGCATAGATAAAACTTAATGCAAATAATGATGGCTACAGTATCTAAACAAATAATTGCTGCTCCTAAGACAAAGAAAGGAACGGCAAGGCGCAGGCACAGCCACCGCCGATAAGCGTGAGAGAGCACACCACACGCGAAAGAGAGTAACGAAGAGAGAGAGAGAGAGCAGTGCATAGAGAGAGAGAGAGAGAGAGAGAGAGTCGTCATTGTATGCTATATAAATTGGCGGACTCCAGCGGCAGAGCCAGACAGTCGCAGAGCGAACCAGAGCAGACCCGGATCACAGATCACAGATCGCAGATCGTTTTTGGAGGGTGGCCAAAAATAAAATCAAAGTCAAAAAGCAAAACACACTTTCCCCTCTGGCAGCGCACATTTCTCATGTCTTCTTGCCAAAATTCTTACGCGTTCGACCAGCGGCAATGTCATCAGCACCGAGATAATAAATTCATCTGAAAACCCATATTGAAAACATTATAAATTAATAATAATACAAACAACGCGCGGAACATCATTCGAAGTGAAAACTTTCGAGGACGAAAAATTGATTTTGCTAGAATTTTCAGCACAGCCACAGCAGCTCCCTGGTACTCCGCATGGGTAAAGTTATGAGAGTGAATTCGTTTCCGCCGCCCGCCCACAACTGCCACAACTGCCACGCCCACGTGCAGAAGGAGCAGCAGAAGCAATCGAAATTGAAAAAAACAAAAATCGAAATCTATTTTATGTTCAACAATTTGTGCAAGCGAAAAACTTTAACGGAGTACCATTTATTGACACTAAAACAACACCAAGCGCAAAGTGAGTAAAAGCTGCTGAAAATCACAAAAGGCAAACAAGCAAAACAAACAGTGATCGGACCAATAAAAGGCAAAAAGAAACCATATAAACCAATAACAATAGAGCGCATAAGGAACCCTTATACAGAATAAACACATAAATCAATTTAATTTGCGGCAGACATCAGCAGGATCTTGGATAAGCGTAAAACAGAGGTAAGCCATCACGATAGGTAATCGCAATTATTATAATAAACACAGTTTAACCAGCGCCAGCGCAAACCTCAATGAAAAATCTACAAAATGAAGTGGAAAACTTGCTAACGGAAAGAGAAGACATTTTCTCAGAGTTAATTCCCATGGAAACAAGCGATAAAAATATAATAATGACAGGCTTCATGTTTGGGCCCAATAAAATGATCAATTACACCCTTAATAACTCATACGTTACACACCACACAACACGGTGTTCGGTGTTCGGTGTTCGGTTCACACCCCCACCAACAACGAACTGCACCAACAATCAAGTGATATGCATTTTAAGCAGCACTTTAATAAACATGTTAATTACAAAACTGTATAATTACCGCACATTATCCAGATGATTATCCCCCGCCGAAGATGTGTGAATTTTACATTGTGTGTTGTGAGCATTCAAATGCAACAAAAAATCAAAGCAAACGAACAAAACTATTTCCTGAAACATCGAACCGCGGGCATAACCTTGACCCCATTTTCGGGGTGTTGAATGATTCATCCGATTCGGCGGCTGCCTATCAGCTGACTTCCTAATGGTAGCAGCCAACCTCCAATAATGTGCCACAGCATCAGCATTTGTTTTAGTTTATTTGTTGTGCTTTTAATTCATACATGTATTGACCCAGTCTGAAACGTTTTGATTACGATTTGGATCGCATCGTATGGGTGTATGAATATTCAGCGACAGCTAAATTTGCCGGTCATCTAACCCGGGGTTAGGCGTTAGAGAGGGAGCGTCAGTTCCCAGACTGGCAGCCACCCACCCACATGACCCGGCCAACTCGTCTCAATTGCTCGCGAAGAAATGTCTCCTTTGTCGCACAAATTAGTTGTTTTGTGTATTAAATTTATGCCCGCTTTTATTGTTACTATTATTATTCGCAAACACACACACACACTGGCAGACACGCAGCCAAGACAAGATTTGGTCAATGGCTCACAAAGAGAAGACAGAGCAGAAAGCCCTCGGTGATAGAGACCTCTGAGACGAGGCCCAGACTCAGTTGCGATTTGAACACGCGACGTTTCGGAAAGGTTTTTATTCGTGTCGCGGCTACTACATTTGATCCGCATAAAGATCAGTTTACTTAACGATAGAATTCCACAAGCTCGGTGTCGTTTGTGGAGCGAAAGTGTTCGCCTGGAATTATACAAAAATGTGGTTAATTGTAAAGTTCAAACAGAAGTGAACGCTGAACGAACTATCGAACGGAAAACCTATCCATAAATTGAGATAATTGAGTGCAAAAGGTGAGCCGCAGAACATGATAGGCCCCAACAAATGGGGTTTTGGTTTCGGACAAATAAACGCAAAAGGGAGCGATAATTTTCAGTGGCAAGCGGCACAAAATCGTACACACTGACCCCACTGAAGCGCGTTGCAATTGAATCGAAATTGATATTTTTGCGCTGAGCGGCCCGGCCCGGCCGCGCAGCTCAATTAATCGTCGCATCTTCGACGTGCCGCTCCAGATGTTTCTTTGTGTGTCGTTTTCTTTGTGCTCGCTGCACACGAGATTGGATTGGCACATTTTTGCAGCTAATTATTACAAGATTGAGACCATAATTAATCAAAGATTTGTGCTCCCCAGCAGCTGCTCCTTCAAAATGGTTGGTGTTGCGGTGGACCCCTCGCAGGCGGATCAACTGTCCTCGGCGCGGAATCCCATGATCAAGTACATGCTGAAGACCCGCGAGAATCATGCCAAGGAGCAGGATGAGGACTACTCGCATGTGTTTCGGCGCAAGACACGCTTTGAGATGTTCCGCCTGTCGGCCATTGCCATGGCCATTGAGTTTGCCTACGCGGCCGAGACGAGCTTCGTGTCGCCCATTCTGCTCTCGATCGGCGTCGATCACAAGGTCATGACCATGGCCTGGGGATTGTCGCCACTGATTGGTTTCTTTGTGTCCCCGCTGCTGGGCAGCATCAGTGATCGCTGCAAGCTGCGCTGGGGCCGACGTCGTCCCATCATTTCGATGCTCTCCTTTGGCATTTTCTGTGGCCTCATTCTGGTGCCGTATGGCAAGGATCTGGGCGTGCTGCTGGGCGATGTGGGCTACAATTACACGGATACAGCGGAGACAGTCGTCAGCAACATAACGAGCTTTGTCAGCGAAGGATCCGTGGCTGCTTTGGTGGCTGCAGAGGTGGCAACAGGGCCAACAGCCTCCGACTACAAGTACGCCGTAATTCTCACCATTTTGGGCATGGTCATGCTGGACTTTGATGCAGACACCTGCCAGACACCGGCACGCACGTATCTGCTGGACATGTGTGTACCGGAGGAGCAGCCCAAGGCCATGACAATGTTTGCGCTCTTTGCCGGCTTCGGGGGCACCATCGGCTATGCCATTGGCGGCGTCGACTGGGAGAGCACGCACATTGGCAGCTTCCTCGGTGGCAATATACCCACGGTCTTTGGCCTCGTGACGATCATCTTTGTGATTTGTTACTTCATCACGGTCACGACATTCCGGGAGATTCCGCTCCCGCTCATGGAGAAGGACGAGCTGCTGCGCCCCATGTCCGATGCTGCCGTCAAGAAGGAGCTGAAGAAGGACAACAATGCCATCTACTACATACAGGAGACGACGCAGCTGGAGCTGCAAATGGTCGCTGATGAGGAGAAGCGTGCCG
This sequence comes from Drosophila guanche, assembly GCF_900245975.1. NCBI lineage: Eukaryota > Metazoa > Arthropoda > Insecta > Diptera > Drosophilidae > Drosophila > Drosophila guanche. Next base: position 4,848,732 of record NW_022995751.1, on the reverse strand, counting down.
AGGCAATGCAGGGCAGCTACCAGAACGGCTACTCCCCGGCCATGGAGAAGTCCCGCAAGGATCTCGAGACGCAGTCGGTGGCCGAGCCGCCAGTGTCGCTCAGTGCGTACCTCAAGAGCATTGTCGTCATGCCCTACTCCATGAGAATGTTGGCTCTAACCAATCTCCTCTGCTGGATGGGCCACGTCACGTATTGCCTTTACTTCACGGACTTTGTGGGCGAGGCTGTGTACAATGGAGACCCAACGGCGCCACCCACTTCCGAGGCATATCTCCGCTACGAGGCCGGAGTGCGCTTTGGCTGCTGGGGCATGTCCATTTATGCTTTCTCCTGTTCCATTTACTCGCTCTCGGTGACGAAGCTTATGAAGTGGTTTGGGTAAGTCTTTGGGAACAGTTTCCCCTGATCTGTGTTAACTTTTCCCTTCCCTTTGTGCAGCACAAAGGCGGTGTACATCAGCGGCATGATCTACTATGCCATTGGCATGCTCGTCCTGGGACTCTGGCCCACCAGGTGGGGCGTGTTGGTGTTCAGCACAGCTGCTGGCATACTCTACGGCACCATCTTCACGGTGCCCTTCATACTGGTGGCTCGCTATCATGCCAAGAACTGCGTAAGTACAGCGATGCATTTCTTTTAGAATTTCCTCACTTTAATGTCATATTTTTCGCCCAGTTCCGCATGCGTAATGGCGAGACTTTGCAGCTGAAACAGGCTCGTGGTCTGGGCACGGATGTGGCCATTATTAGCAGCGTTGTGTTCATTGCCCAGCTGATTGTCTCCGTCTCGGTGGGGCCGCTTGTCTCCTGGATGGGCACCACCTGTGCCGTGCTCTATGCCTCCACAGTGATGGCATTTCTGGCCTCCATAGCAGCCATGTTTGTGATGTATGTCTAGGCCGAGAGAGAGATTACTCTACATGTAGTCTACATGTACGCTACATGTATAATGTTACAGGTCCATGTCTTGGATGATTATTACGTTTGTGTCTTTGCCTACCTGCTGGCAGTATCGGTCGAGTGCTCGATCCTCGTGGCATACTTTTAGGCGGAAGAACTAGCTTTAAGCTTTATGTTTTCCACATTTGAACATTTTTAAAGAGATTAAAATGAAGTAAACCAACCTCCCGACTAGTTGCTGCAGTCAAACAATAAGCTGTAAGAATCTGTGCAGCGGATATTAGTTTTTATGGCTCGTGCATGGCATTCAAATGCAACTTTTAATTTCCTCGAGTGCAATTTTTCTGCTCGCTCTCCACTCAAGATGCTGCCAATTTCCTTAGCGAGCTCTCTCTCTCTCTCTCCCTCTCTGCACATGGCTTGCCCATCCTTTGGCATTCTTGTAAGTGTCAGAGACACATTTCCGTTGTCGCCGTTCCAGTGATAAATGGCGTTTAATAATTTGCACCCCTCGCACAAGCCGCCACAGGTTCCAGCACGAATAAAGCAATTAAATGCGCACTACTTTTGCAGCTGTAGGGATAAGGATAAGGAATAGGGAATAAAATAAATTGAAGGCGCTGCCGGGGAGCAGCTAAAAATATCAACGATAATTGGAAAATATGTAAAAAGAGTCGAGAGGGGAGCACAAGTTATGGCCAGCGACGTAAAAGTGCTAGAAGTTGGCTGAATAAAACTAAAGGATGGAGAAAAAACTAACACACTCACAACCGCAGAACAAATGCAATACAAAGGACATGAAGAAACACTGAAAGGGGCGACTAAAAGCGAAATTCTCATCAAATAGAAAATAAATGCTTCACGACAAGTTGTTGTGGGGGATCTGGTGCGGGATCTGGTATCGGCTTTAAAAAAACTTTGACAATCAGCAGCGTACGAGCAAACGGCAAATCAAGAGCGACAAACAACAACGCGGCGTATGCGTAATGTGAGCTCTTGGCACGCCTCGCCCATACACATGGAGTGGCATGAGAGTCGCAGGGAAACACAGGGTTTGGAGTGCTATCAAAGCCCCACACTATCCCAGCAAGTTGAGCGCAAACAAATTGAGTTTATCGGCGGCTACAAATCTACAGGCGGAAGCACACAATCATTCATCATAAGACCCAAAACCCAAGGAGCACACACACACACTTGGCCCTGGTCCCTGTCCCTGTCTCATTGCGTTGAGTGAGCACTAAAAAATATTTACATTTGTCTTGAGCTCATTTCGAAATCCGAGCAAGCAATCGCTGGGGGTTTCAGCCAGCCAAATCAACAAGAGAGACTCCTGCTCCTGCTCCTGCGCCGTGTGCGTTGTATCTGTGTTTGTATAACAAGCCCAAAAATGCAAAAGTCGTCGCACATCAACAAAGGTAAATTCATTTTAGATTTGATTTTACAGTGCGCCCCCCTCCCGAAAAAGGGAAACACGTGCACCGTTTATCCTTCCACCCACTCCGGTAGCAATCCCAGTCGCAATCCCCAGTTCAATCTTCAATCTTTTGGCTGCTCTTGACGCTGACGAGCAGCGACATAAGTCGGCCAGCTCATGCGTGCCGGAAGTGCAGGCCCTCCAGGCCCACCAGCCACCAAGGTAAGATCCTAAGCCAAAGTATGCATTAGCATTGTTTGCCGTTGCTGACAGGATTGCAGGATATTGCTGGAATGAAACTGAAACTGTTGCTGCCTGGCTGAGGCAGTGGCTCTTTGCCTGACACTATTGCAGAAATGCTCCTTCTGAAATGCTCTTTGAGTAAATTTTAGCTCGGGAATGGGCAGCCATCAGTATTGATTGGGTTTGAGGCAGCGTTAAGCGCTTTTCGCTGTCATTTGATGGATTTCAGCTGCCCTCACTTGACACCTTTTGCTGCTTCCCCACAACTCCTTCTGCAATCATAATTTATATGCAAATTATTTTGGTAACGCTTAACTTTTAACTCATTTTATAAACATTTTTCGCAGAAATAAAAATGGCGCAGTCCGAGCACACGCAGCCAGCGGGAAAAAAGACGAGCGAAGAGCAGAAAAATAAATGGTTTAAGGGTTTTTGCCCGGCAAAGAGCTCCGACTACAGCTTCGGCTCTGGCTTCATCTCTGGGCTGAAGTGATGGCATGTCCTGCCGGGCGACATGTGCAATAAAAGGGAAATAATATGCAAATGCAATTATAAGCAAAACTGGCAGCGATATGAGCAAGACAAGATCCGCAAGCCACATCCGCATTTAGATCCGCTGAAGCTGAAGCTGAAACTGAAGCCGTGGCGAACCGCAAAGAAAAAGTTTTGCATTTAACTTAATTTTTATAGCATAAACAAGCACAGCCCTGGATCATGATGATGATGTGGATGTGGCCGTAATTCCATTCAAATTTTCATAAATGAATTTTCATTGTGGGAAATAATGTTGGGGGTCGATTAATGCCTGTAACAATTAGATTTTTAAAATGCTGGCTGCAGCTGCGATAAACTTTTTGGTGCTGGCAAATCAGAGAAACTAGCATGAGCCATAAATTAAGAGGGCGACGCCCAGGACGACCAGGACAGTGTGTCCCTGCAGCAGCTCGCTCCGGCTTCTGTCGGCTGTTTGATGTGAAACTTTTAGCCCGGACGTGGCTGGCACAGGCCTGTCCGGGAACCAAGAGTGCCACTGGCTACTGGTCGACACGACTGTCTGGCAGGCAGTCAGCCTCTGCCTCTGCCTTTCCCTGATACATGAAATGTAATAAATTTCGTTATCTATGCATTATTTATGTCGTAATTTGGTATTTTAGCCCAAAACAGAAAAATGAAAAGCGTCGGGCAATGGCTGGCAGGACATCCAGCCAGCAGCCAGCAGCACCAACCAAACGAGGCTGACAGCCAACAGTTCCTCGTTGCCTGCCCCAGAACAGAGCATTTCCACTGAATGTGTAGCCGAGTGTAGCTGTAGCTATGTTTGTGTGTGTTTTTGTGTGTTTGTGTGTTTGTGCAAGTGAAGACGCATAAATTACACTTGCACTTGTGTGATGTGTGCAAAATATATTTTAAATGCAATTTTTCGACACGTCCAATGAAATTTGTCCATCCCTCAGCTGGGAGACCCGAGTTCCCCTGTCCGCAGCCCCTGGCCTGTGGCTAAGCGTTCCTAAATTGGCCTGACCAGCCAGGCCCTATGCTGTGCTCTCCTTTCGGTCTGCCGCCCCGCTTCAATCAACTTTATACACAAATCTTAATGTGGCAGTCAAAAAAGTATGCTCTACAAAGTGTGGCAGATATCCAACAGATTTATGAGTATTTTTGTTGCAACTTCAATCTGCATAAACTGCAGCAAAAGTGCAAAAAATGTGGCAGCTTAAATTGTGCATCGATTTTTGGGTACGGGGCCATCAAAGGTTGTTTGTGAGTCGCAAATAATTTGTTATTTATGAACAGGTGGGTTGCCAGACAGAGAGCTTCGCTCTCTCTCTCTCTCTGGTGTGGCCTTGGCCCAAAAGACAGACTCTCGCCCAGGCTTGAGTGCACTTTCCACACTCGGCACTGACATTTGGAAAGCAAATTGATTTTGGCACTTTCTTGGCATTGTTTATTTTACTTATTGAGTGTCTAAGATATGCATTTGCCACAAAACACCCACACAGGGACACACACACACACACACACGTACGAGTGGTGCTGCTGCTGTGAACTGAGGTTCACATGAGTTGCCCAGCACAAGGACCAGGCACAAGATGGGGCTGCCACACACTCGCTCACTCTTCCTGCATGTGGGGCAAGCGAGTGTGAGTCTGAGTATGAGCAAAATTGCATGAAAATTTTATTGGAATTTCTAGATGTTTTATATGGCAACGCTTTTACATGACTGCCTGCCACCGCCTGAGCCTTTTTGCATGTGCCAGCCAGCCAGCCAGCCAGCCAGCCAGCTTCAGGAGCAGCTTCTGCGCCAGATTCTGCTCCAGCTCTTGCTGTTGTCTGTGGGGTTGCTGGCTTCTGGCAGCTACTTCAATTTCGCCTCAGATGCACTTACGCAATGTTTTTCCAACATAAATTGCATTTTCTACTATTGTCAACGTGGCGTATGAATAACTTTTGCTAAGAACAGCAACAACAAGAGGCACAGGCAGGCACAGGGAGCGGTGCCACATCGGGGCCCAAAGACATACAATCGAAGTGCATAAACACTGCTGCCTCCACCGCCGCCGCACTGCCTGGCTCTAGTGTGTGTACGTTGTAATTTGAGTAAGTACATGATCTTTAAATATATATGGATGTATGTACAGATACCCGGGGTGCATATAGAGAGAGGCAGAGACACTGCCAAGTTGAAGGCAGACATCAAAAGGGCAGATTGCTGCACTTGCAGGCGGCAGCTGGCTTTTGGCCTGCCCAAGACTCGCTTTCCTTTCCCTTTCTTTGTTTTTTTTTTGTTTGTTTCGTTGAGGGGATTTTCTATTCAGTTCTTTTCAATGTTCAGAGCTGGGGCTGTGGCTGTGGCTGTGCCTCTGCCTGGGAGTACTTCTCTCAAAATGCATTTAACTCACTTTGTCATAGTCCGTAAATTTGAAATGTCATGGCGGCTGTCGACTGTCGACTGGCGCACAACCTTGTGGCTTTCATATGACATGGCACACACACACACACGTACGTACAGGAGTGGCACACACACACACACACACACACATGGAGTCCAGTCCCCAAGTCTGAGACTTCGTTTTGCCTGTTGCTGTCCCTCGTCTCTCGGCTAAGTACATGTGGGGGGAGGTGTGTCCACGCCCTCTGTGTGTGTGTGTGTGTGTGTGTGTAAGTCCTGCCCTAAATCCAACGAAATATATAAAAAACTCAAGCTGAAAACGAAAACTGGACAGTCAAAAGTCAGACAGTGACAGCAGCAGCAGCAGCAGCAGCAGCGTTTGGGGGACATTTAAAAGCCAAAAGGCTGATAAATGAAAAAGTTGAAATGCGAAATGTGAAATGCGAAATGTGCTTGGACCCAGGCAATGTCCACTCTCCCACTCCCCTTGCATATTCTTTTTATAAATCAGAAAAATGTAATTTAAACTTGCTGCCGGCCAAATGCATGTGGTAAAAAATTTAAAATTTTTGTGTCTCCTCTGCCTTTAAAGGCAGTTTTGCAGTTTGCTGTTTGCATTTTCATTATTTCTTTTTTTATTTCGTACCACAGTTTGTGGCACGTTTGTTCTTTGGGCTGCCGCGGTTTGCAGCTTTCCATAATAAAACCCACAAAATAAAACACTTAATTAAGCAAAAGCCAAAAGTCAATTTGATGTGTGCACCGGAACCCGGAGTGCAGTTTGGCTTTAATTTATGGGGAGTGGCACCTGCTTTCAGTGATCATTTCTTGAAATCCCGCTGCACCCACCTGTGCCGACAGGCAGACGGACGACACCTCGCAGTGACCGCAAATAAATTATCGCTTATCAAAGCGAATGCCGGCCGCAAAACTTTCTTGACTACAGACTCCCCCCCCCCCCCACCATCCGCTCTTTACTTTCTTTTCTTTCTCTTTTTTTGTCACACGATAATTTGTAGAAGACTGTCGTCGTGGCCGTAAATTGTCTTTGGCAGCCTGTCTGGGCGGGGTGTTCCCTTCGTCCGGGTGGGGGTCAGTCTCAAGCACAGTCTATGCCAAAAGTTTTAGCTACAGCAGCGCGAGGGGGGTTGGGGGGGCTAAATCAACAAGCAATTGTTGCAGATAAAACACGTTTCGCCTGCTCCCCGTTTGGTTGCTGCCCGGTCGAAGATTTCAGCTGTAAAAGTTTTTAATTTTATAAAAACAAACTGCAGGCATTTGAGCCCCCACGCAAGGGGCCAAGGGTTAGGTCAAGCTGACGACTTAAACGAGGCCAAAAGTAATGCAGTTTCAATACAAACACTATGATAGACATCGAAAGGGGGTTAAACTTGTAGCTACAAAAAATAAATATACTTGCAGGGAATGGGGAGGAGCGGAACTTCTAGCTACCAAGCGAATTTATGTAAGGGGTAGAGCTGTTCATGGACTACAAAGGTCGAACCGTATTTTTTTTTTAGAAACATTTAGAGCTCTGACAGACAGGAACAAGACTTGGCTTGTTTTTTCCATAAAGTGCGGCACTCCTGCAGCTTTTTATAACAACACACAACTTTCGGTAAAAGCTTTTTGTCCTCAAAAACCTGATGCTGAAACCTGATGCAAAACATGAGGCTCTTATCCAAAGTTGACGAGCACAAAGCGTGTGCTTGTTTTGCTTTTACAAACGAAACGTACCCGGGTAAAGCTTTTTGCTATACCGTTATATGATAGGTTCTCAAACAAACACAACAGAAGCGAAGACAATAACGTTTCTTGCTTCTCTGCCGCTGCGTGCAGCTTACGAAGTTCTCTGCCGCTGCAGCGCGCTGTGACGGTTTCTCTGCTTTCAGTGTGCATATTCCGAAGCCACGAAAAGCTTTTAAGCTGTGCGTGTGCTGACTGCGCTGCCGGGGTTTGCTACACATGCTGCCAGTCTGTGTTCTAAAATAGAACAGAGCAGTTTGGGCAAAGCTATGGAAAAGCTTCCACTGCGATTTGGAGTGCCAGTAAATCAACCATTTGAGTAAATTGCATGTAGCTGTTGTGTATACTGAAAGCGATGCCCTGCACCCATTTATCAGACAACCAACTGCTGCGATCGTACGGGACTCCGCTTTATATACACTCCATGTAGTTGTGCACTATGTAGAAATTATGTAAGCACGACTTGCATCTGGCAAAAGTGCCTGCCAGTCATCAAGGCGCCCCAAGGCTCATCCCTTGCTGGCACCGGGTTGCTGCAAAATCATTAGACGCGCCAGTCCTTAGTTTTTAGTCTTTTGGCGTGCATTTTTATTTTTTAGTTGGTGTGCCCCATTTGCTGGTGTTGTTTTTGCCACTAATTGAAATGCTTCATTTATCAAGCTGCCATTGATGGCACAACCAAAGCCGCAGAGCAGCACAGGCTGCTTGGCTGTCAGTCGCTCAAAATGCAACTCTCACACCACCCGCCTGCTCTTCAGTCTCTTCAGTTTAGCAGTTTCATTTACTATTTGCTTGCTTTCTGTTCCGCAGGAGAGTGTGGTGCGGGGTGTAGGCTTTGCAATTTCCTCTGCTCCCGCTCTCACTCTCTGCACACGGCGCGGGGCCGAAACAAAAGAAAAATTGTAATGAAATTCGAAACTGCAACGGCAAACAGTGGCTGGCAGCAACAAAAACAAAAAGCAACACCAATAATGGATGAATGGATGCGAAAGAGAGAGAGCGGGAGGGTGGGGGTGGCAGGGGTATCGCTTAGAAATGTCATCTAAAATTTAAGCGAGTGAAAAGCAAAAATCATCAGAATTCAGCCTTGATTTGTGGCATATGCAACAGAGCGTGGTCGCAGCTCCATCTACATATCTATGTATCTGTGTATCTCGTGTCTGTATCTGAATCACAAAATGCAACCGAATGCATTTGCAATTTGTGGTCCATCCGTATGTGTGTGCTTGTGTGTTTATTTTTCTGTTTGTCTGCGTGTACAAATTTCATTTCATTTCCATATTAATGGAGAGATATTGATGCTGCACTATCGCTGACTCTCTATCCATCTGTCTATCTAGCACTATGTGCCGCTCTGTGTATCGTGGGACTGGCTCTATGCATATACATTTTATTTTATTTTTATCCCTTGGTAAGAGTATCATAAATAATCTGACATCAGCATTACACATCATCATTATCACTGGGCGACAACCGCACTCAAATATGTTCTGCCCCACGAGTGCGGAGTGCGGAGTGCGGAATGCCCGGCACCACTCACAGCATTCATTCCGGGTCTGTTTGTGTGTGTTTGCTATCATTATAATCGTCAAATATTTGTATATATGCTTGAGCAATATCCTGTGAAAATGCAAAGAGCATAACATTTAAATACAACGCGAGCAAATGGAAAAGGCAGCAGCCCCGCCGCTCCTTTGTGTATCCTTTCTGTCTCCTCTCTGTCTCTCTCTGTATTTGCAGCAACTGTCAACCTTTGTCACTCAATTTGCTTGTGAAATACTAATCCAGTTAGGGGGCAGAGTCGAGCTCTGCCACTGCCTAGTTTAATCAGTGAAAATGAGCAGAGACAGCCCAGCGGAAACGTGTGCGTGTGACTGCAAAATTCCATTTCCGCTTGCCCCAAGCACATGTCTGTGCACTCTCTCTCTCTCTGTCTTTCTCTCTCTCTCCACAATTAACAAAGCTAAGCTGGGGCCTACAAAAAAATAACAATTACATAGAGAAAAATGTGAGGCTGGGCGAGTTTTATGATGACTGCGCAATGAAAATGAGGCCAACCAGCAACTCATTCAGCCATCAATCAATCAAAGCTTGCGCCCATTCTTTGCTTTACACTCTCCATCTCTATCTCCATCTCTGTCTCTGTTTCTCTGTTCTCGCTGCTTACTTTTATTATCAGCGGAATAAGGTTGGGTGTTTGGGTTGGCTTGGCTTGGCTTGAGAGACTCCGAGACTCGCATCATCATCCCAAGCATAGGCAAATCCCCGCACGCTCACAAGAACTTGCCAAAGCAGCGCACAGTTTAATAAAATATTTATAAATTCTTCAAACGTAGCCCCGCCGCTGCCCCCTCCACGATATAACAACTCACCAGGGGTTGGAGTCGTGAGTCGAGGAATCGAGACTCGAGTTGAGTTGTGTTTTGCGTTGAGCAGGGTTGTGCTTCCTGCCCTTCCTTTCTGCTCTTCCCTTTTTGTTTCTGTTGCTTCTCCTGCGTGGCTGGCAGCATTGGGGCAGGCCCTGGCCTGGCCTGGCCAACCTGACCGCTGCTTCTAGTTTTTACTCTCATTTTTGTTGTTGTCGGGTGCTTGGGTGTCCATGTGCCCTGGGTGTCCGTGAGTCCGTGTGCCCTGGCTGTCCGCGTGTCCGTGTCTGTCCGGGAGTCTGCTATCGGGTGTCGTTGCTCGTCTATTTTTAATATTCCAGCAATGTGTCAGTCAGTTCCCCTCACTCTTCCCCTCCTCCTATTCGTATCTGTATCTTTACTTAATTGAAAGTGATTAAATGCAAATGGATACATTTAGAGCTGTGCTGCCTGTGCACTAAGCTGAATTATTTCTAGATATTTCTTCTTCTCCTCTTTTTTATTTATTGTTGCTCCCCACTTTATCTCAGTCAGTGATTTGAAAATGCTTTTAATGTGCGGCAGCCCATGTACGTTTGTGTTTTTAGTTTACCAAATTCCTGGGAGTAAACTTTGAGTACGTTCCGCACTCGCTCTCGTACATCTGGCAACGCTGTCAACGCCCGTAATCTGCAGAGATCTACACTAAAGACACACACTCTGGTACGCCGCCTGTGCGTGACCCACACATGTTGTGGCTGTGGCTGCCTCATCATTTGCTCGTTTTATATTTCAACGCCAGCTACTGGCTCTGGCTTGTTCGGGTTCGTTCTGTGCCAGGCCCATTACACACCTCCGAGCGGCATACTAAGCAGCCGCATCATCATTAACACTACAGCGGCAGCAGGGAGCAGAAGGAGCAGCATCGGCAGCGACAAACTATGTACAGCAGGCCTTACACCTTTGTTGCTGTTGCTGTTGCTGTTGCTGGTACTGTGCTGTGAGCGGCATAAATTAATAAAAATTTCATGTGCCAAATAATTACAATTAACATGAGTTCTTAATTAAGAGCTCGACGCAGGCTCAGCCACCCTGCCAGCCACCCCCCTGCATTACCTGCTTCTGCTGCTGCTGATGTTCCTTGTTGTTTCTGTAATCATTTTGCTGTCCTCCTTGTTGCTGTTAATAGGCTCGTTCATTGCCGTTGCCGGGCGCCGCTACGCTCAGCTCCTCTCTGCTCTGCTCTGCTCTGCTCTGCTCTGCTCTGCTCTGCTCTGCTCTACGTTGTTGTCGTCGTCATCATCGTGTAGGCCTGGGCACAGCAGCGACGCTAACCTCACCGCACCGCAGCTTTAATGCAATACAACACACTCGGCTGCGCTCGGTGCGGTTCGTTAAATCGACTGCCTACTCGGCTGCTGCTGCTGCTGCTGCTGCCGCTTCTGCTTTATGGCCTGGACGGGCGTAGTCTGATGAAGGGTTCCCCTACCGAAGGGGGGCGGGCGACACACTCAATAATCAAAACTAAAAGGAACAACACACAAAAAGGGAAACTATAACTCTAGGAGGATATGGAGTGTGCACTTCAACCCCGAAAATGAAACAAGTTTTTACCCCCCTTGCAGCCCACGTTTGTGGATTTTTTTTCTACTGCTAGCCGCTTAATTTTGCTTGCTGTCTGCCTGGCAGCTCTCTCTGCCTCTCTCCCTCTCTCTCTCAGTTTTTCCTCTTTTTTTTTTGCAAATTAAGTGTCGATATTTTATGCCCTGTTCGTTTAATTAAAAATGCCAAAGGTTAACGCATGCGGCCCTCGACGCAATGTCCCCCAGCAGACTCCTACTACTCCCTCTCCCTGACAACCCATCCATTTGGATGCTGCCGTTTATGAATTTTATTTATTTTAAGCACACAACTTTTCGCTCGACTTTGTTGTAACTCTTGTAACTGCTCTCGCTTTGGGCTGCCCGCCTGCCTGCCTGCCTGCCTGTCGCCGCTTTTGTTGCAGTTTTAAGCAGCTTTGGGAAAAGAGTTAATCAAAGCCAGAGAGCGGCTGAGAGCGAGGGTGTACAGTGGCATAATGTTAATAAACTCATCAAAGTTCTAGGGGTTATTTATGGCCGCAAATTGAGGCGCCAAAGGGAATGTTCTGTAGAAATATTAAAGTATTTTTATTTGTAGGCAATTCTGTGCCGAAAGATCATTTAATTTGGATTTATTTATGGTTCTTGGACAGCACTCAGATTGCTCTAGGATTTATCTTGGCTGGCTCCTAGCTTTCTGGAACACTTTATGGATTGAAAGCTCTCCTCTGCTGCCATTAGTTTGAGTACAAAAACGGATTAATTCTGCCTGCGCCACCGTGCGTATTGTTAAGCAAAAGTAACTCCCATAGCAGGGCTCGAGTTGAGTTCATAAAACTTTGACAGAGGTTTATTAATAGCTGCTGCTGCTGCTGCTGCGGGTTCGCTTTCCCTCTATCGAAAACTATTTTCGGCTCTGGCGCTGGCAATGACTTTTGACAACTGGCAGTCGGGGAGGCTTCTCCATTTGGCATACTGAAAGCCGGAAGTGCTGCTCGTGCATAATAAAGCAAAGAGCCAAAAGGCTAAAATCAGTTTTATTAGACTCAAAGTCAGAAGTCAGTTGAGCTGGGGGCATACGGCAGGTACATGCATAAAGTTTTAAGAGCGCACATGCGGGCCTATATAATGCATGCCACAGTAATGGAGACACACACACACACACACACACACAGGAGGATGTGCCCCGTGAATCAGCCATAAAACTGTCCAATGCTCGGACGCTGGACACTGACTATGACGATGATGAAAGATCAGACAACGCCCACACCTAACGCTGGGGAGCTGTGGCTGTAGCTGAAGTGCAGGCTGCAATATAAAACTGCCAGCCATGGGTGTGAGATGTGAGATGTGAGCTGTGAGCTGTGAGATGTGTGTGATGGGCCGGCCCAGCTGCTGATGATGTTGCTGCTGGGCAAACACAAAGGACAGGAGGAGAAGCGGGAGCCGCAGGAAGAGCAGTAGCAGGAGCAAAACACAACCAGAACGAAGACCTAGCCAGTGAAGACAGCCAACAGGCAGCAGGGCAGCGAGAGTGAATGGCAGGCAAACACTGCAAAAAGGAAAAGCGGCGGCGACTGCGAGATGTGAAATGAAGTGAACTGAAGCCAAAGCCACAGCTGGGAGTGGGACAACTGGGAGACTGGCACTGAAGCCTATGCCAGAGGAGTATGCATAGAGCTGGGGCAACCTAGCGACCAACTGACTGACATAAATATGCAAACAAATGTCAAAATGACACAGCCGCAGCGAGCGAGGCAAGCCAAGATGGAGAGTGGCATAGAGAGAGTGGGACACAGAGATGAAGGATATTTGAATGGCAGAGTGGTGGAGGAGGAGCTGGAGGAGCTGTTATTGTTGCTCAAGTGGCGACGTTGACATTCTCCATGTGTGACTCTGTGCGTGTGCTTTTGGGCGATGAAAAATGCATGACAAACGTACGCCCATAGTGGCCCAAAAAGTGTGCTTAGGTTTTGTGATAAAATGTCAGGAAATATGAGTAAAAACGCGCAAATAATTCACACACACAGCCACAGACACAGACATATGGAAGATATGGCAGATACATAGAGCCATAGAAGCAAGCGACAGGCAAACCCAACGGCGACAGCACACAGATGCCGTGGGGCACTCTCTGCTCTGCCGCTGCCATTTCATATTTGAACAAGGTGAGGCTGTGCGTTTTAATGACGTCATAACTCAAACACAACATCGCGGGCAAGGGCCGCTAACCTGGCCAGCAGAAAGAGAGCGAGCGAGAGATGCAGAGAGAGAGAGAGAGAGAGAGAGAGATAAAGGTGCAGAAAGAGCGAGAGGACTGTCCCTCTGCTTCCCCCTTTGCAGCTATCAGTTTAACAAAGCTCCAATCTGATTATCTCGGCCAAACAGATGCGAATTGATGCTGCCTGTGCAGACGACACCACGCTCTGGGAGCGCCTCTCTCTGAGAGAGCGAGCGTGAGAGAGAGAGAGAGCCAGAGGAAAGCTCACTCCCACTTTTCGCACCTGTACCACAATGCGTATGCTTGATATCTCCCTTCTGCCTGACTGCCTGACTGCCTGTGTGTTTGTGTGTGTTTACACAGCCATATATTAGTTTTTATTATGAGACACTTTTGATTTTTCACTTGATTTATTAATGAGAATTTATAGCCGACAGCAGGAGGAGCTGAGGACGCGTGGCTGCATCCCGCCACCCCCTTGGGCAACTAATGAAAAAATGCACCCCTTCCATTGCTGCTGCTATCAGTGCTTGGCGTAAACCATCGATGTACTCACAGCAAATAAATACTTGAACTAATTTAAGGCACTCGTACATATAATTTTTAATAACAGCAAAGAGCCATTGGGCGGCGACAATCAAAGGCGAAAAGCAGACCGCATTAGACTAATCAAAATCCGCCAAATCAAAGCTCAAATCACTTTGATTTTAATAAATTAAAATGCTGCCTGCTTCCGCCTGCTGGCCCTGCCACAAAACAGCACCAAACCTGCGCCAAACCACACCCCGAAAATGTGTCAAATAAAAACGTTTGCCACTGCCACCACCTGGCCAATTAATTAAGCCAAATGATTAGGCAAATGCGAATGCATATCGTGATTAGGGACGCAAAACCGCAAATTACATGGCAGCCCAAAAAGGAAAGCCAAGCGGGGGGTGTTGATTTTACAAAAGCCAAGGCGTCGCTGCCTTGACAAAAAAAAAGCAGAGAGAAAAAATCCATTATGCTAATTTGTATGAGATCTTGGCGGCGAATATACAAAAGCAGATTTTGTGGTTGGCCTGCAATGAGGCGCAAACAAAAAAACAGAGAAGCAAGGAAGGAAGGAAAATATTATGCTCACACAGAGAGACACACAGACGGAGAGTCCCAAAAAATGAAAAGGAAGACAAAACAAAAAGCAGCAGCAGCAGCAGCAGCAGCAGCAACAATAAGGATGAAGGCTGATGGCAAGTGAATGTAAAAATGAAAGAAAAGGTCACGCACTGAAAGCTAAGCAGCATATAAAAGTGGAAATGGCGCACACACACACACACACACACCGACAGACAGACAGCCACGCATACTCATGCAATAACAGTAAAAATAAAAATGGCAACCACTGAAACAACAGAAGAAACAACAGCTCCAGCCTGCTGTCCCAGCCCGAAACTAACACACGTATTTAACCTCAGATTAAGCGCAAAGGCATACGCACAGCCAGTGTGGGTGGTGGGGTGGAGGGGTGAGTGGGGAGGGGTGGTGTGGCCCCACTGCTGACAGCGAAAATATAATGTTGCAACAAAAATTAAGTTGAGTGCGTGGTGCGTGGGAAACTGTTTGGTCGTGTAAGGTGTAAAAGGAAAATGCACACAAGCAAACAAACAAACAAAAACACACACACACACACACACACACACACACACGATGGAACGATGGAAATCTACAAAGCAAACAGAGAGCGTGGAGGGTGGGTGAGAGGCAGAGATGCTGCTGCTGTCGTTGGGGGTTGAGGAGGAAATGGCAGACACAAAAGCGCCAAAACACGCACAACAAAAGAGAGCCGGAGCCCAAGCCAGCCAAGCAGAGGAAGCTGTGCAGAGAGCGAGCGACAGGCTGAGAGAGAGAGGGAGAGACAAGTTACTCTCCGGAGTGTTCGCTTAGCTTTTTCAGGAAATTCCCGGGCAAACGCTTGCGCCGTAAGCCAACCAAATAACTGTTGTTGCTGTTGCCGCTGCTGCTGCCACACGGTCGCTGCTCTGTGCTCGGTGTTCGGCCTGCTCAAACATTAATAAGTGTTGCCATTGCTGCTCCACTCTGCCGCTGCTCCTCTCCACTCTCGGCTCCTCTCTGCTGCCCTACTCTTCTCCCCGCTGCTCCGCTGCTTGGCCCGCGCGTATTTATGCTTTTTGCGCTACCTGTGTACCTGTGTGGCGCTTCGAGGCTTTCGTGGTTTAAAAATTCATGCAGCACAGACGAAATTATGTATACGACCCCGCGTCCCCGTCCCCACCCACAAACCAACTTCCAACCATCGCAACTTTTTTTGGGCCGGGCTAGAGCCAATTTTCACGCTAATGGCTCGTCAGCTGGCCAACAAGCAACAGCAACATGCAGCAGCAACTACAGCGGAGCGGCCGCGCCCCATTATGCGACTTGGGGATCCAAGAAGCTGAGAAAGCGAGAAACTGAGACACTGACACACTGAGCAACTGTGGATCTGTGGCATTTTGTGTCGCCCGCGACTTTAAAAATGCAAAATGGCAAAAAGCGAAAACTAGCGAGGAAAAAGTTTCAGTTGAGGCGCCATTTTGTGCGCTGTCTCTGTCTCTGTCTCAGTCTCAGTTCCTTCTCTTTCTCTTGCTGCTGCTCTGTTTGTTTGTTTGTTTATTTGTGTGTGTGTGTGTTGGTGGGTCACAGTAATAATTTAGTAACAGCCAAAAGGACGAAACATGCGAAAAAGTGAAAGAAACATTTGCACTTCCTGCTCTTTTGTGTGGCCGGCTGCTGGTGCTCCTCCTTAGCCAGGGAGCTGCTGGTGCTGATTTTCATACTCAGCCAGGAACCTCCTGCTGCCTCCTCGCATTTTTTTACAGCATTGAATATTGCTGGGCGGGTAGCAGCAGCAGCAGCCACTGGGCAAGGCAACATCCAACGATGGCGCAAAAAGCAAAATGTGCCAAGTAAAATGATTTTTTTGCTGCCTTTTTTTTTGCCTCATTGACAAAGCTAAAAAAAATTGTTGTTGTCGCCTACATTTCGTGTGTTGCCTTCTTTTCTTTTTGCACACATTTTTCCATTCGTATTTCTATTTTTTTTCTATTCTTTTTTGCGCGCGCTTTGTTCACATGCATTTTTCACCCTGTCCAGCTGCTAAGTGCGCGCAAAAGGCGTTCATGTCCTTGCCACGCCCAGCCATCAAGAGGCGGCAGCTGGCACTGGCACTGGCACTGTCCATGCTCCTTCTGATGACAATAATGATCATCAGAACGATGCTGCTGCTGCTGCTGCTGCTGCCGCTGATGAGGACGATGCTGGGAATTGGTAAGGGAGGAGAATGGACAATGCTGCCAGCACTCTGCCACTGCCACTGCCACAGTCGGAGTTAGGTGTATGCCACATTAAAAGATGGCACAGCAGCCAACACATGTTGGGATATCTAGGTGCAGGGAGCGGGAGTGCGAGTGGCCGGAAAATGGAAATGGAAAATGCTAGCGCAAAAAAACATCATCCTCTCAACGCCTTCCTATGCCATGCAGAGGGTTGGCACTCACATGAACACAGAGGGGCGGAATGGAGAGGTAGGAGACACATTTATTGCTTATGCTGCACAGTGGGACACAAAAGTTCTCCTTCCCGCCCAAGAATCTCAATTACAAATGCAAAAGAAAAACCTCAAAAATAATTATTTTTGGCAAATTTTTGGTTTGCTGAGAGCGAAATGTTCACTTATTCCGATCAGTTGTTGGGTTGGTCCACTGTTTGTGTCCTGCTGTTTTACAAATGGAAATATGGGCAGTACCCCAGACAGCATCCCCTACCGTACAGTGTTGCCATTGCTGTGCTGTTGTTGGTTTGTTTTTGTTTCGCTTTTGTTTCGAACATTGTCGTTGTCGTTGTCGTTGTCGTCATTGCCCCTACTGGCCCAGTCGTGGCATTGTTGCGGGGCTGGCCCCGATTGTCGTTCTGCGAACGCCCCGAGCATAGACAACTTTAATGAATTTCCAGCGCTTCTCATGTGGCCTCCACTTCGCCGCTTCCCATGCAGAGAGGAATCTGGCACAGCAGGAGGAGCAGCAACAGCAGCAGCAGCGGGTGGTGCGGTGTGGTGTGGTTCCCAGGCCAGCAAAGGGGTTAAATAAGCGGTTAATTATGTGCTTAAAATTTCTGACATGACGCAGTGCAAATTATTTATTTACATTTTTATTTTTAGCGCATTTTGTGGCTGCTCGTTTCTGCTTTTTCACTGCGATTTATGGCCATGTGAAGTGTGCTGCTGCTCCATGGCAATTTAGATACATAAATTGGTGGCCGGAGAGCAGGACGAGGAGCGCAGCGAAATGCCACAACAGAAATTGACTCTAGGCGAACCGTGAACGCAGCGGCAATCGGCTGGCACGTGACGTATACGCAACGTGTGCCACGGCAAAACGGTGGCAAATGTACGTACGTACGAGGCAAACGCAAAAGCAGCAGCAAAGCCCTGGCCAACAACTTTTGCAAAAGTATTTATCTTTTTAGGTCAAATTTGGCTGCTACGTTTCGTCTTTTTTTATTTTTTATTTTTATTTTTATTTTTATTTTTGTCGATGGCCAACGTTTTGGGCAACGTTTTCTCCCAGCGCCCACTCTGCACTGGTGACCACTTAATTTGTTCTTGGGCCTTGGGGCAGCAGCCGCCCCAACTAGCAGCAAGTGTAATTAATAACTTTGTTTGCATAAGTGACCCGAAAAAAAGAACAGAGCAGAATGGAAAGCGGAACGACAAGCGAATGCGCACACTGAAAACCCCCCGGAGAAAGTCAAATAAAATGTATTAAAAAAGAGAACGAAGAAATGAACAGTAAAGAAATGGAAATGGAATGAATTTTCTTGAGCTCAGTCACAGAAGAAGATTCAACAAAAGGAAGCAAGCGGCAGGGAGAGAGATGTGGGACGTACATTTTATGTATGTATGAATATGTATATGTAGATGCATACATACTTGTATGTATATGTAGATATAAAGTTGCCCAATTAGGAGTGACATTGTCAAGGAGTTGGGGCACTATTTAATATCTGTTGGCAGGGCGGACGCGTACTCTCACTGCCGCTCCATCTCGCACTTTTCCTCCTCGTCGTCTTACATCTTTATCTGCTCAATTAGTATGCCATATGGGAGAAGCATTCCTACTCCTTCTCCCGCTGCTGCTGCATAAACAATATCACAGCCAGAGGGAAACAATTTTCGTTGGCAAAGGCCTGCACCAAGGCCGCGCTATAATTTAGCCTTTCCGCTGCTGCTTCGTTCGATAATACAGATTATGGCTGAAATATGCAAAACAGCGCCAAATATCGCTGCGAATGAAAACAAATGCCAGCAGTGGAAGGAAACAGAAAGAAGAAAGAAGGAAGGAGAAAGAAGGAAGGAGAGAAAGGAGAAGGGAAGACTAAGCAACTAACGCGCGCTGCGTGCGAGCATTCGAGGCGCATTCAAATGAGATAAGGCGGCGCCTTCTTCGTTCTTTTTTTGGCATTTTGGCAAACAGCAGCAGCATCATGCATGGCTGTACGTGTGTGTGTGTGTGTGTGTGTGTGTGTGGGTGGGATGTGTGTGCCATTAGATGGCAGCCAGCAATTGTACGCAGTTACGTTTCTATTAAACCAAAACAACCAGCACACTCGGAACTGGCTCCGGCTCTGGCTCTGGCATTTCTCCCAGGCTGCCTTGTCCTGGTCCACAGCCAACATAAAACCAAATGGCAACCAGCAACAATGTGGAGAGTATTGACAATATTCCTATGCCTCAAACTTAACACAAACGCTCAAGTTTTTACAGGGTATGCACAATGCATGCAGCAGCAGAGACGCCGCCGAAATGGAAATTGCGGCAGTGTGTGTGCCTGGGCTGTCATTTTTTCTTTGTTTTCCTTTCGGTGACATCTCTTTAAAACGCCATCCATTTCCCCTGTCACGCATTGACACTCACATTACCAGTGAGAGCAGTCAGCCGCAGTCAGCATTTACAAACATTCAAACGTTGAAAGTCGAGAAATAAATCGCTGGCTGCCTGACGTTAAGATTTCCGTTTAAATAATTCAAAAATTTGTCGAAATGACAAATTACGCGACTCCCTGCCAGCCTGCCAGGCATCCTGCTGCCTGCCTGCCTGCCTGCATGTGTTTCATTAATTTGGCGCAGCCTCCGACACAGCCATGGCAGATTTCCTTCACATACACACACGTGCCAAAAGGCACGGAAAAGCGAAAGAGCGGAAAAGCGCTGCGTGGCATTTCATTTTCATAAATTTTCGAGGCAAACGCCGCCGCCGCCGCCGCAGCCACAGCGACAAATGACAACGGCAGACTCAATCAATTTGCGCCCTTGTTAGGATTGAGAGGTGGCAAGGGGCACAGGGAGGGGCATGTGGGTTATGGGTGTGTGTGTGTGTGTGTGTGGCTGCGGCTTACCCCATATTGCTTTACGTGCCTAAATTTATGCTTATTAAAAAAAATCAGCAGTGCGCATCGAAAAGTCAACTTGGTTGACATTGCCCGGCAGGGCAAGGATGAACGCTGGATGGACTCTACACCGAGAGACTCTAACACACACTCACACACACCCACACATCGTTGTGGCCACAAAATGGCCGCCTGGCTGTCCATTTGCCAACCAGTTTTGTGTGCTAACTCCTGCTCGCTCGCCCTGTCTCTCCCCATCTGTGTGTCTGTCGGTGGCCGTGCTGGGGCTATCCCGTATGCCATTTAGGCCCCCCTGCCCAAATGGCAAATGTATTTAATGGCCAGCGATATATATTTTAAAAGCCATTACTGCATATGACAGCAAAAGATACATTGAGCGGGGCAGCTGGGCAGCTGGGCAGCTGGCGCAGGGCCGCCGCCGTTTAAATCTTTTTCGATTCAAGGCTAATGAAGTTAATCAACGAACACCAAAAAAAAAGTGCTAGAGTGTGGAGCATGCAATAATATGCCTCCCTGTCAGAATGATGCTGCAATAAGGCAAACAAAACAGCTGCGTGCCACAAACATAAAGTGCAGGGCAGGGGTTTGGTTTGCTCGTCCAAATATGCTCAGTCAGGGGTAAACAGATTTGCCAGCATTACGCATACGCCATGTGGATACACCAAATGCAGTCCATGCAAAAGTCCCCAACCATCCAGCAAGTCCTGTGCTGCAACTGCAGCTGCAACGATGAGCCTCGTATGTTGCCACTAATACAGTGCCCTGCCCAGCCCTGCCACAGCCATGCCACTCTTTTCGGTGCTGCTGCTGCTGCTGCTGGTGTACTTGTATCCTGACGATTTAGCTGATTTATGTTGATTTGTGTGCGAGAATGTTGGCAGTGGGAGGCAAAACGATTCCCGGTTGTACACAAAGCAGGCGGGCAGGGAGCAGGGAGCAGGGAGCAGGGAGGCAGCGAAACAGTTACGTTGCGTGCGCTTAAAGCCTGCACCAACAACAATACAGGGGGAGAAGGAGTGGAGCTGTGGGGCAGCCTACTGAGAACTACAACAACTGTGCCACTGTGATGCCGCCACACACACAAATATACAAATACACAAATACCAATGCAGAAAAGCTCTACACACGAGGCACAACTTTCCCCCTGCCCAAGAGCCGAGCGCAACTTTCCTGCTCCTGCCGAGAGCCGAGTGCCGAGTGCCGAGTGCTGAGTGGAGCGCTTCTCGTGTGCTGCTCGTCTGCTGGTCGCACCCTGAATTTTTCGCGGCTTCGTGATGTAAGTGGCACTGTGCCAGTCGGTCTCCGGTGCACGCTGCTCGGCTCTTTGCGTTCAAAAAAAAATCACAAAACACGCCCGAGCTTCGTCCCGTGAGCGAGTTGAGTCCGTGAGTCGAGTCGAGTCGAGTCGAGACGCCTGTCGTTGCCGTTAACGCCGAGCGGATGAAAATTTGTACACAGCGAGGCATAGATACATTTTCCACCATTTTTGGTATTGCAAAATGAAAATCAAATCCTAAAACCCAACGAAATTCCAACAGCACAAAAGGGAAAACCTAAATCAAAAACCTGACCTCAATGAACCGCGCGGCCAAGGCGAAGAAAAAACTCTTTTTGGCCAAGAGTTTCGCGAAAAAAAAGGCGTAACTGTTTCAGGATTGTGCATACAACTATTTGTGACTGTAGAGAGCAGAGTCCTGCCTGCCTGCCAGTGTGTGTGTGTGTGTGTGTGTGTGTGTACGAGTGTGCGTGAAAAAATCAAAGCAAAAGCAGTGAAGAAGGCAGAACGTAATGGATGGATATATTTAAATCGTTGTGCAGCGAATAAATTATAAAAATTATAATTAAGTAAAGCAGTGCACAGAGAGCGAGAGAGAGTGACAGAGTGACAGAGAGAGAGCGATAGAGAGAGAGTTTTAAGCTGAAGTAAAAACTGAGGAATTTCGTCTGCTGCTGTCTGCTGCAAAATGAAATCCCAAAAAACTTATTCCACCAACACGCACGTACGCACACAGCAGCACTCACACAAACACACATTCTAATACATATACACTCCATACTGGCACACTCAAATTTGGCCGAGTTTGCTCGGCACACAGACACAAAAGCAAAGCAAAGCAAAAGCCAAGAAGAAAATAGCAAAAAAAAGCGAAAAAACAGCAGTAAATAAATACAAAAGGCAACGGCAAAAAGGAGTCTGGTCCTGCTGCTGCTGCTGCTGCAACGTGTGGTATGTATGTGTGTGTGTGTGTGTGTGTGTGTACATCTACACATAGACATTTGTTTGCTTGTGGTAGACACTCGTCTTCGTGCGCTTTCATCGTCTTGGCTGGCAGCTGGCTTCCTTGTGGCTCCCTCCTGGCTCTTGGCTCTTTGCTTTTTGTTTAATTTTCAAGCAAATTGTTGGGCGGGTGGCGTCGTGCTCGTTGATTAGCCCCGAGGAGCGGGTGGAGCGCTGGCCTGGCCCGCATATTGCCGCTTTTAATTGCCAAAAACGTGCCCAGCCACACACATCAACAGGGCGACAGCCAGCGAGCGCGATGAGATGAGTGCAGAGAGAGAGAAAGACAGAGAAGAGAGCTGCTGGCGCCCTGCTCTTGATGATGACGATGATGATGTGGATGATGATGACAGCGGCCACGAGGTTAATGGCTTAAAGTCTTAGGCAATGCCAGTGCACAGGCCACGGTCCGCAGTCCCAACAGTCCCTCCAGCACATGAATATTTGAATGGCAGTTGACTATGAAATCCAGCTCGGCGCTCATTCATTCCACTCAATTTCGTTGAGTTTTATGAATAGCAAAAGGCAACTGAAGGATCCATAATTTCAACAACCCAAATGAAAGCTCAAAATTTCACGAATTTAACGAATTTAACGAACTGAAAGAGAGGCTTAAGTCCTTGCAAAATGCTCCTCCAGATGAGATAAACTTACGTTCGTGTTGGGGTTGGGGTTGGGCTTTGGCCTGATATTTGCCCATGAAAATGTTGCCTCTAAAATCTGATTAAGTAATTAGAAAGTTGGCAAAGGGCATTAAATATTTGCAAGTTGAAGTTAAGGACTGCATATTTAAGCGCAAACTTGTTATGTGTGCGCCATCAAATATGTACCAGCAACCAGAGGAGCGGTCTGGCTGCGGGATCGGGCAAGCACAAAAAAAAAAAACTCATTAATAACTGTCGTCGTGGCGCATACAATATGAAAATATTTATGCAAGCCAAACAAAAGCCGTTTAAAAAACATTAAGCCAAAGAGCAAACTGGGCTGTGGGCCGTGGGCCGTGGGCCGTGGGCTGGGGTGGAGCGGGTTCAGGCTCTGCAAGGTTCGGCAAGTGAAATGTAAAAAAGTAAAATGTAAAATGTCGAATGTGAGCTCGCACACACGCAGGCAAAGGCAACTCTTGCCATTTTAATTAATGTCAAACTCTTATCATTGAATATAAAATATGCAAAGGGAGAGCCAAAAGGAGAGGCAGAGGTTGAGTGAAAGCCGGTGAAAGCAGCTCACACATATTTGCATACTTACTGGTACGCGTATGTGGAATTTACATACAAAACCCGAGGCCTACAGCTAGCTTTTCTTTGTCAAGTTGAAACAATGCCACAGCACCACACACACGGCCCCAGCCCCTGCACAGTCCACCATCCATGTTGTTGCCTTGACAAAGCCTTTCGTTTGCTTGCTTTTTTTTTCTTTTGGTTTGCCGCAAAAAGCAATCACAGCAAAGGCACACGAACACACATGGACTCAGACTGAGACAGAGACAGAGACAGAGACAGAAGGCAAAAGGCATGCTTACCAATTAACGGGATATGTGCGAATGTGCGGCACAAAAAGCAGTGCCAGAAAGCGCGAGAAATTTGCGAAAGCATAAAAAGAGCCAAAGGGGTGGGGGCGGGAGGGAAGGAGAATAACCCAAGCAAAAACTGGGCACACAAATCACATGCGAAGAATTTATAAAAACACAAAACCAATACAAAAGCAAAGCGCGCACACAGCTAGATGATAGACATATGTATGTACATTTGTATGTAAATATGTATGTAAATATGTATATGGGTGAAAGAAGTGACAGGAGCAGCAGAGGTAGAGGCAGGCCGACTTGGGAGCCAAGTAGCAAGCGTTTATGCTAAACAGAGTGTAACTGCCGGGGTTGCCAGTTCGGAGAGTGCACGGTGACATTTCTCTGCAAAGAAGCCAAAAAGCATAACAACAAGGCAACACCAAGAGCACACAAAAGGCGCTCACCGACAGGCACACACAAAAGAGAGACAGAGAGTCAGAGTGAGAGCGCGCGAGACGGAGCTTTGCAGAGCTGCTTTCAGCCTTTCTGCCTGCCTGTGGCTCGTGCTATTTTTGGCACGACGCTTGGTCGCTCTCTCCCGCTCTCTCGCTCTCCCGCTCTCTGTGGCTGCAAAGCCTGTCTTTGGCTCCTAGCTGGCCAGCAGACTGGCAGCCAACTTGGTGGCCTGCCAAACGGTTTTCAAACGCTCAGCTGAGAAAATGTGACGGACGAAACGGCACAGGCACCAGGAACCGAAATCGCAGCGCTGACAAAAGCTGCCCCTAAGAAACGGCAACTCAACAAAATCTATACAAAAGTGTCTGCCGCTGTCGCTGTCGCTGCCGTCTCTGCTGTGTTGTGTGTATGTGTTGGGGGTCTCTGTTGTGTGTTGTGTGTGTGTTTGTGTATGCGTATGTATAAATTAGTTTGAGTGTGCCTGGCTCTGTGTGTATGCGTGTGTGTGAAGATGTTCTTTGGCAAAAAGCGTAAAATTATCAAGAGAAAAAACGCTTTCAAAATAATATAATAAAGATTTAAAAATTGGAAAGGGTTTATAAACTGTTAAAAAATGAAAAGTGAAATGCGAAAATAAAATCAGTGAAAAACTACACGAAAACTTACCAATTGGATTAGAAATTACAGTTTAAAACAAAATGCATTGAATTCTTGGTTAAAAAAGTGATAAAATGTTAAAATATTCGACTCATAAAACCCAAAGAAATGAAAGCCCAAAAATAAAATAAAAATTCAACAATATTAAAAACGATAACCAAAATTTAAGCCCAAAACCGAAATTTAATGAAATTAAAAGTCAATCCCTTAACGCAAAGAAATTAAAAAACCAAAGGAATTCAAACACACAAAAAATTAAAACAAAAATTCAAAAATTATGCAAAAAGTGTTTACAATCTGGCAAGCCACAAAATAAATTTGATCACCCATCAATATCCTTAAAGAATATCTGTATAAAACATTGGCCAAAAAATATTCATTAAAATCACTACAAAAATAACTAAAAGCGTGGACTAGCCCCTATCCAATTTCCTTAGCCAATAACCAAAACTTCAACTTATTTCCCATATTTTATTTTTCTACAATTTTCCAGTGTTAACGCTAAGAAAAAAACTTGAGCTAATAGAGACTATAAATAACTAGCAAATATGTCCCCTAGCCCCCCAGACGATAGACGCAACCGTGTTGGCAATTTAACGTACAATGCCAAAAGTTAAAGCGAAAGGCGACGCCACCAAACGACACAAATAAAATGAGGCAAGTGGCCTGCAACTACAACACCAACGGCAAGCATCGAGACAAGCAGGTTGCAGGCACTCCAGAGCAGAGCAGAACAACCACAGGAGGAGGAGCAATAGCAGGAGCCACAGCCAGGATATCGAACGAGCGATAAGATGGAGCGTCCGCTTGGATGACGACGAACTCAGAGACCCAAAGAAGCTGGCAACGAAATCAGGCACGAAACTGCTGCTGGAAACTGATGCCAAATTAGTGGCAGCATCCAAAAATAGCATCCGCATAGGGGCAACAAATAACGAAAAGAAACGAAATAGAATCGGAATCGGAAACGGAAACATGAACAGTGCGGATATTTTGTAATTATTAATGAGCGCATAGAGAGAGCGAGAGTGAGGGTCTGCTGCCGGAGGAGGAGTGCTGGAGGAGCGGAGGAACCACAAGCGGCGAAACCGAGCGATATACGTTGAGGGATAACACAGCATGTACATTCTGCTGGAGCTCAACTAACCCAGAGACACACACCACACACACCACACACACAGAATACACTCACCCAAGCCCAAGCCCGAACCGAGGAACCGAGAACCCAAGACCCAAACCCCCCCCGCAGACAGTTTCCCCACAGGACATCAGGCAGGAAAGGCAACGAAAGGCTCAATTTCAAGGAATTTGCAAAAAGCGCTCACCCACACCCACACCCACACCCACACACACACACAGAGACTGCTGCGAGTATGGGCTGCCTGCTGGAATCTCGTCAGGATAGAAGTAATTAAAAGTAAATAAAGCAGCAGGCAAGCAGCAGCAGCGGAGGCACAAAAAGGCTGCAGGGAAAAGCAGGAAGTAACCTGATTACGAGCAGCAGAAGAAAGCAGCAAAAAGGAACAACAACAACAGCACTTAATGTGACGCAGCAGCAGAAGCGAAGAAGTGATCCGCTGACTCGATCTCCCGCACCCGAAATAGCGCCAGGAACGAAGAGAGACAGAGAGAGAGAGAGAGAGAGAGAGAGAGTGGGAAAGCACAGAGAAACACAAAGAAACACTCGAAGCCATACATACACATGCACTGAAGTTACTGACTGAATGCCTCGCTGCCTAAACAACCAACTAACTCACTGACTGAGAGACTTCAACAAAGCGAAGGAAGAGCCCAAGACGCAAGAGCAGGACAGCAACAAACGAAGCAGCGGCAAAAGAAGGAGTAGCAAAAGTAGCGGAGAAAAGGAGCAACCTAAAACCTTGACTAATAACTGCAACTACAAGCAACAAGCAAATCAAGATAAAAGAGCAACCAAAAAACCAACTACAACAACAACAACTTACTTTATACGCAACTAAAAAAAATGAACATAAAACATACTTAAATTTTTAAATGCAAAAACTACGAGCAGCAAGCGCCACGCCAACATTTTAAATAAGCAAAAAATAACTAAAAAAAAAAACCAAAATCCAGCACAACTTCTCCTCTTTATAAAACCAAAACAGAACACCGAAAAACCAATAGCAGCCCCGACTTTTGCAACTTGCAAATAATTAGAAACCAAAAACCCAAACACAGCACCACCATGAGTGATTCAAGAATGGACAAATTGGCCAGAATGGCGCCGCTGAACCGCACACCTCTGCTGACCATCTGGCTGGCCATCAATGTGGCGCTGATCGCACAGGAAACGGGCAACAAACGCATCCACACAGTGCAGGCGGCGTAAGTATTCATTTAGTGTATTCATTTTGGTTAGTAATTACGAGTACTCCAATTAGTGACATTTACAGCTATCAATTAGGTTAATAACATCATAGAGTGGTCGGTCGTACGCTGCATTAAGTTATGTCCGAAAATGTGGCCCCACTCCACCACTCACTCCATACTCACTCCCTGTCTGCCTGAACTATAACAAACTACACTTGGGCCGCCAGTTATTATAACAATAAATTTGCTTTTGTGGCTGACACTTTTGCTGCAGTGGGGCAGCCCCCAGTCCGTGCCGCAGCCTTGGACAGGGCGACAGGTGCGTGCCTGTGTGTACATTTCGAGGTGTTTGGCCACCAACCCCCACAGGAGCCATAATTCATGGTAATTTATGATTATTCAAATCATTTTGCTGCAAAATGCGCTCAAAACTTTTGTCGAGCGACGCTAATTAGCCGACTATGACAGCCTGTTTTGACCTGGCCCTAAACAAATGCCACTCTCTCGTCCTCCCTCTTTCTCTCTCTCTCTATCTATCTCTCTATCTGACAATTTGAATAAGTGCAGCCCATTTATTAGGGGCAAAAGTTGGAGAGCTGTGTAGCTGGGATAGCTGGTATCTACATCGTCATTGTCACATTTGCATGTGGCAGTCATTAAAATGGCAGCAGGGACTGAAAAATGACAACTGCCACTCGATGGTCTTGTAATTACTCAGCGAACAGTGGACAGTCGAGAGAGGACAGTGAACAGTGGACAGTGGACAGACAGTTGGCGGACACTGGACTACGGACAGACAGTTGGCGGACAGAGTGTCGCTCTGTTTGTTTTTGGAAACAATTGTACAAGGATTCGACTAGCAGCCGGCCCTGCCCAACTGATTGGCACTTGTCACACGGACAGAGATGGAAAGAGAGGCACTGGGCAGACCACAGACCGCGAACAACCACAACACATGCGGACAACGCAAAGAAATTGCCACATTTGTGGCATTAGTTGTCAACGTCACTGTTGCCACAGCAGTTCCCATCGCAGTCCTCCCATTCTGTCAACTTAATCACACAAATTATGCAGGGCCAGGGCTCTGGTTGCTGTAGGACTCCTTTTTTTGTTGTGTTCTGTTCCTTTTTGGGTTAGCGCTCATTAGTAAATATTTAGGCGCCACACAGAGAGCCGCACTAACATTTGCATAACACGGCAACCTGGCAAATTAGGCAAATCAAAAGGGAAGGAACTGTGCCACAATGACTGCGAGAACTGTGAAAGCGACTCCAAAAATCCGACTCTGACTGCCACTGCCACTGCGACAA
This sequence comes from Drosophila guanche, assembly GCF_900245975.1. Lineage (NCBI taxonomy): Eukaryota > Metazoa > Arthropoda > Insecta > Diptera > Drosophilidae > Drosophila > Drosophila guanche. The sequence goes on along the minus strand of NW_022995751.1, from coordinate 4,820,417 downwards.
CGACAACGACAACGACAACGTACTCAAGGTACAAATGCACGTTTATGGGATTACACGATCGCGTGCCCGGGACGAGGACGTAGCAGGGCGAGGACACGGAGATACACGCGACGTGGCATGATGCCTGCTGGCAGTGCCCCGGGCCACAGCCCTAACAAGAAGTCCAAAAATCTAGAATGTCGTGGCAAAAGTCGAGAACGACTCGAAGGCGACTCACACACAGCTCTGTTAGCTGTTTATTTGGGCCAAAAAGGCACAGGGCACAAGGCACAAGGCACAAGGCACAAAGCACAACGCAGAGGCAATGGCAAAAGGCAACGGCAGAGCAGAACAGCTCGGGCAAAAGTTTACGCTACTTTTTCATGCAACATTGCACAGGCGCCGTCACAAAGTACCGACTGTGCAACACAAAATGACAGCTTTGCCGAGTCAAAGTCCCCCGAGGTCTGGCCCAATCCTCTATCCCCACCCCCCTCCCCACAGCACCTTCTTCAGTCTCTCCACCCAAAAAAGGTTAAAGGCCAGAGCGACACAGTTTTGCTCACTTTACACGCTGCCACTTCCTGTGAGGCAAAAGCTCAGGCTGCTGTGTGCCACGCCCGGGCCACAAGTCTGCCTGCCACTGCCGCCTGCTGTGTGCGCCGTTGTGCTCCACTTGCCACACAAGTGCCCACTTCACTTGGAATTTATTGATAGCAGATAATGCCAAAGTGGCAGCGACAAAAGCAAAGACCACCCCGGGGCCTCGCGCCTCTCCAAGCAGGAGACTGCCTTGTCGTTCTGCCCAGTCAGGGCTCAGCCAGAGGCCAGCCTCAGCTGCCTTCTTACCATTTCTGTGTGTGTGTCCCGTCTGTATTTGTGTTTGTGTGTGTGCTTGTGGCAGCTGCATCACTCGTAGGCAGGCAGCGTCAACAGCTCGCCATCGAGTGTCATTGAGCGTAAATTGTTGTTCCTTCACATTTTGAGTATGATTGAAAATATCTACAAACGGGTCTGGGTCGTAGAAGGAGAGCAGCTCTTCGAAGCCCTTTCCTGGCCGTTCTCCGACTCGTTGTGTGTCTGTGTTTTCGCAGCCGTTGCCAGACAGGCCACATGCCTGCAGCTGCTTTGCAAATATTTAATAAAGCCCCCGGACAAGGCAGGTCTAATTTTGTTCACATTTACCCCCAGCAGAACACAGAACACAGAATCCCACAGAAAGAGCGCGAGAGCGAGGGGCAACTATTTTTATTGGCCTGACTGGAGGCGAAAGATATCCTTGCCCTGGGCATCGACAACGACACGGATGCCTGCCAATTGCTGTTCATTTTTGCAAAATGTCAAGGACTCGCCAATGCAATTCCATTTTTTATGCATTTACCTTGCCTCGCAGCCTCTGATCCACTCTCCTCCCAGCCACTCAGCCGGTTATTCGCTTGCTAGCCTTTCTTTTCTTATTTCCCATTTGGATTGGCTTGAGTTTAACTTAATCAAAAGGCCAAAGCGTTGCCTAAGACAAAGCAGGTTGCAAATTCCCAAAGTAATTGAATGGCAAAAGGATTTGCACATAAAATGGCTTCAAGATCGACTCGATAGCAGCTTCTAGAGTCCATTGGGCGTGGTCCAACTTGCGCCAACAACAAGCACATAATAGTTAATGCGTGTCCTGTGTCCCTGTCCCAGTCAGGCAGTCAGAGTCTTTTCCTGTGTATCTTGGGAGCTGCTAAGCGACTGTCGGACTGTCTGCTGGGCTGGGCTGGGCTGGGCTGGGCTGGGTTGCTGCTGTTGGCTCATGCCACTGGCTTATTAAGCGGATGTGTTTATTTTTAGCGACTGTCAGGCGGCTGTCAGGCATCAAGTTATCACTTTATTAAAAAACGCTTACTCACACTCGCCCAGGGCACAGGAAGGGACAGGAGGCAGCTCCGGGGAGGCAGGACAGCAGAGTGCCCACAGTCCAGCCACTGGCAGCTGCAGAGTGTTTTACTGCGCAGTGGAAGGGCCTAAACCAACTTTTGCTTATCTCTGCGTTGGCGTTTGCCAAGACACGGGACATGGGGGAAGCAGCCAGCGGCAAGCGGCAAGCGGAGACGGGAGACAGGCAGGAGGCTGCCAGGAAGGCAGCCAGGCAGGCTCACAGGCAGACTGCCAGATGAAGACAAAGAAAACGCTAAAAGAAAGATAATATTTGCTAGTAGTTCTAGCAGCATTTCCGCTTTGTTTTAACGTTTCACTTGAATTTATGCAATGGCGCGTGTCCAACGCAGCGTATACGTAATGGCTGGCACTCAAAGTGCCACTAAAAACGACAACACAGAGCGGAGCGACAACGGCAACGGCAACAAACAACAAATATTTCGTACAGCAGCGCACACTCACACACACATACACTGACCAACAGCCACACCCACTCACACACAAACACACACACACACACGAAGGGCCATAAACGTGCAGCGCCTGAAGATAAGGCAACAAACTGTGGGGCAGCAGCGATAAGATGGCTTGGCACTTGAGGCGACACGTTTTGGGCTTGGCTGTCGTGCGCATGACTGTGCATTTTAGGTTCGCTTTTCTTTTTTTTTGTTACAGTTACAGTTACAGTTACAGTTACAGTTACGGTTATTCTTTGGCTCTACTTTTGTTGCTGCTGCTGCCAGTTGTTGCTGCGAGCAGCTAATTGCATGTTGCACTGTGCCCCACTCCTGCAGCAGCTGCTGCCTCGATCAATAGGCAAATATTTGACGCCTCAAGTACGACCTATTGACATTTTGTAGTGCACTTAACGACAAGCACACACACGCTCTCCCTCTCACTCTCACTCTCACTCTCGTGCGTCTGCATAAATTATTTGACAATACGTTGGGCATAATATTAGTTTCACTTAGCCCTGACAGCGCAAGGCAATGCCAAGCCAAGGCATTGGCACATTTGCATATTACGTATACGCCACGGGTATTCCGGCTGGGGAGCGGCAATCGAAAAGTTTTTGGCGCGTCCTTCAAGTAATTTTTTATTGCAAGCTGTCAGAAACTTATTGACAGCACCTGCCAGCAAAAGTAGCGGCGGCAGTGCATAAATTATACTTTAATGGTTAGTCGGGGGAGAGGCAGAGCAGCAAATATTGCGCATACGCAGCAGGGTACAGTGAACACTAGAAGACAATAATCGCACCCACAGACACACATAATCTAAAACTCAAATCAAATAGCAATCAAAACTTTTTCATTATCAACAACGGGCCAAGAGGCACCCGAAAAAGTAAAACCGCAAATATCAACTGTTGTCAGGGACCCAGCAGCAGCAGCAGCAGCAGCAACAGCAGCAACAGGGGAGAGCGGTGCGTGGTGCGAGTATTTTCATATACATTTATAAATAGGCTGCCATTTTTGCCGTCGGCTTTCGCTTTGATGCCCACGCTGCGTATACACAATGGGCCCAGGCAATCGACTTGGGTTAAAGCTCAAGCGAGGCAAGAGCGGAAAACAAAAACAAAGAGAGAGCGAAGGAGAGAGCGAGAGAGGTGGGTGGCTCTCCCAAAAGGGAGAGCGAAAGTAGAGTGGAGCAGGGCAATGGCACGCCCAGGCTTGATTACAAAAAATATTCCACTGCATTTGGCAAAAATTAAAATCGCATCAAAATCAGCCAACAATCAGCCATAACAATCGACTTGCAAATGCTGCAAAATTGTGCCAAAATACATAAACACAATGCCTGAGATATTTCCGATACAAATGAAGGAGGTTCCGTGGCATCGAGGACGCGCACGCGCGTTTCCCAGAGACAGCAACTTCGGTCGCGGCTCATTTGTGGGGAGTGTGTTTATTTGCAGGCGCAACTTTTATTAAATTGTGATTTTGCTCACAAGCTCACACACGCACAGCCACTGGTAACATATATCTGGCCTGGGACATGGCTCGAGCAGCTGGGGCTCCGTGTGTGTGCGTGTGTGTGTGTGTGTGTGTGTGGCCGTGGCTCGGTCGCTCGGTCGCTCGGCCCGAGTTGAACTAACAACAAACGCGCTTTAATAGCACAGTTTAGCGTAGAATAGACGCAAATAAACAGGCATTGAAGTGCCTCGACCGGGTGACTGGTGCCTGGGACTTGGCCTGCTACATACATTTACATATATGTATACATTTATGTATGTTGGCTGCCTTCATTGCCAGGCACATGCAATAAATATAACATATACTCGTGTAGATTCGTGTGTGGGCGCACTTGATGCCGCATAAAGCGAAAGTAGCACACACACACACGAGCACACACGAGCACACACAGCACACATTGATAGCAGAGATAGAGGAGAAGCGACGGAGCAGAACAGAGGAGGCAGCCGTGGCAGCGCACTTAACCTGCAACGACCGCCGCCGAGCGCAATGTCTGTGTGTGGCAGCGTACCCTCTGTCAGTTTAGTTTTCCAGGAAACGCTAAAAGTCCTTGCCACACAGCGAGACAGGAGGGCAGACCAGCGTCAAACAAATAGTTCAAAACATAAATGCAGAGCGTGATAGATGCATATTCCACCCAGAGATCTCTGGCTCGAACTAATGAAATAATGAACTTTGGTTTCTTCTCTCTTTATAGCACTGGAGGTGGCAGCATGCTGGGTGACGTAAACATATCCGCGATACTCGACTCCTTTAGTGTTAGCTACGACAAAAGAGTAAGACCCAATTATGGTGGTAAGTACAACCAAACAACCCAACTACGGACACATTCAATCTAGATACATGTATCCAAAATCGAACCTGAAAACCGAAACGCGACTTGAACGAAAAAAAGAAAACTCAACAATTTGTAGGGGAACCTTAGCTAAACTCGTACTTGTGTCACTTTTGAACTGCAACTAACTATTTTTAATACCTATGCCGCACTCGTAACTGTGCTCTTAACTGTATCACCTACTAAAACATGCGTGTTTGCAGGACCTCCTGTCGAAGTCGGAGTCACCATGTATGTGCTATCGATCAGCTCGCTCTCAGAAGTGAAAATGGTACAAAAAAATATAAAAAAATAAATGAAAACTCTTTGTACCTCTATTTCTATTTTTATCGTTAAGCGCTCTTTCCTATCGCTCGCTCTCTCTCTCTCTATCTGTCTGTCTCCCTCTCTCTCTCTGTAATTCTGTAATTGTCTATCAAACTTTCCTCTATCCTGTAATCTCTAAATCTAACTCTGTCTTTGGTCTTTGTTGTTGGAGTTCTTTGTTCGAAATTTTTACGTTCTTTTGTTGGGTTTTATGTTTTCGTATTTCAACTGTTTTGCTTTGTATGAAAATCTTTCTCTTTACTTATATATAGCCTTAAACCGATCTATTATTTCCCAACTGTTTACCAAAGTACACCAGTTGAAAGTTTTATTTTGCCGTTTCTTAGCCCACACGCGATTTTATTTCGATTTCTTTTGTATTTATTATACTTTGTTAGTCTCTCTTTTTGGTTATTTTATAGTACTATAAATCTCTCCAGCTCTCTTTCAAATATTTTGTTCTGGCCTTTCGCTGTGTTTCAGTGGACTTCAAAACTTAAATAAATACTTTGGCCCTCCCCAGCTCTGTGTAGGTTTTCGTTCTGTGACTCGATTTAGTTGCCATTCAATGGCACTCCAAAGCAAAGGGCAAGGCGTCACTCCCCAACCCACCCCCTTTCGCTCAGCATCGCCAAGCACATTGTAAACTAAATGTTGACTCTCTCTCTCTCTCCCCCACTCTCTCTTTCTCTTTGTCTCTCCCCCTAACCGTAACCGATTGGCAAAAGCTTCTTATGTTCAACTTCTTCAACTCTCAGCCAACGGGACTTTGGTTCTTGCTGCTGCTCACCTCGTTACTTTTAGCTCTCTCTCTCGCTCTCTGTGTGTGTGTTTGTGTATGTCTAATTGGCTGAGCACATGCAAAAAATTACCCAAAACACGAGCACAAAACAGAAACAAATCCACTACAGCCGCAGCCACAGAAACAACATCATTCTCCTCCCCTCCTCTTCGCGTTTCCTAATTCTGTGTACATATCGAAAGGAACACTGCAAGCCCTCAGCAGATCTCTTCTCCCACTCACTTCATGCATATTGTTTTTGTCTTTCTTTTTATAGGCCCCACATAACAAACTTACACACAAAACAAAGCCTTCAGATCAATATCATTCCATGTACAACTGCTGCCAAATTTTGCCAGACCCATAAAAAACACAAACAAAAACCCAAGCTGCAATAAATATATAAGCAAAAGCAAAGAAAACAAAAATGGTGTGTTAAATACGAGTAAATATTTTCCATAATTGTTAGTTTTTGGTAATCTTTAATTTCCTTTCGCTAGGCGCATTTTAGTTCAAGCCTCAGCCACTAAAATAAATTACTTAAAAACTAAAAGCAAGCAAAAAAACACTCAGCAAATAGTTAATTGATTTGGTTTTCATTCGGCGCGTGCAATAAGTTAAAAGTGAGCACAAAATGTAGTTAATTATAGCAACAACAAAAACAAAAACCTGCCGCACCGCTTGGCAAACTGTAAATGTCAAAAACTGTACTTTAAATATATTTCATTTTGCTAATGGAAATTACACGGCACCCAACGAGATCGAAACAAAAGAAACTCTGTCCCACCCCCCGAAATGTCCATTCGCTCGTAAGTAGGCAGCGCACACAGTGCGCGACAACAGTGTGCGTACGCCCAGTCCATTGTTCTACTGTTCACATGGACATATTTTTGGGTTTTTTTGGAGTACATTTAGAATATGAAGAACCTACAACTACGCGAACTACTGTTACAACCAACGACAACATTAAACAAAAATGAAATGAAAAATGATAAATGATAAATGAATATGAAAACATTAAATTTCCATCCATCCGTGTGTGTGTATATGTTGCAGGTCCCCCTGTGGAGGTTGGCGTCACAATGTATGTCCTCAGTATCAGTTCGGTTTCGGAAGTTCTCATGGTACATACGTCAACAAAATATATGCCACAAAAAAAAAAAAACACAACAAAAAACAACCACAAATAAATACAACATAACATACAACAACAACAAAAGAAAATATAAAAAAACAACCAACGTTTTTTCTTTGATTTATTCTTTTTAGCAAAAAGCCTAAAAACCAAAAAAGAATTCATACAAAAACTACTCGTATACTTCCTTATTTCTCTCAGTCTCTTCCAACTGTTACTACCTATAACTATTTCTCTATAAATCTCTCGCTCTCTCTATCTCTCTCTCTCTCTCTGTCTCTACCTCGTTTCTCTGCCACTCTCTCTCTCCCTCTCTGTTGCTCTGTTGCTTTGTGTCTTAGCATTTGCTATTCATGTCTACATAAACTTATATTTAATTTCGCTAATTGGCTATGAGACATACAAATTACTTTGCAATTATTTTTGACTCACTTACATTAAAGCCGATTCCGATTTTAACAAAGCAAACTGCAAATAGTCCTGTATAATCTATACATAAATATGTATATACAAAAGTACTGCAAAAAATTAAGTGTTGGTTGCAAACATAAAATATGATACTCGTTTTGTGTTTATTGTTTCGATGTCAAGATGTTCGCAATGTTTGTTTCGATGTTCCATGTTTCATTTGTGTTATACAAGAAAACAATTCAAAGCTTCTCAACCAACGACAAACTGCCGACAGAAATACATATGTAAATGCAAGTCAAAACTCAGACTTTACACAACGAGAATACATAATAAAATCCAGACAATTGCATTTTATGTGCTGATCTTTCCTTCATTTATGTCTCTATCTATCACAACTTTTTGCTGCTTTGAAGCTCTCATGGATTCATGAATTTTCCTTAATTTTATTTATTTGCCTTTGGCTTTTCTTTGTCTTCACTGCATCCCTCACCATCGATGACTGTTTAAGCCATGAAAATTGGTAGAAAATCAATCAATCGAATTGCTGTATAAATCTTTGTTTATCGTCTCATTCAGCACATGGCTGAGGTTCATTCAACCGCCCAACAAACCCCATCCCCACCCACATACACACAGACACAATGTGTTGGGCCCACCAGCGAGCAACGAGAGATATTTATGCCATATTCATACACAATATATACTCCTATATATTATAAACATCTTGCAAGCTAATTGTATTCGTTGTGATCTGAACAATTGCAAAAATTAAGCCAAAATTAATCACAGCAGCACCGCTCGACAGAGGCTGCGCGCATGCGTGTTTTGTTAACAAAATGAATATGAATAAAATATCCAATATACTATAACATACATACATATAAGCAAGCTCGGTGTTAGACAAAAATGATATATGGCCATTGCATACATGTACAAGTGGACTCGTATGTGCCTGTTTCTGTGTTACCATTTTCGTTGATCTTCATTTGTTTATCGAGGGAAACAGCTTTAAAAAGAGGCCAAGTCTGTCTTCATTTAGTGTGAAATTCTTTTTTTTTTATATTGGAATTTAAGACATTTTATCTTTACAAAAATCGAACCATAAAATTGTCCATTTCTGTGCTTATTTTTCTTATATTTTAACTCTTTTTTTTGGGAAAGGCTTAAGCAAGCAAATATGGGCCTTAATTGGGTTTCAATTGGAGTTTTTTCATTGAATCTGTGGGGATTTCTTAATTGCTTTAATGCATTCAACTGCTACAAATTGATTGCTATCTAAAATACAAATATTTTCTGCATTGTTGCACGTTTGTACTGGTTAAACGATTTAAATTCTTCTAAGCTTATTTCAGTACCTTTTCTTTGACTATCTAAAACAACCTGAAACCAGCTCTGGGAGCCTATAGAATTCAACACTCAAAGTAACCCACAGCAATTGTTAGCCAAGTCATTTCTAATCGAAGCATTCCATCAATTATCTAACACATTACTCGTAATTTCACAACAACTCGGCCAGCCATGAGTTCGATAAATAGAGAGCATCAGCAGGCGAGACCCATCGATGTAATGCATCTCAATTGGCAGACACGAGAATTCCATTATATTATAAATATTACTTGGAGAGCGTTACGTTGCAAAAGCACTTAAGAAGACCTCCCACACACACACACACACACACACCGAGAAGTACAATAGCAACTGCCGCACCCGTTGCATACTGCTAGGCGCAACGACACGTGCAGCAGCACACAAACACAAACACACACACACACACACACACACAAGCAGCAAGCTCTTGCCGTACGCTAATAAAACACAAAATGAACCGACACCTGCACCTAACGTTTGGCTTTGGCAATCAATTTATGCGAAAATAACATGCCCAACAGGAACTTAAACACGAACCGAAACACGAAACTTATGCAACAAACATACATGTTATGTATACATATGTACGTGTACATACATACGTATTTATGTATGTACATAACAGCCAAAGAAAACACATTAACAACAATAACAGCAACAGCAACAGCAACAGAAATAACATGTGTTCCCTTCCCGATCACAATTTTCACAATATTCGTTTAATTCTCTCATTCTCACTCTTGCTTACTCAGTCACTCTCTCTCTCTCTCTCTCTTTGTGTGTCAGTAAGAAAACAAAAAATATACGCTTTACGCTGCTAATGAAAATAATTCCAAAATAAACTGAGCCAATGCCAAACCGAAACAAGAACAACAACACAGATACACACACGCATACAGATACAGCTACAACTACAGATACTCAGACACAGACACTCAGCTACAGCTACTCAGCTACACTGACAACGCAGACAAAATTTACACAAGTAAAACCCATCCAATCCAATCCAATCCAATCCAAACCAAACCAATCCAGCGAGGCAGTAAAAATCAACATGACACAGGCACAACAAAGTCAACAACGAACACGACTGTTTGGGAGACAACAGAAACAAAAGAAACAACGAAACAAAGATAACATAAAGAAAAGCCGAAGCATTTCATACCCTTGCACTTCGAAATAACTTCGATGGGATAAAAGAATTCCCTTAGAAATAATTACGTCTGAACAAAATCATAATACCCTGGCTGAAAGGGTACACACAAAAATACACACAAGCTACATGCATACAAATATATACATATGTAAATTGTAAATGGTATAAAAAACTATATATATATAAAAGAAAAACAAACAACTCGATATAGAGCCGCGCACGTTTTTGGGTTAATTGTGATGCCATTGTACCCACATGCCCACTCCGTACCCGTACCCGAACATGCACATAAATATCCGCATTTAGAGTTGATTTTGTGTGTGTGTGTGTGTGCCGACAAATAAAAGCAGGTTGTCCCCTCGCCACCCCACGGGAGAACCCTTCTAGTCAAGGCCTGGCAACCCAATCGTGTAGCAACTTAAGCAAAATTGCATAATCCACATTGAGTTTTATTTCCGCTTTTGATTTTGGACTTTTAAAATGTATATTTTATTGTTCGAAATCCTTATTTTATTTTGTGCGTGCCTGAACCGAGTGGAAACCAAATCTGCTAGCTTGAAATTAAATAAAGATAAGCCCAAAAAAACACACACAGCAAAAAGTGCTAAGAAGATTGCAGGCAACCCACCAAGAACCGTGTGCAATTTTCGCATCATAAATAATATATATACCCATGTAGATATGTTTTTGTACTCGTATGTACATATATGCCATTTAGATATACTCGTAAAAGCTCAGTTTGCGTTAAAGTACTGCCAAAAAAGCAAGCCGTGTGTGGCGGCAGTGGGCTCCATAAATATTTATAACTACTTACAAATGTTATTACCTGCTAGCTACAAGCCACAAACTATTGTTATAACATTTACATTTGCATTTACCTTTAACATTTACATTTACATGGTTTTCCGTTTAATTTTTTGGTACGTTGTCGGCTTCTTGTATGCCCCACGTCACAGAGGTAACAACGTGACGCGCTTCAAGATAGCCGTAGTCGAACCCGTAACCGTACTCCTGCCCGTGCCCGCACCCTTACCCCTAGGCGTAATGATATGCAAGACTGAGAGAAACAACTCGAGTAGTTGTCTTTGGCCCTTATGACCTCGCACACACTCACTCTCATACACACACACACACACACACACACACTAGACACACAGATACAAACAGAGCATACAAAAGCCAAATTTGTTTGTCGTTTTTACAATTCCCCCATCGAATCCAAAACCAAACCACACACAAGGCAGGCCAAAAAATGCTTCTTTCTGTGCCTTAAAACCTACACAGAACGCTTTCAGCTTCGTGGCACTGCAGCAGGACAAGCAGAATCAAGCCAACAACGATACTCCTGTATAAAGTGAACCCATTCTTGCGCCATTCTTATTTGCCATAGATTTAGCTAGCATATACTCTTAGACCCTCCCCTGAAAAGTAGCTAGAAAAGCCAAAGCTACTTCACACCACAGCAAAACGAATCAAACGAATATTTGTGAGAGGTTTCCGTACTACTTTTCTATGCTTATACGTACCTATCCCTACCTTCTCTTTAGCTACTGTATATAAGCTGATTAAAAATGTTTAAAATTCATTTTACTTTGATTATTTGTTTGTTTCATATGTACCCCAAAACGCTGTACAAAGTTTCAATGTTTTTTGCATGCAGTCTAGAGATCCCTCCCCCATCCGAAGACCTATTTCCCTTTGTATAAACTGAAAAATTGTTGCACGCCATGAATTTTCCTTGATTTCCATTTGCCGCAAGTTACTTTTCTTTGTGTGTTTGTGTTAAGTGTATTCGTTGTTTGACCAAATTGTGACCAACAAAAAAAACAAGCTCCTTTCTTCCAGCTAATTTCCGTCTCCCTCTCTCTGTCTGTCTCTCTATGAATTTTTTTTAGTTGAACAAAATCAAAATTTTTTTATAAAAACACACACAAAACTTATGAGTTGCTAGTGTTTGAGTTTTTAGATTTTTTTAGTGATTTAGAACTACATACTAGTATTAGTAACATAACTCTAACTAATAAGTGCCTCACTGACAATTTGTACTAATACGAAAATACCTCTCAATCTCTTTTTGCTACCTCTTTCCCCCACCCGTACCATGTGTATCGCAATCGAATTGAATCGAATTGTGAATATATTAAATAGGACTTCACATTGGATTTTTACTTTCGTCAATTTTGGACCGATCCTCGTTTAGCGTATAGAAAACGACCTGGTGTAGAGACACTGTCGGTTGGATCAGAGTTCATAAAGAATATTTGGGTACCTGACACCTTTTTTGTAAATGAAAAACAATCATATTTTCACATTGCAACAACCAGTAATGAATTCATACGTGTGCATCATTCTGGATCGATAACAAGAAGTATTAGGTAAAAATCAATCAATCAATTCAATCAAACAATCTACTGCAACTCCCAAAAACTCTAAGCGCTAAGCTCTAAGCTCTGAAACTGAAAAGCAAAGCATTTTACCATTTTTTAATTGTCTTCTGTATATGTGTATGTGTATTTACAACTATTTTTACAAAGCCCCCATCCAAAAAAAAAACAAAATTTACGTTATAAAATACAGCAAATACTTCAAATACTCGTACTATATCCCCCCCTCGGTTTTGTTTTACAATTATCATTTACACATGTGTGTTTTTGGCCCCCTTTTTGCAACTAACCTTTTTTTTCTGTGTGTGTATAAATCGATGTTGTAATTTACTAAATCAAATACCGAAAATGACAAATTTCTACAGAACGAAAAACGAGTTTTCCACCAAGCGAGAATATTGTAATTCAACAATTCAAGTGAGTTCAATTGGCAAGTGAAAGTGAAAGAAAGTTTGGCAAAGATACGTATTTATTTGAATGCTAGGGAAGTAGCATTTGTACATTTCATGAGAGTCATCATCGGTTAGAGGTGTGCAACTATCAATTTGAACTGAAAGTCTACTCTGGCTACAAGCATTAAGTGTTCACACCCGAAATTTCTATTTAAGTTCCATCAGTCATGTCACACTCTATCGTCATTTCCAACTGTGCGGCCCATGAAGTATACAAAAGCATGCCGCACTAGTACCACCATCACAAAAACTACAAGAAAGTAAAGTCCAAAAATCAAACATCAAAAGCAGCAACAATCGTCGAACATTTAACCATCCGGAGATAGCATCTGAAAAAATACGAAGGGTACCCGTACCGTAAATAAAAAGAAAAAGAGGGGTGTATCTGACACCACCAAAAGGTTTGACTGGCCGCAGTAGCTAGTTGATAGCTAGCTAGGCTACTGGGCGCACTATTTTCTACTACCTTTAAACAAGAATCTGTCCAAAATCGCCAACAAAACCAGAGCAGCCCACAGCCCACAGCCCACAGCCCACAGTCCACAGACCATAGCCCAAGCAAAAGGCAAACTGAAATAAGTATGAGTAGAGTATCATTTTCCGTAGCCGTAAGCAACAACAAACAACAACAACAACCAAAACCGCCCCCCGAACTAAAGTAAGCCAAAAAGCCAACAACCAAAAGTTCATGATAATAATTATACCCTGCGTAAGAGCCAATCGCCAATCACTATCTACAACTAAACTGCCACTGCCACTAAAAGTATCTCTCACTTACCAAAAAACAGCAGCAGCATAAAATATATATTTAACTAATAACAATAACAAATAGCTCATATCCAATTGAACTCGCTCTGTATGTAATGACTCTACCCCCAGACCTTACCCCCGTAAATGTTGTGTGTATATACATAGATAGAATGTAATTTCTTTGTACCCTCTGCTCGTTTGTTTGTTGATGTTCACCCTTGAAACCGTCTGCATAAGCCCTACTAATCGAGTACTCTCTCTCTCCTGCAAAATGGAACCAAAATTGCCAAATCTTTTCTACAGATTGACTATCACCGCATCGTGTCCGATGAACCTGCAATATTTCCCAATGGACCGGCAGCTGTGCCACATTGAAATAGAAAGCTGTAAGTACTTTTGATTCAAATTACATTCCCATCTAGCAATAGACAAGTACGAAATGAACAAAAATAATATCAATCAAGCATAAAGCCAATTGAAATGGAAACAAAAGCTTTAATTTGAATATTTATTGTGAAACTTGTCAATGAATCATGTGAACAAAAATATATAAAAAACTCATTCAGAATGTGAAGCCAAAATGCAGCGAGAGGTCGAGGCTAGAGGGCCAGAGCGAGTAGGCTAGTGTTGCTTAACACTCTAGGACGCAATGCCAGTGTTGTCAAGTGCACCTTTTAAGCATCATCCCCACTGAGCTCTGGCCGCCCACTCCAAAAATCTCTCTCTCTCCCTCTCTCACGCAAAGGCCGTGCGCTGTTTGTTCAGTGTGGGCAGAAAATTGAAACCAAGCATAAGTATGTATGTGAAGGATACCAAATCTATATCCTAGTAGATTTTAAGTGCCTCAAAACACCCACACAAACACACAGAAAATCTTCAGGAAAAAGCAATTAAGCTGCCGCTGCCGCTGCCGCTGCCTTTGATGACAATTTGGGGAGGAGCACATAGCAAATATATATTTTGTCTCGCAGAAAATCCAAATCGAAATCAAATTCGAATACAATTTACGTGCAATTAATTGTCTTTAGGCGGAGCTCAGGTCGAATTAAGTTGCTTTGTTTGTGTTGCTTTGCGTTTAGTCAGCTGAGGTTTTAGTTTTACTTTCAAAAATTCCGATTTTCAGTTTTCGTTGTGCATCATTTTGTTCAACCAAAATTGTCCCGCCCCACCCCCACAACCGCAACACATTCAGTTCTGCTCATTCAAAAATTCAGAGTCCCACCTCAGACATTAATTTACAGCTATTGTTCTTATGTTTGTTTCTTGAACCCACCCCCCCAAAAAAAAATAACAAAACCAAAATCAATATGTTGCACAGTCGCCATGTGAGATGTGTACCCAAGTTTCATCTGCATCTACCCGAATGATTTAAACCCCAACCAGCAATCAATCAGTATCAGTATCTATAATGCATCATGATCATAGAACTTCATAGAACCAGTGACCATTCATGGAGAAGATTGGTTGGTTTTCGGTCGCCTTCTCTCACTTACAGCAACCGCAGAAGGCGCAGAAGGCTCTCCAGCGCAAAGGCGATTATCTGATGACTCCAAATGTGACTCTCTGTCACTTCCCCCATAATCTTGCCTATATCCTCTCTTATGCCCCCTGTTAACTTAGCCTAAGAACGAGTCCGACGTAGCTATAAGTCCAACTACCCATACACAGCACGCTTTTTGCTTAAGATCTACATTATTTATTGTATATTTATTGCCATATCATAAATAATCGGGCATAAAGAAGTCACACTCAAGCACACAGACTATCGTAGCCCTAAGAATGTATAACCATATATAACATTGAGTGTCTTGTGCAACAGTCCCCAACCCAACCAACCCGCTAACTAACAAGAATACAACACAAAAAATTCAAACAAACCAGAACAAATACAAACAAACAAACAGTAACAACAATTAATTAACTACTGCCCCCCATTTTTGCAACAATTACTACTACTACTACAACAACAACAACTACAACAACGATCTTCGATCTGAAACATGAAGTCGGTTACACGATGCGAGATATCCGATATTTCTGGAGAGATGGACTGAGTAGTGTTGGCATGAGCAGTGAGGTCGAATTACCGCAGTTCCGTGTCTTGGGACACAGGCAGAGGGCGACCGAAATAAACCTAACCACAGGTACCCCCATACATTACAAACAAATCATTAAAAACTAAATAAAAAAAACCACAAAAAAAAAGAATCTGTGAATAAAAAAAAATAATCACATTAACATTTCCTTTGTTTTTGACAAGCATTTTTCAATGAACTTTTTGTAATCATTTTGCGTTTTCGTAATGGATTTCCGTATTCGTATTCGTATTTTGAGTTTCTGTTTTTTCGAAAAAAAAGGGTTCTTAGCGCATATCCAAAACACGCACCTCTTAACCAATCAACCAATCAACCAACCAACCAACCGATTTTTTGTGTTTCCTCTGCCTTCCTCTACTTCTACTTCTACTTGTTCTTCCTTCACCCATATACAAAAATATATACATATTTATCAGTATATCTTTATCGAGTGCTAACTGTAACGTGTGTGCCACTAACCAAAAAGAAACCCTCCTTCAAACCTAACCCCAACTAAAACCCATCTAAATACTTAACCCATACATATATATACATACATTATATATATATATATATCTACATATATATCGTGTCCTCTACTAACCTCTGTTGTGATTTATACTTTCGTTTTGCCTTCTGTTCTGTTCTGTTCCAAATCAATTAACAGATCAGTCTTGGAAGCAGTTAGAGACGTAGCGAGGCGTTAGCTAGGCCAAAAAGGATTTATGGTTTTCAGTTACTATTTCTGTTTCAGTTTCAGTTATTTTCGAGTCGCAAGAGAGTCGAGTTTCGTTTGCTTGGGTAGGCTAAAACTACAGCTACAACGCTAATAAAAATCTAAGAAATCTAATTAAGAAATGCGAAAACAATGTAAAATGCCTTTAACTAAACAGAAGACACAAGAGCACCCATTTCTGCCACCAGATAAAATAACAACAAATACCTATAACTAGCTATACGTCTAAGTACCTTAGCTTTAAGCAATCCAATCCAATACTACTGCCAATAAGAACAAACAGTAGCTGTAAGTCAATCCAGAGAGTGTGCCTACTAAATGCTCATCCAACTTTTATTCTAGTAAACCGCTTTTGCCAAAAATAAAACGAACCCGATGCAAAACTTATTGCCTTTTTTAGTCCTAGTGCAATTGTAATATATGAACAACATTTATATTATATTATATTCTTAGAACTTCTTCTCGAGATAAATCAAAAAATATATTTTTGAACAACACTTCAAGCAGCAAGTTCTGAATGAGACTATTAATTAAAGCAAAACAACAACCAAAACTTGATACCAAATGTTCAACCAAAAATAAGAAGAAAAACTGAAAGAACTGAAAACTGATGAAAAACCAGCAGAAAAAAATACTATTGACTTTTCTTTAGAACAATTTTTATATGATCGAATAGAATCTATTAATAGTCTCACGAAATGTATTTTTTGTTTTGTGCATATTTTTCGTCAACAACAACAACAACAACAACAACTACGACAACCTCACCATCGAACTGTGCCTCAACAACAACAACAACAACAACAATAACAACAACAACTGTAAAATAAACTCGCCCAAACCAAAATACCCTACAAAACACACACCAAAAACCTGTACAAAAAACAACTTTCCAACACGAAAACCAACCAACAACGAAACAACAACAACAACAACCCAACTTACTATATACACAATATATAGTCGGCTACACGATGCGTGACATACGATATAAATGGAACGAGGGCCCCAACTCGGTCGGTGTCTCGAGTGAGGTATCGCTGCCCCAATTTAAGGTCTTGGGCCATCGTCAAAGAGCCATGGAAATCAGTCTTACCACAGGTACCTGTAGACGGTTACCGATTTATCTTTCAAAACTTTACTTTTACCTACATATACATATATATATATATATACCCAAATATATATCTATATGATGATATATATAAATATACAATCTATAAATATATCTCGTTTTGATTTTGCGTTTTCGATTCAATTCAATTCAATACTCTTGAGGCTCTTCAGTTCGATTTGTTGGCTTAACTCGTTTTGGTTTTTTCCTTTCTCGATTCAAACTAATTTCGAAGCAGCATTTTGTATAAAGTACTCCAAAATTCAATCATTCAAATCAATCCAAAAACAGGGCAGGTCCTTGCCGCAAAAAACTTGGGCTTTAACGAAAGGATGGAACCGACATGCTGGTTGAAGCACACATCCCAAAGAGTGTGCTTCAGTCAGGAGAGAGCAAAGAAAATGCATGTTAAGCATCTTAAGATTTTTACATTAATTTCTATTTCCATAAAAATATAGCTAGCGTTTGTTTCATCAACTAATCTACTCCATAGCATACTCGTACTCGTACAAATAAAGTTAACAAATAACTAAACTATCAACAAACAACAAATAACAAGTGCATTTAACATTAGCCCACTTCATAGTCTAGCCACAGCCTGATCTGATGATAGACTGAGACGCGTCTTAGTGCTTTTTCCACTCGTACTCGAATCTCGTATATCCACAGGATAACATACTCGTACTCGTACTTTTTAAAGTTTAAACGCAAATTCAACGCATGTTACAACCAGCTAGCAACAATTTTTTACCGATTCAGTTCGTTCATCAAATTGATTTCCTTTTACCGCTTACTTTTTTCTTTTTAAATAAATCTCAGTTAAGTTCGCTTTGATTTCAACGCTCATTAGTTCATACTTTACAGCGATTCAATCACGATTTGAGACCACAGGAATCAATGCAAAATTGGCACTGCCAAAATGAAAAATTTATTTAAAATTAAACCGAATCAAAAACAGAATTCAAACTGAAAATGAACGTACAATTAATCTGCCCCCTAGTCACCTTTGTATCATAAAACCGAATAAGCAAAGAGTACAAATATCTTAAAAATATCCAAAAGTATGACAAAAGTATTCGATATACTACTAGCGAAGCTTAACTGAATATGGCTTTTACTTAGTAAATCATGCTTTTGATTTATGCCTGACATTAAACATTTTTTAAGCTGCCACAAACACACACACACTCTCATGCTCTCACACACTTCCACTCACACATTAATTTTATTAACTAGTCACGGAATTAGTTCTTACTACAATTTTAAAAAATAATAATAAAAAATATAACTACAACAGCCATCTACAAAAGTATTTTAAATAAAAACGCTATCGAAACTCATTAGCATAACCGAACAACAATTACAATAACAAACTACAACAATCGACACCAACAACCACATTCTGTATTGTAAATCAAAAACAACAAAAAGCATTAATATGAAAATCCAAAAAAAAAATTATTACCATGCTAAAAATTTTACGCAAAAAGCATTCAAACGATAGAAATACAAAATTAGCGAACAGTCGCAAGCCAGAACCGAAAAATATATAAAGTTCCAAAAACCATATCTCAAATATCTAAAAAAAATATATATATATATTTATCGAAAATATACAAAAAACGCCCTCCCAAGCATGCTCTCATCTTATAAAGTTTTTTTTTTACCAAATCTTAACAAAATAATAAATACAATAATCAAAAGACAACGATCAAGCAACAAGTTGCAGGCAATTCGAGTGCGAAATGCTCCTAACTTAGGCCTTAGACTAGATCTAGATGCCTCCTACTCATTACTATTCTTTTAGTTTTATTTATTCTTTAACTTATCAGGACTCGCAGTATGTTTTTTGTTTTTCTAATGCAAGTCACTAAACATTAAACTCTCTCTCTCTCTTTTATTAACAAAGATTTAAAGCAACTTCGGTCGAGTCGAAGTTTCGATATCCTTGCAGAATTCTTTATATTCATTTCATTTCTGCGTCTGTAAATCAATTTTCTTAACACTTATATAACACTCTATAACTCGATTTGTATCTTATAAATAATCTGCAAGGATAATATTAACTTTTGAATGCCTAGAATATATTTTCAAGTTTAGTTCTTGACCTTAGCTTTGACTTGACTTTGACTTTTGCCATTTCGTTTATAACCCATATTTAAGTGTTAACATACATATATATATCTGATCTGTATATTGAAGTATCTTGCCTGCCTGATAAATGAAGCGATGTGTGTCGCCTAGAACGAAATCTAACCGTATTTCCAGGAAGGATTGCCAGTCAATCATTATTTCTCATGAAAATGCGCTCATACTTAATTAATTATCTCTTCATTTGACTTTTGTCTGGGTTTGAGTTTTCTTTTTGATTTGATGTTTGAAATATGAGTTTGTTGAACAATATTTTGTGTTTTTCTTTGGTGAGGAATACTTACTAACATTGTTTGTTCGTTGATATTTGCAAAACGAAATGGACTTCAATGAAATACATACTAATAATATCTTGTTTATATCTTTCTCGATCTCTCTCTTTCTGTCTCTCCCAATTTCCGCACAAAAAACAAACTAAAAACTGAAAACAATGAAAACAAAAAACTAAAAAAATAAACTAAAAATTAACTTATCAAAATAATGGAAAACAAAATATCAAATATGAATTATGGTTTATAATGCGATGAATAATTGAATGAATGATTGAAAAATTGAATAAATAATTGAACAATGATTGGCGCGGGCAGGAAACTATTCGCGTTTAGCCTGCGAAATTCAGTTCGTGCGCTCGATGGGCTACTACCTTATACAAATCTACATACCCTCTGGACTGATCGTTATTATATCATGGGTATCATTTTGGCTCAATCGCAATGCAACGCCGGCGCGTGTGGCGCTCGGTGTGACAACCGTGTTGACAATGACCACTTTGATGTCGTCAACAAATGCAGCGCTGCCAAAGATTTCGTACGTCAAATCGATTGACGTCTATCTGGGAACATGCTTCGTTATGGTCTTTGCCAGTCTACTGGGTAATCAAATAGCAACTACCAAAACAATCCAAAAAACCAAATACCAAATACCAAATACCAAAAACCAAGCCAAAAACTAACTCCAAGCAACCCATTCAGTAAAAACAACCAACTAGAAAAACTCTATTTCCCCATAACTCTCTCTCTCTCTATAACTCTCTCTATCTCTCACCCACACAGCCACACCACACCACAGAGAGTTGCATACATACATATGTATCTACCATGTAGTATGTATGTATGTCTATGTATGTATGTACTCTTTGTGGTTTTTCCTTTTGATTATTTCACATTTACGTTTCCGTATGATTTTGTATATGGGCCGAGGACATCTACATAGTAAATGTCTTGTGTCCGCTTTGAGTTTTCTTTTTAAATCACACTTTTGCCAGCTTTCCTTGCCACGCTTAGCGTTGTGCAGCCAAGATACAAGATACAACATACAGATACATCCAACACACACACACACACAAATTTCCTCTGCAAAACGAGCTGCGTCTGAAGAAAATTCTCCTTAAATTTGACATACATTAAATACGTACATTTCTATCAAATATCAATCCCATTTGGTCGTACCGAAACGCAGCGTGGTTTTGCCTCTCCACGGTAGTTTATTTTCTAACTTTTACATTTTTTACAACAAAAAAATACATAATATTTCACATTATTATGGAGCCAACAGACTGACGCGAGAGTCTCTATCCATAAGGATGCTGAAATGCACTGCACCGAAAAGGCACTGTATAAGGGTCTGGCACCTGTCCAAAAGTTTGATATAATTATACATTCATTCGAAACGATATTTCCATTCAAAATTCTGTGTGTTTTTTGCCAAGTAAATATCTCAAGCTTCGGTGCTGACCCCATCAAAAAAAAGCTAACTTTTAACTTTTTCTCTAACTATCTAACAACTTAAAAAATACAATTCTCAAGCAACAACTTACACCCACAACTACAACAACAACTACTCCAACAAACAGCAACAACAACAGCAAGAAAGAAAGAAAGAATGAAAAGAATGAAAAGAACAGAAAAGAAAAGAACAGAAAAGAAAAGAAAAGCAAAGAAAAAGCAAGAAACAAATCTCTTTTTTCGTATTTGTATGTTATTGTTAATTTTCTCTTTACAAAGAAAAACTATCATCTAAAGAAAATGTATGCAAATTCATAGATACGCGCCTCAGTACCAAGAATGAAGGCACGAAAATTTCCCAACAGCAGTTCCCCCAACACCTCTGCCCAGAGTCTCCATCCCTCAAGCCACCCACTCTCCAAAACCAAAGAGAAAAGAGACGAAACGAAACGAAAAGAAAAGAAATATCCAAAAATGTTTTGCACATTGCACATAGAATCGAAGCATGCTTCAGCTCTCAAAATACCCAAAAAAAAAGTTAAATCCAAAATCAAACCTCAAACCTCAAACCCAACTCATTCAGCCATATTAGCCTCTCAATATTAAATACCATATATATGCCATATATAGCATAGCGCCGACTCAGGTTGAGCTGTGGTGTTCAAAAATCTCACACATACACTCACAAGTGAGCGAACACACTCCCAACCTGAAATGGTACCCAGATATCAATATACGCCCAGCTTCCGCCATAACGCAAAATGCCAAAATGCTAAATCGCAAACCGAAATAAGAATGTACAAAACATCAAAAACAACGCACCAACCAAAAAAAAACCATCTAGAGCCCAGCCCGGGTACGATTGCTCGATTACATATTATACTCGTATAAATCACCTAAAATTACCATCAATAAAATTTAACCATAATAAGGGAGCGCATCAAAAAAGAAACGTAACGAAACGATACGAAACGAAACGAAAACCAGCATGCCCTGCGCCACACCTGGCTTGACTCGCGATTGAATTGAATCAAAAACAATATACGAAAAATAGAAAAATACAGACACAGTACACTGTAAATATGGTTCAACAAGTCGGCGATCAACAGCCAGCAGACGCAGCCCTGGACTAGACATCAGTCATCAGACATCAGCCACTCAAAAACCCCAAAGTGTCCGAAATGAAACATATCTGACGATTTGGAGCCCTCAAGTTTGGGTCACTTAAATGGGTGGCCCAGACATGATGGCTGCCAGATCTAATACAGAGTTTTCGGTAGTGCCAATGCCTTTTGCGGTTAGGTAAGATATGATTTTTGTAGTCTGCTTTCTGTTTTGTTTTATTGCCTTTTGCAGCAATTGGTGTGCCGCGACTCGCTGGGGTAAGTAAATTCGTTACTAGTTATTCGTTCCTCGTTACTTCCTGCCCATCCATATGCATTTACGTATGTGTACGTATTGATCAAACCACATTCATCAACGAGTATGCGATGCTTTGGGACTTAATCTCGTATGTTATCCTCCTAACCCTCGTACTTACCCAATCCCCCCACAAAACCCGCTCAATCAATTCGATATTGAAATACGAATCAGAAACAGAATCAACGCATGCAGAAAGCAAAACATTTTCAAGGATAACAACGACAACAATAACGGCAGGAACAACAACAGCAGCAAGAAGCATCGGAGGCAGAAAAACAAAACGCTGGAAATTTTTGTGTCCTTTATAACGGGCGACTCTGTTCAATGAATTTGCATTTGAGGCACGCACATGAACATTTTCCTTGAATGATGGTCGCAACTGCAGAAATAAATGTGTACATAAATCGTTTGGCTTACAAATGACTTTTTCCACTCATTTCACAAAAACAAAGACAGCAAACAACACTCTCACTCACTCACTCACTCACTCAGTCATTCAGTCAGTCAGTCACCCACTCGCTCACTCGCTCACTCACCCACTCGCTCACTCTCAGACACTCAGGCACTCACACTCGCAGACACACACAAAAAACACTACACAGACACTCTTCACTTGCTCTGTCTATATCTCCTTCTCTCTCTCTATCTATAGAAATTTATAGCTAACTCTCTCACAGACACCCAATCACACTCACACAACCAATCACACACCACCCAAGACTTGCTTTATTCGAATTTTCCTTTGCCTGGCTAAAAAGAAAAAGAGAAAGAAAATTTACTTAAATTTCTTGATTTCACTTAACAACAAAACAAAACCAGAAACGAACACTGAACAACAAAGTCTATATTCGTTCGAAAAAATGGCTCTAAGTATTACTTAGCTATAGATTCATTCCTACTACTACTACAGCTATAACCCCGGCCTATAACCTAACCGAAAACCTCTGAACTATATCTCTGCCACTCACCGTTTTAGACGTTGTGCCATACTGAACTGAAATTTGAATGCCAAATTCCTTATTAAAATTGAAATTTCTTTTGCTTTTCTATTTGTCTTTCCTTTTATCCATCCGATTAATATGCCAAAAAAAACTCTGTACTACCCCGCACCAAATTATCAATCAATCAAATATGTTATATACAATATATACTCGTACTTCTGCTACAACTACAACCAATCAACCAACAACCAATCAACAAAATATCATCCGAAACATCATATGGAAACTCAAACTCGAACTCGACTTGCCTCAAAATTCTTCAACTGCATCCGCATCAATATCAAAAATCAAAATCAATATCGAATCAAAATCAAAATCAAAATCAAAATCTCCCCCCACCCACCTGTACGCCAACCGTTCATCTATCGAAAAACTATCAACAAATTCCAAATGCCTTACCAATTCGATTACCAATTATCAAACAAAAATCAAACTCAAATCAAACAAAATCAAATCGTTATCGTTATCGTATATCGCAATCAATAGAATACGCCACCGTCGGCTACATGGCAAAACGAATTCAAATGCGAAAACAAAGATTTATGGCGATCCAAAAGATAGCCGAGCAGAAAAAGCAACAGCTCGACGGGGCCCAGCAGCAGGCCAATCCAAATCCGAACGCATCCATGGGGATGGGTGGAGGAGGTGGCGGTGGCGTTAACGCCGGTGGAGGCGGCGTCGGTGGTGGCGTTGGTGTCGGCGTTGGCGTTAACGTCGGCATGGGCATGGGTCCTGAGCATGGGCATGGGCATGGTCACCATGCCCACAGCCATGGTCATCCGCATGCGCCCAAACAAACAGTGAGTAACCGCCCAATCGGCTTTTCCAATATCCAACAAAACGTTGGTACGCGCGGTTGCTCGATAGTGGGACCCTTGTTCCAGGAGGTGAGATTCAAGGTCCACGACCCGAAGGCCCACTCCAAGGGCGGGACCCTGGAGAACACGGTGAACGGTGGTCGAGGCGGCCCCCAATCCCACGGACCCGGACCAACGCCCGGCGGCGGTGGACCCGGTGGCGGCGGCGGCGGTGGTGGTGGTGGAGGTGGCGGACCGCCAGATGGCGGTGGCGATCCCGAAGCAGCGGTCCCAGCCCACTTATTGCATCCCGGCAAAGTAAAAAAGGTAAAGGTAAAGATCGTACATGATGCGGCGATATATAACTAAGTTCTAACTCCCATTTGAGTGTATATTAATCCACTTTACTTGTCTCCCTAATCCACCTACAACTACTTGGATTCCTTGCCATTTGTACTCCCCAATCCTGCAGGACATCAACAAACTGCTGGGCATCACGCCCTCGGATATTGACAAGTATTCGCGCATTGTGTTCCCTGTGTGCTTTGTCTGCTTCAACCTGATGTACTGGATCATCTACCTGCATGTGAGCGACGTGGTCGCCGATGATCTGGTGCTGCTCGGCGAGGAGTAAAGAGTGCGTCGAGGGTGCTCCAGGATCACCAGGAACAGGAGTGAACAGCGCACGAGAGAGTCAAACTGTGCAAGGCGCTGAAAAACCACACAAAAACGAAGAAGGAAAACCACAAAAAAACAAAAACCAAACCAAAAATAAAGAAGCGGAAACAAAACTAATTTTAACTAGCGATACGAAGGAATACAAGACAACAAGTTATTGTTTAATACTAATGGACACACACACATATTTAAAGGTGGACAGCAAAGCATATTGTTAAATAGATTTACACAAAGCGGAAAAAACAACAAAGCATTAGAATTAACACGGAAAAAAATGAATATAAATGAAAAATGAATGAAGAATAATCAAAAGCAACAGATTAGCAAAATGTAGTGAAAATTATATAAACGAAAGGTTTAAGCGAACATGTTGAAAAAGGGATTTAAAAACCATTAAAACCACAAATATAAACGATCAAAAATCATACGCAATATAGACATTAAAGAAAAGTGAAGAGAGGAAAGTGAAAGTGAAATCGAATGAGAAAGAGATTACTAAGGAGATTAGAAACTACAAAATAGCGCAGTCGATAAAGTTGATTTCAAAGTTGACCACAAAGTTAAACAACACACAGTACATATAGTAGAAGAATTAACCAAAACGAATGAATTATATAGACCATACTCTAGGATGAATGATTTCCATTATCTTTGCGGAGTTTTGTGCTTAAGTTTAAGTACCGAAACACCCTTTGCTTCCCACTTCAAAAGCAAAACACCCAGAGAGTCTTCCTCTAATTTAAGTGCGTTTTTTCCCTCAACCCGCCCACCTCCAACTTCAGCAGCACGCTCTCCGAATCGAACCAATAGGTAGAGATCAGAACCAGAAACTTAACCCAAAATTTGGTACATCGATTCTAGTTTGATTGCCCATTCAGTTGGTTTGATTGATTTGTTTATTCAGAACTGACTTAGCGCTTCCAAGTGAAATGGCCAAATTTATTAGAAAATCAAAACGTAAGGCGATGAACAAATTTCGACAATTGAGAAACAATTTAGCAAATCTTTTTGATTAAGTTAACTTTAAATACACAGAGAAACACACACACACACACACACACACACACACATAAAATAACCATTCGACTAGAGTCGAATTGGTGGGGAGGAGAAAGAGAGTTTTAATCATTTTGCACACCAGAATAATAAATGGGGAAAACCCAAGAAATACTACGAATTACTTTGGAGCGCACCTTTTATAAAGAAGCAAGCTGGCAAGCTGGCAAGCTGGCAAGCTGTCAAGCATCGTGGATAAGTCATACAAATAGTTAGTGCAATTGAAATAGCTAAATAATACATAATAGGAACGATAATGTTTCATTTTAGTTACACCAAACAAATTTTTGATAACAACTTTAAACTTTAACGAACAAAGAACAAATTATTCAAATTGCACTCACTCAAACAATCCACTCACTCACTGACTCACTCACTTACCAATATGATGGATGCTCCACACAAGAATCAAACTCAAGAACTTTTCGAAGACAATTTTGCGGCACCATTTAAGAAATCAATCTAAGGTCTACATAAGTGAGAAAACCCAATAAGAGAAAAATACAAGTAAATTTAAAGGAAATACAAAATACAGAAAAATATAACATAGAGAGCATAGAGCATAGAAATATGTGTACACAAGTAATGAATGAATGAAAACTGCCTAAGAACATAGTATTTAAGTCTAACAAATAGTTGCCTAAACAATAGGAGAAGGGGATTGAGAATTGATTTCCAATTTGTATATAAGAAGGAGGAGGAGGCTAAATACTCGATACATACTCATCAACAGCAGAAAGCAAACGCAAAAGCAAAAGCAAATGCAAAGTAGGAGCAAAACTTCGCAATTGAATTAAAACTTAGTTAATGTAATTAAATCTAGTTAAGCGATTAACTCGGATACGTTCAAGCAGTCAATAAAGCGATTAACATACAAATGATACTTACGAGTGCACCGTCTTAAGTTAGCCTAATGAACAAATAAAGACAGAGACACAAACACAGACACACGGACACACAAACACACTGACAACACACATACATACATAAATATATATGTATGAAATTTTCGCTCAAGTTCCTCGATGAATCACATGAAACATAAGAACAACAAACCAAAAGCAAAGGTTAAGTTAATTAACACATAAATTAAAGGCAAGTGAGTTTAACTTTAAAACAAAAATAAGCAAAAATAAAAAAAGTGAAGAATATACAAGAAATTCAAATTAACTTTAGCACAAGTGAAGGTCGGGAGAGATATATAATTAGACGTAAGCGAAAACCATACCAAAATATCATCAATGAATTTTAATTTAGTGTTTATGATTAGTGGAAGCAAGGAAGTGGATGGCGAACGGGTCGAATCGCAAGGCTAAAGAATTTTGTACAGTTTAGCTAAAGTTAATGCTAGGAATTAGGTATACACCATAATATGGTCAAGGTATGATAGTAACACTCCAAAAACACACACACTACCAGACACACACACACACACACACAGATCTATGTATATGTATATAGAGTATGGCATAAGTATACACAATTATATATATATATTGATATATATATATCGTATTTAGGCACCTACATATATGTAGCACGAGTTTTTTATATGTAAACCCCTAATCCAAATGAAACCAATTAATTGTATATACGAACAAAAAGTACTTATGAATGGAACCCAGCTATGGAAACCCTAGAGATTAACACAGTAGCAGGAAGCGAAGAAGGATGAAGATGGTGATGACCCTTGGTCCCCCCCGAACTTGAGGCAAACCTAACCAAGAACTCCGCCAGACAACAGACAGAAAGAAGTACAGAAGTGAACCCAAGGAAAAATTACTTTATTAAAGATCTAGACAGACACAAACACACACACGTAATACACACACACACATGTTTATCCGAGACAGCGAAAAAGAGTCGAGTAATCGACTATTCGATACCCTTCAGCCATAACTGAGTAATCAGCAGAGATTGCCTTTTGTCTGTCTGTTTCACAATAAGAATGGATAAATCGTGCAATTTACATTTTATACATTCCGACAGCAAATTGGATCGTATGGCCTATGGGTATCCGTATCCCCGTAAAACCCCAAAAATAACTAAGAAATTGAGCAAAATAAAAGCAATATAATGTTTGAAGTAATTAATTGATTAACTGATTAATGTTTGAGTTAAATGAGAAAAGGATTTGAAGCAGAACTGCAATTGATCTACCATTTCCCCAAAAAGAAAATAATTACACAGCCCCCGACACTTGGCATCATAAAATCGGTGATAAAAAAGAACATGAAAGAAACAGATAGAAGATATATCCATATAGAGAGAACACACTCATATATATATACACCTATATATATTTTGTAGCTATACAAGTGTCAGAAATCAATTATGTTACCGAAAGACAGAAATCAAAATGAAAAATGATATACACAAAAACCACTACTATAATGCATGCGAGAGTATCAGTTCGAGTATCCCCTATATAAAGTCAAATCAATTTTTGAGAGAACAACAACAACAACAACAACAAATAGCTGCTCAACGGTTTCGGAGCGTATTTCCAAAGAACGTAAATTAATGAGAAAAACAAAAACGAATAACAGAAAAAAAACCATTTTAGTTGTAACAAATTGCAAACGGCAAAAAATAGTTGAGAAACATTTTAAGAGACAAACTAACTTAATGGCAAATTGATGCGTTTAATTTTTCATATGGAATTTTTTACTCTACACTTAGTTTACGATATAATTTGTGGGGCAACCCACAGAGAGGGGTGCAAAACCAATTTAGTTGGCCATAGTGAGAACTTTTTTATGAAACAAATTAAATGATGAAGTGACGTGCAGTGACAGGTGACAGCAGATTGCCTACATATGATCGCAAAAAAAAAGCATTTAGGACAAAAAGGCAGAGAGACAACAATTGAAAGCGATGAGAATATGTAAAATGTTAAATTATACACACAATGAAAAATGTTTAAAGCATTTTTGGTGTTGCTGTTTAGACGGCGACACCAACACCAACGTTTTATATAAAGCAACCAACAAAATATATATATGAGAAGGGGATGGATATATATATATATGTACGTGACATGATGTAATAATTGCGTATGTATGTATAATGTATATTTAATTATATTATATATGTATATGGTGGTCTCAAACAAAACAAACAAACAAAGAAAGAAACAAAGAAACGTAAAAACAAAACGAGAAATTCTAAAGTATCTAGATAAGCAAATGAACAAGTTGAGAACCTTAGGGCTTAAGTTGAACCACACACACACACACACACAACAGACACGGATACATACCAAATACCAGATACAAGATACAGATACAGTATAGCTAACAGAACCCCTGCATTCCTGCATAGTGCACCAGAAACTAATAAAAGCAAAATGTGGCATTTTTAAAATGAATTCCGAGTTAATGCAAGTGAATATTATTATGGAGTCTACATATAATCCCCAAACCCACAGGCGATACGGATTGAGATTGAGCCATGAATTGTTAGCCAACACTAGTGCAATGAAAACACTTAACCAACACTGACACTCAGACACACCACACACACACATACACTTATGGTTGTACGTTGCATAATTTATCATTTGTTGCATCATTATTAACACCCAGAATCCCCATAATAATGTTGACAGGCTCCACCTTTTGCTCAAGCAAAGTAAAACATGCGAATAAATTTGTTGTTACATTTTAAGATTAGATATCCCCACACCCAGCCACACCCCTCCTCTACCAACCACTCGCTACCCGCAGGCACTGGCTACTAAACAATCTCTAGATATGTGTATATGATTTGTCTGTCAATCAACCAGCTCTCGAGTCTCAAATCATTACCAACATCATCATGCAGTTACTTAGAAGTTCGGTCTTCAAGCAGTTCAACGAAATGTATCTATACTCGTACTCGTATAATTTTTGGTTTTATCCGTCCATCAAAAAGAGTTCCTAAATGCAATAAATGAACATTTTTTATGATTACCATTCAGCCAGCCTGCAAAACATCTTCCAATGTCCTCCTACACCTTCCTATTCCATCCTACTGCCCACACGTCTGCTCTGCTGTCAATTATTGGTTATTACTATACCCTCATCTGACCCTTTACATTTCGGTTGCTCAACCCATCAGATTCTTAACAATACACCCATCCCCTCCACATACATAGCTACCATGTAAGCAGGAATATGTTTGAGATACATGTTGAGAGGGAGAAGAAGAAATAATTTAAAACGTAATGCGTAAATGCGTATATGTAATGATTGATCACTGATCACAAATTTTGACTGTGTTAATTTCGTTATATAAAATGAATAAAACAAAATTAAAAATACCAAAAAAAATAAAGCGAAACTGAAATGAAATAAACAAAATAAATAATTATCTATAGCATAAAAAAAAAAACAAAACAAAAACCAATTAAAATAAACACACACATGAAAATGAAACCAGAAAATAAACGAGCGATGAATGTTACCAGAAAGTAAAATGATAAAAAAAACAAGAAACCCAAGAATGGAACCTATATTTAATAAGTTAAATACTAAAACTAAAAAAAACATCCAAGTGGACAAAACGCAAACCAAGAAGAAAAATATTATAATATTGCAATGAAGTGAATATAAATAAAGATATGTAAAAAAAAATTACAAAAAAAATTAAATACAGACATGAGTTTTTTTTCCAGTAGAAGAGGTATTTCAATGGGTTTTATTTCCAGTAAAACTCGTACACTTCTTCGCTTGCTTGAAAGTGGAAATTTGTTTATTTTTGTGAGTGGTTCCGAACAGAGGGTTGTCTTTTTGTTTGTTAAACTCAGGAATTACATACAATTACAATACATTTGGTTCAAGTATTCAAGTTCGTTTTTTCATTAGTTTAAACTGTATGTTATGGTAAATATCATATCGTTGAATATGTGTGTATAAGGAGACGTCATCCGATTGAGTTAGGCATTGAGGAGAGAGTATTCGAGTATTCGCAAACAAAGTCTCTGATTGAGTAGGCATTTCACTAATTTCTCTTCAATTACTTAACCATTTCTGGCCATTCCAACACATTAACTTAGTTCATTTAACTAGACACGGAAAAACATTTAACTAATTAGGCTAGGGTTTTGCAATTACAATTACAACAATATTTTTGTGGGTAACCGTTTACATTCAATTTGTTGTGCAGAACTCCTAGGATTGCGAGTACGAGTGAATCAAACAGACAAAAAACAGAACAGAACTGAATTGACTTGGTAGAACTCTGCTTGGCTGTTTGTTCTTAACTGATTGTTAACTTGGCTAATACATTACGGTTCGGATCTCAAGCACAATGGTTAACATAAGGCGGCTAAAGTACTGGACTTAGATATATATACAATACATATTTTTTATTGCTCGATTAGTTGCTGTTGCTGTTGCTGTTGCTGATATTCGAAGACCGACCCGTGTCAGAGAGTGCTACATAAACGTTTACAATATTTCGCTATATATATGTATTCCATACGTGTCTGAGAGTATAACACATTACAAACTAGCATAATTATGTAAATATATATTTATATAGTTTATATTTATATATATCGTATGGTGGTTTTCTTTAATTTGTTGTTATGAAGGCCCAGTTGATGTCTAACTATAACCCCGGAGGCAGTCAGAAAGAAGTATATTCGAATGGATGTACACAATTTGAGCGCTGTACGTGATGCGAGGGTTGAGAGGAATCTTTCTATATACGGTATCAGTACATATCATATGATTAATCTGTAGACCTGCTGCTGTGTCGTTGTATGTGGCTCGGGGGTAAACGCAAATAAACCAGGCAACAAATTTTGATGCATTGCTTTTCCGACTCTCTGGTTTATTCCCGTTGTATTCCCGATCGTTAAACTGCTAGATTGAAGTCCGTCTAAGTCTGTAGCTGTATCTGGATGTGGTTGGTTGGAGGTGGTGGATCGTGTTTTTGGTGTTTGTTCTTTTTGTGTGAGCCTATTATGCATTCAAAGTGGCTGTGTCTGGAGAGGTGGTGTTCCGCTTGGATCCGCTCTACAACTGTCCGTCGCTATAGTCTATATAGTATAGTATATCATGCTCATGGTCGTGTGCCTAAAAGAACAAGAGAAACAACATTGAAGTAGCCGACCAAGAGGGGTAGAGATCTAAGCGTTCGACTCTTTCAGATTTTGCAAACGTGCCAATTGATTTGAGTCCAATTCCTCGGGTATGCTAGCTCGCCCACCGACCACCTGCTTGGGCGCCTCAATGTCCTCCTCGGCTGCGACTCCACCTGCGGATGCGCCCTCGCTCTGACCCTGCTCCTCATCGCCCGGCTCTCCGTTTACATCGAAATCGCTGGACTGCTCGCCTCCACCCCCACCGCCCCCACCTCCACCTCCGCCTGCTGTGGCACCGGCGAACGCATCATCAAAGTTGGCATCAAAATTGGCCTCAAAGTTGGCCTCAAATCCAGCTCCACCTCCGGCCGCCTCGGTCTTGCACTTCTCATTGAAGGGATCCTCGACCTCCTGCAGAATGGATACATCGGCGCCCGAGGCCGAGTCCGTGCCCTCCGAGAAGGACTGTTGGTCCTCTGGATCACAGGATGGATACTCGGTCAGTGTAATGCTTACCACCGGTCGCACTCTACTGTTACCTTCTTTGGCAGCCGTCACCACCTGTGCGGGCGGCTGCTTCTGTGGCGATGGCGTTACTTTGGCCAATGGTTTTGGCGCTATCTCTGGCTTTTTATCCGCCACCGGCTGCTCCTGCTTGGACTCATCCTGCTTCTTCTGCTGCTCACGTTCGCTCTCTCCTACTGGTGGGAAAGATTTATCGGCACCGTCTTCAACCATGGGGGTTGCAGCGGTAACAATTATTTGTGCCATACCTAAGTTCAATGTGTTGGCAGCAACAGGCTCTGATTTGCCAGCAGCCTTTTGCAGCTGTGGCGGCTGAGGAGGCGGCAAAGACGGCGGTGGCTGCCCATCGTCACTGAGATCGTCCTGGAAAACACACACACGAAATAATAAACATTTAATTATGTGATCTATAATTGCTTTAGAAATGTTTAAATGGCTGAATGGGTGTTCAATGGATAGTTTACCTCCATGCCAGGCTCTTGGATGAGTACTGAGTAAGCATTAAAAAAAGGTGAGAGAATATTTCGATTGCTTAGTCAAGATTCGTATTTCTGGTTTAAATCATTCTTGTTTCTTGATCAAAAAAGGCATATTATTGTATATATATAGAGCGGTGAGAGAATATACATAGAAATCAATAATTGAAGAATCATTTCAAGGCAGTCTTGGAACAAGAACTATCTAGATACACGATAATAAGGTAAATGGCAAAAGGGAAACTAAGATAACTAATTAGCAAAATATAAATTCATAATCTTATATATACGATGTATAGGAGAGGGGTACATAATATGTACAAATATTCAATATATACGATACGGTAATATTCAATGGGTTGTTTTTAGGCTTCGGAGTTAGACAAACATGCGGGAAGGTGTGAAGAAAACTATGGTTCTAAGGAACCTCATTTAAATATTCTTTAAGTTTCTGTAAATTTAAGCAAATCGCTTTAGATTATAGAAGGAAAGTCCTCACTGGATCTTGTAGTTTATATATTGGCTGATATTTAACATAATATATAGTTGGCTGGGAAAACCTCAAGGGATATACAGGAGTATATAGATAGATAGAAACTACCAAGGGGGAAAAACTGCAAGAGATATCTTTCACATGCTCTCATAAAACACACAGGATAAGGAACAGATTTCCCCTAAACTAATTCAAGATTATAGATAGTTAAAGGATGGAACATATCAATTCAATTACCCTTCTTGGCAGTGGTTTGGCTTTGGTTCTGGCCTTAAATGACACAAAGACACACAATTTACACTGAGAGAAATAACAACAACCGATGCAGAAAACACAGCAATGAAAGAAAAAATATGTGTTTTAATCAATTGAAAATTAATCGTAAGCTTTCTACCAAAAATCAGTGCCACAGACACACAGAAATATATACCTAAATATATTTATCAATAATTAAAAAGATTGAGAGGCTGCAAAAAGAAATAAGTCGATAAACATGGCAAGAAACAAGGATACACTGACACACGACACGACACACGTTGGATAAGCGGCCTAAGAAGAGTTAGGAGAGAGAACACTGTAAAAAATCGTAGGGTAATAATAACAGTTCTTCGGATTGCTTTCATCTGGGCAGTGGCTGGGAAGACACATTTTTGGTTTCTTTTTTTTTAGTTTTTGGAGACATAGAGACACATTAACGGTGTGTGGAGAGAGAGTGGAGAGTGGCGAGTAGTTACAGTGATTTGTGGTGGTGGTTGGTTGGTTTTGGGTTGTGATTGTAGTTAGTAGTAGTAAGGTAGTACAAGTGATTAGTATTTAGACGAGCTGCACTTTTGGAGATTAAGTTTTACCTCTAGAGAATATAGAAGCAGGTATAAAAGGTCTTTTTATATCGGTGGAAAATGGAAAATTATACAATTGTTTTTTTTTTGCTTTTTTGTACTAGAGGAATCGGAGATTGAGTGATAGATATACATATTTATATATGGAAAATAGATTTAGATAGAGATAGAGGGTATAGGAAACCAAAGAGCAGATGCTGACGGGGGTGTAGGGGAGAGTGCTGGTTTGTGGACTTTACCTGGCGGAGGCATACTCGGAACAGCAGCACCGTTGGGTATATAGCCACTGTCTTCATCTGGAAAACCAAACAATTGAGTCTAATAATCAGCAATGGATTTCCGTCACTCACCTGCCGTATCCTGTGAGCCAAACATATCCTCTGTCAGCTCCAATTCCAACTCATGAGCATACTCTGGGGGTAGTGCTGGTGCCGGGGGCAGCGCAAAGTTCGGGGCTGCCATGGGTGGTGGTGATTCATCGCCACCCTCGCTGAGGGGTTCGCCCAACTCGTCGCACTCCTCGACGACCAGCGAGGGGAAGTTGCCAAATTTGCCATCCAGCTCGCCCTCCCACCAGCCATCGTCGACACCGTGGGCCGTCTTGGTGATGATCTTAATCTTGTCGCCCTCCTCGAAGGTCAGCTCATCCTCGGCGGTGGCATCGTAATCGTAGAGCGCAATGCACCATTCGACGTCGGACTTGAGGCGCTTCTGGGGGGCCATTATGACCGATACCTGGTCGGGGGATTGCATCGAGTCCACCGTT
The DNA here is from genome assembly GCF_900245975.1 of Drosophila guanche. Classification (NCBI taxonomy): domain Eukaryota; kingdom Metazoa; phylum Arthropoda; class Insecta; order Diptera; family Drosophilidae; genus Drosophila; species Drosophila guanche. The sequence goes on along the minus strand of NW_022995751.1, from coordinate 4,785,044 downwards.
TGATCTTCGTTGTCAACGGTGTAATCGACAGATGAGAATGAGATTTGAGAGCGCAATTGATTGGCGGAACCAGTACCATTAAAAGCGCCGCCGGCCGTCTCCTGATCAATGTCCAGATAATTGTGCGGCACATAGCCCTCCTCGCCCCGATAGTTGCGGGCACGCAGCCACCCATCGCCATCGCCCTCGCCGACCACCTCCAGCTGCTCGTTCTCGACAATTGTCAGCTCATCGGGATTTTGGCCCTTCAATGGAATACAAAAATTAAAAGTTATTCCACGCAGATGATTCACCACTCACCGTGTAGCTGTAGAGTGCGGTGCACTTGAAGATGGCCTCCTTGGGCTCGGGTACAATTGGTTCATCCTTGTCCTCCTCCTCCTCCTCGCCACCCCAATTCACCTCAGTTGGATCGTCCCAGGCTCCAGTGCCTGCGCTGGCTGCTTTTGCGGCTGCTGGAGCTGCCGCGGCAGCCGTAGCTGCCGGACGCTCCTCGGGCTCGTCATCGCTGTCGCTGAACGTGCGATCCCTGGAGAGTTGTGTCTCCGCCTTGGGCTTTGCCTGAGCAAAGGCCGGAGCACCGCCGGCCGCCTCCTCTTTGTCGCTGTCGTAGAAGGAATCGGAGCTGGGATTCTCGCCCTGGCCAGAGGCATCGGTGCGCATCGATATGGAGCTGGCCGAGCGCGTTAGCTCCTGCACGCCCATAATCTCTGCCTCCTGCACCCACTCGTCCACATTGATGCCGCCGTCGCGCAGGCACTGCAGACAGGCCTCGGCCTTGGCCTTCTCGGTCTCGGAGCGGCGTATCTGATCACGGAACTCCTCGATCTTGGTGTCCAGATCGGGACCATTAGGATCGTTGGGATCGGATCGCTGTCCCGAGTCCCTCAGCGACTGGCAGAGGGCCAGCTTCTTGGCGTTCTCCCTTATCGAGGCATTCTCCTTGACTACCCGTCCGGCCAGATTCTTGGCCTCCTTGGTGAGCGTCTCTGTGGCCGAATCATGCTCCGTGGTCACCTTTCTCACCGGATCATTGTCACAAGCCTCAAAATCATACTGAATATGCTGCTTCAGCACCGGATAGAACAGATAGCAGCACTGCAGATTGTATTCCCGCGAAAGCTGCTGCGCCTGGTCACGAATCTTCCCGAAACTGTTCTGCGTGGCCGAGCAGGTCAGCAGCTCTGTGCGTCTAAAAAGGGTAATCAAATCAAATCAATTGATAACTCTGTGCCAGGGGAGTGACTGTTTGTCTTACCCCATTAGCATCAGGTACTCGGCAACTCGCTCAAAAACATAATTCTCCATGGTGGTCATCGTGGTCTGCAGATCGACGGTAAAGTAGCGATTCTGATGGGCGTTGGCTGCCGCCAGGCTGAGTATATAATCGTTACGAGCACCCGTGGACTTCTCCTCGAGCAGCTCCTTGCGGGAGGTCACTCGTGCGCTGTTCTTCTGCAGCGATGTGATGGACTGGAAAAAGGAGCCCTTTTTCTTCTTCAGCTTCTCCTCAATGTCGCGAGCCTTGTCGCGAACATCGTGGGCGCAGTGCTCCTCGTCGAAATACGACTTCTTCGTCTTGTCCACATCGCCCACACTCAAATGGAGTTCCTTCTGCACGTTCACAATGCCTGATAGCGAACGCTTGGCAATGGCCACTTTGTAGTCCCTAAGAACCTTGGCCTCATCGGCTATCTGCTGCTGGAACACCTCGATGGCAGCCAAGCGGGCACGTGCCAACTTCTCATTCTCCTCGAGAACTGTGCGCCACACACTCCACATGTTCCTGGGGGTACAACAGTGTCACATTCAAATGGGAATTCCATTGGGGTTGCATCACTTACCAACGCTCTTCCATGCCCTCCATTTTGATGTCTGGAATGTTGGGTATCTTCTTGTTGAGATACTGCGACGAGATCTTCAGGAGGGCCTCGCTATACGACTTCTCGATGGCCGATCGCTTGATGGTGAACTGTCTTATGTCCTCCAGCAGGTCGCACTCATGCTGGTTCTTCAGCTGCAACTTGGCCACCTGCTCCGTGTGCAGATTCTTCAAGAACTTCACATAGTTACCCTGTGGGACACAAGAATTTAGTGTGTGTGTGGCGAATACTTCTATAATGGCATGGAGGATGTTCTCTAAAAGGCTTTACCTTACGCGGCGGTGGCTGCATTTTGGGGGCTTGGTCTACTATGGCTATGGCTATCGAATCACTCTACGCACTCTCGCTTTACGCTTTTACCAAGCCAATTCTTTCTGTTCTTTGCGAGCTCCAATCAAAGCGCCTTACATTACCACAAGCAGTTGCTGCAAAAACGAACGGGTGATAATGTGATGTGAGGTTCAAGCTATTAATGGATTCTCTATAGTTTATGTAACAAATATTTTCGTGTGGCTGAAGGTTGCAAAGCTTTTTCGCTTCGCAGCTAAAGTCTCTACAGTTAGATGGTAATTTTTCAGCGGAACAGCAGCACCCACGCACAGGGCACAGGCACAGGGACACACCAGCCCCCTGTTTCGGGTGTATCGATTTCTCTGGCTCGCAGACTGTGTACCAAATGTGTAGACTACAATTTCAACTGATAAAACGCCATGCTAACACTTTTCTTGGACATTGCCCGTGAAGGTTGATCTTTTGGTCAGCAGTTTGTTGAGTTTTTTGCTTTCTCTGATTGGTTTTTATAGAATTTAAAGCACTTTTTCTCTGGTGGCTGCGGTCCGTGGCTTACTTATCGATTTCGATTTTCGTCGTTTTTTCGTTTGCTATTAACCGTTAGCTGCTGCTGCGCAGGAGTGTGAGAGCAGGGGAGAGACAGAGATGGAGAGAGAGAGAGAGCCCCAAGTGAGAGCGTTAGTTGGTGCTGGGAGAGAGAGAGAAACTTTAGCGCGTACGATTTTTGGCTTACCTTCATTCATAGCCATATAAATCTGTTAACAAAAACAGGGGCCAGCACATGCGCGGGAGAGAGAGCGCGCGGGCTGGGTTTGTTTTTGCCGAAAAGGTTAACGCTGTCAGCTGCTTGATAACGTCGCGACCGTTCCCTCTCTCAAACACTTTTGAGTCAAGGAAATTGCTTTGCCATCGAATATTACCTGACAAATCAGATCTTAACGCGGGGCACGCGGCAACTGTTTCCAAAAATATGTGCCTACCACCCTCATGGGCTATCGCGAAGGTTTAATTGATAATTTCTGATATTGGTTAAGAGGTTTTTATTGATAAGGTTTTGGTAGAAATATAAATACCCCCCGCTGAATAAATCTTCGTGCACATTCTATGCTATGAGTGCTTTGCCGCAGCGGTTCTTAACGAACAACTAATTTTTGTAATAATCTAATCAAATTTTCATTAGATTCTATTCATTCTATTTTTAAATGACTAATTGGCATTGCTTTTTTTTTAAGAAATATTTAAACAAAAACGATTTAAAATTCGACAAATGGTTTGCATTTTGCTACACAGCAACTACACAGAGTTGCATGTGCATCGGAATTTTGGCCGCTTATTTACATTAATTCTACACAAGCAAAAACAGCTGACCAAATACCGATACCTATCGATAGAAGCTATAAATAGGAATAATTTGTTATTTTTTATGTTTTTGCCTGAAAAATGGCCACGAAGCTAAATGTAAACATCCGCACAGTGCTGAGCAACTGCGAGGAGCTGGCCAAGAGCGAGGAGAACTTCTGGCGCCTGCAGAAGTTCATCAAAGCGCTGGACATAATGGTCGCCGAACTGCAGGCCATGGACGACCCGCGGAGCGTGCCCAGGATCTCCGGGTACATAGAGCGCCTGCAGGCCCTCAAGCTGACCACCGGCTACACGGAAAGCACCAAAATACAAATGAATGCCAGCGAGGCGGGGGAAGTGTCCCTGAAGGAGATGCAGCAGATCGAGAGCACAAAAAACTACAACGATATGCGGAAGGATCTGCTGGCGGGTAAGAGGATTGACTTAAGGCCCCAGAGGTGCACCAAGCAATGACTCATCATCCTCCATTTATTAGTAGATGGCGATGCAGTGCGACGCCGACGTGGCGCTGACGAGGACGCCAGCGGCAGTGGCAGTCCCAGCGGCAGCTCCAACAACCCGGCCACTGAGGGCGACAACATGAACGAGGCTGTCAAGTATTACAATCAGAAGCAGGAGAAGATCACGGAGCACATGCTCTCGCTAACGCGTAACCTCAAGGAGCAGACAATGACGGCAAATCGGATTATAAAACGTGACACCGAAATGGTGACCCAATCCGCTGGCATGGCCGATCGCAACATCAATTCGCTCGGCAAGGAGGCCGAAAAACTCGAGCAGCACTCGCGCAGTGCCTACAAATGCTGGGCCTGGATGTTGTTTGTCTTTGTGTTTTGTACATTTGTTGGTGAGTCATTTAACAAATGAAAGTCCAAGTCCATAACTAACCTCTCTATTTGTTTCCCTCCCCAGGCATGGTGTTCTTTATGAAAATCATGAAGAAAAAGAAGACGTAGACTGCTTCCTAGACCCAAACCTCAAGTCTCAAGAAGCTCTTGCCTGTCTGTCTTTATATCATTATGAAAAAAGCTTTAGTTCGTTCATTCCCCGAGCTCTACCAGAGTTCAAAAGGTTATCCGAGTCCCCGTGTGTATTACCCCCAAATGTTTACAGATCCACATTAAACGATCGAAAGCCGCCAAGCGATTTATTCATAGTTTATGTACAAGCGAAAGCATTGAGATTATGTTTTGAGCAGTCATCAGTGTAAGGGGGGATTGGGTTGGTTTTCCTTCCTACTCTGCGGCTATCAGCTCGGTGGTGCCGCTCTTGGTGATCAGCTGGAGTAGGGAGCCATTCTTTGGGCGCTCCTGGACCTTAGTCCAGTTGAGGAGCAGACCAGCCACCTCCGTGAGGGGTGTCCAAGTGCCATGGTCTGCGTCTGGCATCCATTTGCGGTTCATGGGCGTGTCCAGGGTCACGGGCAGGATGGAGACAACCAGGGAGCCGCCTGGCAGACCAGAATTCGAGCCAGCAAGCGAACGTGTGAGCTGATGGACAGCCGCCTTAGCCATGCCATAGCCAATCATGCCGGGAGTGCCCTCCAAGGCAGGCTTGGCGCCAGTCAGAGCCAAGAGTCCGCACTCCTTCAAATGCTGAGCGGCAACGGCCGCCGAGATGCTGGATGTCCACACGCTCTGCTTCCACATGAGTTCGGCGTTCTTGGCCAGATCCTTCTTGGCATTGCCGCCAGCCCAGCCGCCGGCCACGCAGATCACGGCATCCAGCTTCTCGCCAGCGAGCGATTCTCCCACTTTGCCCACCACCATGGCCTCCTGCTCGGACCAGCTGCCATCGCGTGGCACCACAATGCTCACATCGGCCTTGTCGTTCTCGCTCAAGTCAATGCTGCCGACCCACTGCGCGTTGCATGACGAAGGTTGCCCAAGAAACAATGAAACAATTAAACCTCGTGGATTGCAGGTGAAAGGCGGCGACGGCGACGGCCGCGGATACTCACGTAGTTGTTGGCTTTGAAGTGATCGACACATGCGGAGCCCAGTGCTCCCTTGCCACCGTAGATGACGACTCGGCCTGCGGACATGATGCGTGCTGCCAGTTTTACGGTTCAAAATGAATTGAGAAAAGTCGAAAAACAATTTTGCGGCTGAGCTCCAGATAAGTTATGACTCAAAGCGCTGCTCTGGGGGTTTTTGAACGCTCGCAAGGTGGAGACCCGTTCTACCGGTAATCGCAATTTATTGGCGTCGAGAACGAGCTTTTGCAGCAGCAGCTTTTTTCGAAAAACAACTCAGAAACAGCACCACCACTCAGCAACAAGTAAAAATCAATAAATTTTCAAGAAAAAATTTCAATTTAACCCATTAAATGCAAGGATGGCTTTGATTACACTTTTTTGAAGTTGATTTTGTAAGAAAAATGAACCTGCCAGTATACCTGAGAAATAGCATTTTTATTAAAGCAGCAAAATGCCATTTTTGCTAACATTTTGTTAAGTTTTTGGAATACAATTGTTAATATTTTGTGCAACCATCATCTCTAAATGGGTTAATCTTTACAAAATTGGCGTTTGTGCAGCTCTACAGAACGGTCACACTCGAAACATTCAGTGATGGCGGTACAGTTTTGCGCGGGAGGCAGCATTTTAAGGCTAGATCTGACTATGTTCAAGTTCGATTGTTAAGTTAGCCTATAAAAGTTATTAAAAAGTATTAAGTTGGCTATAAAATCCAAATGCGAGAGTAACTCGCTAAGAAGAAGCTTCATCTTGTGATCTTTGAGGCCAGCGCATTGGCTGTCGCCAATGACTAGCGGATAGATCAGTTAACCTACATTCCGCTATTCTCCAAAAGCAGCTATTTTTCACCACAAACTCGGCATCACTGCTTGCAACGAAAAACTCTCTTTACATCCATGGTAAGCAACAAAAAGGTGTGAAGATTGTCACAAAGAGAGCGAGAGAGTGTGAGAGAGAGGGTTGAAAACAGAATAGGCCCCCCAAAGAGCGAGTGTGCCGGACCTTTTCAATGACTCTACCATGAGCAGACCTTCCACCGAATCCACCGAATTTCCACCAGAATAATACCAATACATAACAGCTATATTGCAGTGCCGCTTTAGTCAAAGTTCCGCGAGCCGCACGAAACCCCAGCTGTGTTACATCACCGCATCAGCAGCAGCTTCAAAACGTTCAACTATTTGGTAGAAGAGAAGTTTTGCGCGGAAAATCGTAACGTGCTGTGTTTTTTTAGGTCGATCGGTTGGTTTTCCTTTCCTCTAGTTTGCCTGCCTCGCCGCCTGCCTTGCCCCTCCGCCGACGGACTGTGCCACACATGTTTGTGCCGTGCCACACAAAACAGAGAAACACACTGAAAACAGAGAAAAAACATACACACAGAGTAGTCGGCGCGTTAGTTTTTCAATTTCCACTTGGAGCGGGGGCCCGTCTCAGTCTCATTTCTAGTTGTGATTGCTAGGAAGTAAGTTCTCTAGTGAAAAAATAGTCAAGTCAAGTAAATAATAATTCAAACTAAATATCGGAACACCACAAATAATACAACAATAAATGAAAACACCACCAGATTAGTAAAAAGTAATAGAACAAACCCACAAATCGTCCGTTAAATCCACGTATCGACGCGATTGAATAACCGTACCAGCAACCGAACCTAGCGTAATGTGTACCGTGAACGTGAACGCGAACGGGTGTGTTAAATAGATGAGAAAAACAGCAATAAAGTCAAAAACATCTTCGTGCCCAGGGAAGGACGTAGCGGCCAGCCGTAAATAACGGTAAGTGTGTAAAGAGGGGTAAAAAAAGGATGGGGGTAAATGTCACTGCTTTGAAAACTCAGAGATTCCGGGCGAAAAATTCTCAACTCGTTTTCCTTCTGTCTCTCTCCTTCACACTCTCTTTGTGGGTGCGTGTGTGTGTTCATTTAAGCGGAAAACGTGTATTCTTAAGAAAAACCAGAAAATCGAAACCCGGAATTGGGTCACTATGTCAAACGCGCTCCAACTCTGTCTCTGGCTCCGTCTCTGGCTTAGAGTCTGGCTAACTCTCTGGTCTCTGGTCTGACTAAAACGTGTTTCGTGCTTAGTCAATTTGTTCTTTTTATCTAGTCGCAGCTGCGCCACTGCCTCTGTGGCTGCCGTTGCCTTAGGCGCTGCTCTTTTGGCCGTCAACACTTGACGCAAGGCGGCCTAAACAGCATCGCCTACCAAATGCCTAAAAAAAGAGGGTGCGAGTGTGTGTGTTTGAGAGAGGGAGGGGAAGAGAAGTTGTCTGATTGTCACCCGCGCGAATGGCTCAAGTACCCTGTAATTGTGTGGAGTATATGCACATTAAATTGTGTGAAAGATAGGAACATAATATAATTGGCTGAATTATGGAGATTGAAATTACTTTGACAGGAAACGCGGAATTATTATTTATTTAATACTTTTTTTTATAATTTAGTTCAGAAATTTGTTCGATTAATATGTATTTCCATTCATTAGTAAGCACTAATGAGTAGCTGCTGGAACATCACTGCGTAACGTTTTGTCAAATGGTCGTCTGCTCTCTTGCTGAACATTCGCTCTCCCTCTCTCGTGCATTTTCGGTCACTACTCACTCGCTTCACTTGATCTTGCACTCTGTCGACAACGACGTGACTGCGCTGCCGCGATTTTACCTTGAGCACGCCTGCACTTGTCGCGGCGCTCTCTGCCGTTCGCTGTTTGCTATCCGCTCGCCTCTCTCCCTTTCCCAACTGCCAATGTAGTGTGTTCGTTATTTGAATTTTGAAATTCTGAATAAAACCGAAATTGGAGCCAACACCTTTCAAAACAGTTAGCCAGACGGAATGGTTGGTTAGCTTTTATTTCGGTTTTCCTTCTCTCCTTTTTGATGTTTGCCAATAAAATTATTACGACTTGGCCTGGCCGACTGCTAATGCGTTTTAAGGTCACCAGCAGCTCCGCATCGCGCCACAGCCCCTGCCCCTCCATTCCGCCCATCCGCCGGGCGGACGAACGGGTGACCCAATAAAAAGATGTTTCGTGAGCGATGGATGCGATGGATGGATGGTTGGTGAACGTGTGTGCGCGCCTCCCGCTTACATTTCTCGGTCCATTTAACATGTGTCCGTTTTGGCTATTTCTGATTTGATTTATTTCAAAGTTATTTATTATACAACCAGGCCCAAAGCAAAACAAACAACGTTAATAGACAGCGACGGGGCGAAAGAGAGACACCGATGGAGGGAGACAGCATGGCAGCTGGTGCTCATGCTCCAACAGGATACGCTTAGGGACACGGATAAGGTCCGGGGGACAGGGATTGGGATAACAACACGGAAGAGGAGCCATTATAGGTTGCTGGTTTACTAGTTAACGGGTCCCACGCACATGGCCTATACAACAGAGAGCGAGAGAAAGAGTGAGCCCCAGAGAGAGGGTAGTTGAAGAGAGAGAACGCTGTGGAGGACGGACTGACACTGACAGTGGAGCAGACTGCCTGTATAAGAGCAATAAATAATGCACACGAAGAGCTGCTAAGAGAGAGGAAGATATGAAAGAGTGAAATAGAGAACGAAAGATTTATTCACAGTGAGAGCAAGAGAGAGAGAGAGAGTGTCGTGCGAGTGGTCTCTTTGGGGGTTGTGTGTTTGATTTTTGCACTTAGGAGCACAAAAAGTGGCTTTGATTTTCGGTGTTGCCCTATTACCGGGGTTAGGGTCGCACGCCTGTGGGAATTGATTAGACGACCCCAAAGGGAGGCGGTAATGAAGAGTCATTTAATTGATAACAGTAAAGGGAATGGCTATAGCACACACACACAAACTCTCTCTCTCTCTCTCTCTCTCTTTGTATATTAAAAGTGGGGTGAATGTTTTCCGAGAATGTTTTTGTTTGGGGATTCTCTACGATTTTGTACTTTTTGGGTTGAGTGTGTGGAATCCTGTGGTCTTCACAAAAGTAAATATTTGGAACTCCTATTTGGAACAATTACAGTTTTGGGTGTTTTGTGCTTAAATACCAAAAATTAGTTAAATCTAATACGTTTTTGGGAGAATGAACAGTAAATGTATTTTGACTTAAGCATTCTGTCACATTAATCCATATTAATGTAAGCTTATTTATCAACTGTCTATGTTTATTTACCATTTTTCGCTTGGAAGTACATAAATCCATTCTATATATTCTTTAAGAGTATTCCGCACTTTCCTTAAAAACATTTCCGACATCTTTCTCTGTTGTCGGTGGGCTTCCGACTGCGTGGGAGTTCGCCCCACATTTGCATTCCTCTACCGTTCTCTTGCGAAACTCTCTCGTCCGCTCTCTTTTTCTCTCTCTGGATCCCTAGTATATAGCACGAGTTCCAATTGAGGATAGGGATGCGAAGGCTAGGGCTAACCTATATAATTTTTTTGTTCCGCTTCGAACCATTTCTCCTCCATCCCACTCCCACTACCCAGTGGAGGAAATGCGCCCCCTTAGCCAACACTTCTGCTGATTCTGCTGCTGTTTGGCAGTTGAAGGTTCGTTTTTTTTATTTTAAAGCATTTTTTTGTTCGTTTTTCTTATATTTTTTCTGTGTGTGTTTTCCTGAGGCGTCGACAAACCGGAGACGGTGATGGAGACGGTGACTGAGACGCAGGCAGTGGGGGATGCTGACGTTGACGTAGAAGCGACTGAGAGCCGAGGAGAATTTTGTGTTGACGAGAGATGATTTTGGATTTGATTTGCTTTTTGGATTTTCTTCATGGTTTTGGATTTGGATTTGGGTTTGCAGTTGCAGTCGTCCAGTTGTCGCTTTACCCTTGCTACCAAAAATTGCCTTTGGCTTTCATCCTGCGTTTACTTTTGCCTTTTGGTTCTGCCACTGCTTTTGGCGTTGCTTGTCTTTTGGTTTTTACTTTTTTATTTGTTTGCTTTTGGGTTTGGGTTTAATGTTAAGTATACGCCTCAGTGAACCCAATTTAATTATCATGATTGTTTCTCTCTCTCTCTGTCTCTGTCGCTGTCGCTGATGTTTCTGTTTCTGCTTTTGCTGCCGCTGCTTTTGATGGAATTTAAATTTTCCAACTTCACAAACAGAGAAAAGCACAAGCGCACCCACACATACACACACACGCACGCACGTACGAGCACAGAGAGCGATTTTCCAACGTGTTTTTCATCTTTTCTGTTGTTTTTGTTGTTGTATTTTTCTGATTATGTAAGTGGAAACGTAGAGCGCTGATAAAAGCGATGGCTGGCTGATGGACTGACGGGCCCGACCAGGGCCCGTGCTCTGGCCATAATTACGAGCTTTAGATTCGCCCTTCGCCCATTTTTTATCAGTGGCTGGCGTTATTTATGCGTCCTCCCACAATGACAAAAGAGCGGGCGGCGCTGGTGGGTGGACGGGGCTATTGGGTGCTTGATAGACAACAATTGAGCATTTGAAGTGCAGCCTAGCGCAAAGCGGGAGGAGAATAGTGGAGAGGAGAGGAGCGGTGCAGAGAGTGGAAAGAGAACAACTGTTTGCTGTTGTTGCTGTAGCCAAAAACCCAAAACGAAAAGCAATTAAATGGCCATGGATCATTGCACAATAAGTAAAGAATGAACGAAAATGGAAAAAAAAAGAAGAAAAACTAACTCACTCGCACACACACACACGCAACACAATGGTCATACGAGGGTGCGGGAGTGGGGTGTGGGGTGTGGGGAGCAGTAGCAGTAGCAGTCAAAACATAACTGTATTTGTTTGGCCAGGCATATAGCCAACGCTGTCGCTGTTGCTGTTTCTGTCTCTGTTTGCCGTCAGCGTCGCTGCTTACGGACACTCTCTCATAAGAGAATGAGAATGTGTGACAATAGAAGTTGCACTGCTTGCACACATGTGTACGATGAACTGCTTGATGAGTGGAAGTTGCCCACGAACTTCGTTGATAGCTCTATGAGAAGCGTTTCTAAGTATTACCGACTAGTACACGTAACTATAATTGGTTGGACTACAATAAGTACAGCTGTAGAAACACAGTTCAGGGCTTTCCATAAGAAAAACTTAAGTACAATAGTGTTGAATGGAACTGTATCATTGCTTCACTTCACCCTTGAACTACTTGCTCAGTGGAATGCTAATGATGGACATAAACCCTTGCAGATCTGAATTGAAAAATCTACTAAAATTTTCCCTTTAAAAGCGCATAAATAGCGCACCTTCAGTCCATGCCTCAGTGGTTTCTCAATCATTTAGGGTAAAAGCGCCAGTCTAGTTTTTGTAATCAATGGAGGGGATTACATATTGATAGATTACTTTTGAAGCCGTAAGAATACTGCAATTAACCGTAGATCCAACAATTTACTTCTCATTAATTTCCTCGTTTCGTTTAGCCACCTTTTTGTTGGGTAAAAAAACGAATCGAAAATCTCACGAAATTGCAATCAGTTAATCATAGACGTTTACTGTTCGTTATTGGAGCACTGTACTTGGCAGCTGCGTCGCTGTTGCGTCGTCGTCGTCGTCGCCAACAACAACTCTAATCGCACCACACCCCCCTTCCGCACACACACAGACGCACCTACGTGCATACATATCTCCCTTTCGCTCCACTTGTGGGAGAAGAAAAGTAGTGCCTGTTTAATAAATAGGCCAAATATGTAATATTGCTAAAATGTGTTTATTGTAATCTCTTTCACATACACACACACACACATATATATATATATATACAAGCACACCCACTAATATACACGAACGCACGTGCATCAGTGCAGTGCATCCCTTGGCCACCGATTGTACGCCGTGCTCAAAGAGCAAGCGCAGCCCCAAAGAGAGAGCGCAGCACTCTCTCTCTCTTGCTCTTGCTATCTTCCTCAGCTGACGCTGACTTTGACTGCGCTGCGCTCTGCTCGTGCTCTGCTGCTGCTCTCGGCTCGTTTTGGGCCCCCAAGTGGGCCGACGCTCGCTGGCCGCCGCTGAGTCGTTGTTCTATCGTCGTTGTGATTGCAACACTTTTCGATTTCACTTTGGCATTCTCCGTATTCGTTCGCCTCCGTTCAACGTTCAACATTCAACGTGTTCTCGGTTCTCCGTGTTCTCTGCTCTGCCCGCTACTCGGCCAAAATAAGCGTCGGTCGTCGCTGTCGCTTCGCGCGTTGAAAAATTTTCACGTTTTTATGTGTTGAACGAAAAAAATAAAAACAAAAAAAGTTCTACATTTTAGCGTGGTAGCCAGCGTCGCAGTCAGCAGCACATTGTGTTTGTATGTGATATTGTTGTATATGCGTGTGTTGGTTGTATGGGTGTGTGTGTGCCAGTTTTCATGCGTTCTGCCGCTGCTGCTGCAACAACAACAACAACAACTAAAACGTTTAACAACAAACAGTTACCACATCACCTGCCCCCCCTCGCTACAGCCGCACTTTCAGGCCCCCCCACTTTGTATTTTTAAACTGCGTTTTTTTCGCCAAAAAAGCCATAAAAAAACATACAACACGAAAGATTTTTAAGTGTTGGCCGCGCGTACAAAAGTCAACCAACGGACAGAGAGACATACAGAAGAAAAGAGACATACAGAGAGGCGACAGAGTGGCAGCGGGAACTACTATTTCGGCAAAAAAGTTAATGTGTGTGAGCTATAATAAAAGATATACGTGTATATAGAGAATATATATAGACACGTCTGTTGTATGTATATGGAAATTCAGTATTCAGTGTGTGAGAACGTACTTGATTTTGAGGCTCACAGAACTGTTAGGGTTTTGTTGTTGCTTTCGCCAGAAAAACACATTACATTATAGCAAAGGAGGGACAGCGAGAAAGCAGTGAAACAGTGGACAGAGAACTAAGAAGAAAGACTGTGGAACAGTGAGAAGAAGATTCCATGTACCAGTGGCGAAGGGAAAGACAGGATAGACAGGTGACAGACGATAGAAGAGCACACCATAATCCAGAGATACAAAGTAACAGGAGAACTGACCAAAAGAAACGAGACAGAGAGGAGGAGTAGAGTAGAGTAAAAAACCAGAGAAGAGGAAAAGCTGGAGAGAAGCACTGAGCAACGGACTAACAGAAAGCAAGAAACATACCAAAGGACAGTGAGAAAGAAACCAAAACAGAAGCAGGAAGCAGTTGGGAAGTAGTGGGAGCAGCAGTGGCCAAATAACAACAACAATTTCTTTTCTTTATGCGTGTGACACACAAAAGTTGTGTGTGTTTTATGTTTGTTGTTCCCTCCTCTTTTATGTTGTAACATTTTTACGGTGTGTATACCACAGGCGACATCATGCTGCTCCATCCCAACTCCCCACCCGTAATCTAACCATCGCCCATCAACTCCCAGACCCCTTCGGTATTCGTTCTTCCCCTCACCCGACGGTATCACCAATTTTTCTCCCCAAAAACAGAAAATAGTCACACAGCCGTATCAAAATACGACTCGCTCTCTTTCTCTATTTCGCTCTCTCTTCCTCGTCGCTCTCCCCCTCTTTTCCCTCTTGACAGTCGTCATTTGGCAGCGTCGTGGTCCTTCCTCCACCTCCACCTCCCACTCCCACTCCTTCCCCTTGCCACTTCGTTCCATTCTCTGGTTCTTCCTCCCACAAACTCCTTCCCGTTCCGGTGTTTGTGTCCCTAGTGTTGGGGTTTTCGCACACGTTGCGTATACGTAATGCCCACGATAAACAACAAGCAACAACAACAACAAAAATCAGCAGTAGCAACCCTTCCCCACACACCTCCATCCCGTAACATGTGGTGGGGCTTTTTTCGTGGGTTGTGGAAAGCTAGAAAATTTGTTTATTCAAATTTTGGACTGCCTTTCTGTTGACCTTTTTTTGAATGCCATTTGATGAGTCAATAAACGATGCTTTGCAATCCACAAACACACAACACACCCCCAACTGCGCCCACATATAAGATAGGGCATTAGATATAAGTCGAATGAATGAATGAAAGATTAAAACCCCTTAAACTACTTTCAGTCATCATTCGTTTGTGGCTCTAATTGAAAAGATTCTTCAAATAAAAACCCATCAATACGTACACCGTAATTCATATAAAAAAGTGATAAAAGATACAAAATATATGCAAAACAAATATTAAACAACAACAAACAACCACAGAAAAGAGAGGTGCTAATATAAAGTTAAAGCCGCTTACAGCAGGCGCCCCACAAAAAAAAATAATTGTTAAGTTTTCGAACAAAAGTGAATCCGAGTTAGTGGAAAGTTTTTTCAAAACTAACTAAATAGTAGCTGCAACGTTGAGAGAAAAGCCAACCGAAAAAGAAGGTAAAATATATATATAATATGTATGCAAGTGTGTAGTAAATGGTGTTTGTGATATTTTTAGTTGCATTTAGTTGTCGGTGATGAAATGCTTGGGAATATCAAAACGTCGCATAAAGAACTGCTGCTGCTGCTGTTGTTGATGCTCCTAGAAATGCCAACAGTTTCGAAATAACCCACGCGGTTTCTCTCTATAGAGCGAGAGAGAGAGAGCGAGGAGAGCCAATGGGAAAATGTCGCCCCTGGGGATAGAGCAAAGATATAGAAGAAAAATAATGCCGCGTGTTGTTGCCAATACTTTTCCATTGTAGAGGGTGCCATTGCTTTTCTTCCGATTGATTTCTCGATTTCCACCAGAACGTAGATGTTTTCTCTACAATACGAATGTTTTCGCTGCGAAAACATTTCTAGAATAACAAACGTATGCCGGGGATACACCACATAGACAGGAAGGAGAGTCAGAGAGATACTTTTCCGGGAACATTTTGCGCCGCTTGAGGACATTTTGTTTGAGCTTTCAATTCCTTAAATCTTTTTGCCTTTTTGGCTTAGATAAATTTATGCCCTCTCTTGGGGGCTCTGCTGTAGCTGTATCTCTGTATGTTTTAGCCAGCGGCAAGAGACACCCTGTACATTAATCTAAAATTATAATGCGCACCCGCCCCCTGCACCCCCCCGTCTCTCTTTGCTCTTCAATATTCATATCACCCCACAGTCGACACAGTCCTCTCAGTGGCACTCTTTTGGGCTCTGTCCCGTTTGTCGCCTTGGCTACAAGTGAACATTTTCCTTACTTGAGAGATTTTTTTCTTTTGAAGCAAAGCAACGCGACGAGACGAGACTCATGAGATGCCGAAAGTACTTTTTGCTTATATGTTTTCATTTAATTTTCTTTTCGCTTAAGATACAAAAATGGCGAATGCCGCCGCTAGGCAGTAAGCTAGCAGCCAAGACGCCAGCCATCATTGGCGACAGCTGTTCTATGGGAGGAGGGACGGCGGAGCACGCCCTCTCTCTCTCTCTTTCACTCTCTGTGTCAGCTGCCGCTGCCAATAAAAAGATATAATACCCAGTGGCAGGCAGCAGTTCTCTGCTCAGTTATCGAAACGATTTCTCGTAAACCAAAAAGTCAAGTCACACAGCACAAAGTTCATGGGGGGGGTCTAGGGGTTAGCGAGAGTTAAGGCCATAAAGAAAATCTGTGTCACATTGAAAACAAGCCGTTAAAATGTGCTGTGATGCCTTTAAGCTTTGACTTTGTCCAAGAATCGAAACAAAATTGTATCTAAAATATGCTCTAGTTTGTGCCCAGTAACGCCTATGGGCCGTGGGCCACGCCCACATGCAAAATGGTCACCAAAAAGTAACGGTAACCCGAACTTGCGTTCTACCGTGGCCACAAGGCCCTCTGCCATGTAGCTGTTGGCCTGGCCATTTGGACACACAACAGAGGAGATGTGGGCCCAAAGAGAGATGGAGAGAGGGGAGAAAGAGGGACACACCCACCTGACTAATCTATATGCAAAAGAGAGAAGCGCGGAGTGGAGAGAGTGGTGTGGCTGCCCCCCAACCGTGTGGGTCAACTGCGTGCGTCTGTTATGGGCTCTCCCCCATTCCATTTGTTTCGGAATTTGAAAAGTGTGACCTTAAATGGATAGAGCCCCCTTCCCTTTGGGTCGTTTTAGAGGGCTCCCAATATCGATGCGGATCGTAGATCGTGATTTGGTTTGGTTTGGGGTTCTGGCTGTTTGCGTTTTTGCATCGGAAACAAGCCAAAAGATGCGCTGGAGAGAGGCGCGCTATTGAGTGGAGTGCTGCATTGAAGCGGAATCAGTTTAAACCCCTCCAACTCCACCTCTCGCTGTATACTATACTTGTAGGTCTGACTTAGAGCCGTGTTTTTCCAGCCATTCATTCAATTCAGTCCATTCATTCATTCGTTCGTCTAACGACTGACTACATGTTCCGTTTCCACGCTTCATTCATGCTTTGGAGCAGCGCACAGAAAGTTAATATTAGTTATCTGCATATTTTCACGGTTCTCCAAATGCTGCCCACAAGCGGATGCAGCACACACATACGCACACGGCTACAGATACAGATACAGAGATACAGCTACAGATACAGGTACTCAAAACTGCAGCTACATATGGCAATGGAGCTGCGGGGCTTCGGAACAAAAGTGTTTGCTGAAATTTGTGTGAGAACTTTTATGGCACAAAGTTTTTTGCAACGATTTTCCAACAATCAATTATCGCATTAAGTCTATCGATTATAGTGTCGAATTTAAGTGGAATGTGAAAAGCAATTCGTAAGATATAAATGTATCTCCGCGTGTGTGTTTACTCATGTCTTTCCACGCGCCGCACAGATTTCCGGTTTTTCATTGAGTTTTCATTTTGTTTATAATTTGATTTGATTTTATTGTTATGCGGTTGGGGTTAGGGGCCTGCTGCTAATTGGGAGATGCTCTAGGTGATTCTTTCAACCTTCCAAAGATATAGAAGATAGATATGCAGATGCATAGATACATTACGTATCTTAATAATCGTGGCAGCCACAATGTCACGGCTGTAGATACTCTCGGGTGTCTCGAGTGTTTTATGTGTGAGATATTTCTCATTTGCTGTGTGTGTCTGTGGTGTGGGTGTGTTCTGTGATTTATTGTAGATACAGAGATACATTTGCATAACTCTAGAGCAAAATTAACTCAACACTTGCTACATTTCGGCATAAGCTGCAGCTGCAGCTTTGCATTTTCCATTCCCTTAAGTGGGTCACAAAATTTAAGACGCATTTTGGGCCAAGCATATTATGGCCAGCAGCGAAAATACAACACACACACAGAGAGAGAGAGAGAGATATGCAAAGCTGTATCTAATGGGAGGAGAAAGAGCTAGAGATACAAAGCAGGCTGCACAGTCAGAGGCAGAGGCAGAGGCAGAGGCAAACGCTACAGCTGCAGGCAGAGGCACATGCTAAAGCTACAGCTACAGCAGCCAAAGATACAGATGCAGGTACATGCAGATACACACATACACACATTCATGTAGATATGCTTGTTCTCAAACCGAATGGTGGCAGTGGCAGCATCAGTGACTGATTGAAGTGCGAGAACAAAACCAGCAACAACAGAAAGCAGCAGCAGGAGGCAGGAGGCAGGAGAAGAAGGAGCAGGGGAGCAGGAGAAGCATCAAAATTACTGGAGGAGAATGGGTGGATGGATGCTGGTGCTGGTGCCGCTGCCGCTGCCTTTGATGGAGGATGACATGCTCCTCAGCTGCGCTTTTTTTCACTTTTCAACACACACACACACACAAAGACACTCACCCTCACGTATATATAGAAGAACCACCCTACTCCGTCCTCTGTGTCTTTCTCGCTTTCGGTGCGACCCATTGTCTGCATTTTTCGCATTTTAATTTTATGCTTTTGGCCTGGCCTACAACGCACCGACAAGAGAGCTAGCGAGAGAGAGAGAGAGAATGAGAGAGCGGAACAAAGGCAGGAGAGGCGGCGATGGCAGCTGCCGTCTACGAAAATAGTTGGCAACCTCTTCACGCCTCCACACACACACACACACACACACACACACAGACACTCAGACACTCAGACCAGTGGGAGAAAAGTGCTCCCTGCCCCATGGCCCCTGTCATCACACTCTTTAGAACTGCCACAAACCGTCCCTTACCCCCTCATTCCCGCCCTTGAGTCACACTTTTACGTCATTTTCTTTTCACTTTTTGTTTGCCTTCATTTATTTGCTGCTGCTGCTGCTGCTGCTGGCTTTTCCTTTTGACATTTCCTTTGGTAGGGCATTTTCTTTCTTTATTTTTTTCGCATTTTGTTTGATTGCATTTTTATGGGTCCCACCCGCTGCTCCTCGCTGCTCCTCGCTGCTCCTGTGACTGTTACTGCGACTGTAAAATTTGCATATTCTTATGCTTTATTTTTGGTCGTTTGCTTACACCTGATGCCACGGGACCTACTGCCACAGGAGCCACTGTTTTGCCACTGTTTTCGATGATCCTGTCTGCTCCCGTCTGCTGTCAGCTGTCTTCGGATTACGTATACGCCTTTGGAAATTGTTTTTTAATGACTTAATTTGCCACAGCATTTAATGGATGGGCTCTGCTCTCGTATCGCTCCCACAGAGAGAGCCGCTTTCATCCTTTCTCTCCATTAGGCGCTCGTGTCGCTCCCATCCCGTCGCCCGTCGCCCGTCTCTTGTTTCTGTATATCAAATTCCGCTTAAATCCTTTGTCAGCATAGACAATAATCCGCATCAGGGGACATCCAATCCAACCAGAAGCTGCCAACCGTCCTTGCCGCTAGCATCCATCGCTACCATCGCTCATACGCAGGGTTGTCCCGCGCCCCCACCACTGCCCGGCAGCCCTTAAGCCCTGAAACCCTGAAGAGTGGCAATAAATCATCCAACCGAAAATGCTTCAAAAAACGGAAACTTTTTGCTGCAGCATCAGCATCAGCAACCGCAGGCAAATACACATATGTCAGTGGGGTGGGGGGAGGAGTGGCATGAAAATGGTTGCAAAACTTCATGAGTTAGATGGATCTCTGGCTGTGGTGGATAAATGTATATACATATAAGAGATATTTGCCTGAGATTAATTCCAAAACCAGAAACACCAATCCGTAGGAAGACTTCAAGTTATCCATCTCCCCCTCTCCTCTCCCTCTCTCTCTGTCTCTCTCTCTCTCTGGAATCCCGCTGCGGGGCACAAATATTGGACAAGGGCCAAAACAGGAAAAAAGAGAAAAAAAGAGAAAAAACCAAGATCCAAATACAAATAAAATACAAGAAGTTGGACAGGCAGCGCCAGCAAAAGTTTCATTGTTTCACACAAGTTTTTTGGCTTTGATACGCGCACACACACACACACACACACACCCACACACACACTGATACTGTTGCAAAAAACTAACACAGGGATACTTGGTAGCAATTTGTGCTCGCGCTTTTGTAGTTTAACGTTTCCCTTTTGCTGCTGCTGCCACTGCCACTGGCTTCTACTGTCGAGGATTATGGATTTTTGTGTGTGCCACATAGTGTATGTACGTGTGGGCGTCGGGTGGCAAGCAGGAAGAAGGGCAAAGCAGAAGGAGTGGGTGGCTGGCTGGCTGGCTGGCTGATGTGCGGAGCATGGAGCATGGATGGATGTGCCTCCATCCCTTGATGGCAGGCCATCAATTTAGCTGCTTCTGCTGCTGAGGCCCAAAGCCCAGCGTCTCGACGAGGACGTGGATGTGGATGAGAACGAGGCTGACGATGATGATGATGATGTTGTTTGTCTGTTGGTTTGTCTGGCTCTGCTGCTGCTGCTGCTGCTTCTGCTTCTGTGTGCTACAATTTCCTTTCACTTGACTGACACCCAAAAGCCCCGTGAACACCCATCGTCCACACACACACACACACACACACACTGAGTCGGTAGTCCGCAGTCCACACAGTCCATGTCCTCGTCCTCGTCTTCGCCCAAGGATTGTATAACATGTGGGCAGAGCTGGTGAATGGCAGAGGTGGGCCGCGAGTCGAGCGTCGAGTCGAGGCACTCGAAGCACTTCCACTTCCGGCGCACTGTCCGTCAGTGCATTCACAATCCATGCATGTGCCTGTGGTGTGTGCTGTATGTGTGTGTGTGTGTGTGTTTGGTTGTGCCATTTTTGTGCGCTTTCTCGCTTTACACTTGACTTGGCCTCCTGACTGACTTTTTGCTCTTTTCTTCTTTCACTCTCGTGGTTTGCTTCTCCCCCTGTTCCCTGTTCCCTGTTCCCTGTCCTTTTCTTTGCTTTGGGAACTTCAATTGACCTTTGCCCTCCGCCACTCTGTTTCCATTTCATTGGGATATCATCATCATCTCCTTAACCCACTCGCTGGCTGTCACATGGGATGGCTGCTGGCAGGGAGAGCGGAGGGGTTCTTTTTCAGTTAAGTTATGCACCAACACGTACATGCCACAACGTCATCGTCATGCCTCAGTCATTCAGCCATCAGAGCCATGAGCTGTCACTCCTGCTGCTGCCCCGAAATGCTGCCTCTTGCTGCTGCTTGCTGCTCGTGATGTTTGCCGTTATGGGCTCTTAAACTGTTTTGAGCCACAGCCTTTTGCTGTTGGCTAATTGTCCTTATGTGACTTGGATACGAAGGACTTATCAGTGGGGATGGATGGATGGATGGATGGGATGTCCAACAGCATAGGAGTGCACACACACACACACGGGGGGCTTCCTGCTACATTTTGTGTAGCATAGTGCAAGGCGCAGCAATCTCGCCCTTTAGATTTCCCTTTCGCCCTGTCAGCGTTTTATCAGCACCTGACTATCGCCTCGCCTTGGGTGCTGCCACATTTTGGCAAGGACGAACACACACACACACACACACACAAGTGTATACCTTTTACATACGAGGACAAAGGATGTGCACGTGTGGCAGGAGTACAGTGAACACTGCCTTAGCTCTTCTCTTATCTGTTCCTTGGGGAGAGAGGCAGACTGCAGGTGTCTCTTGTGTGCAGTTTAGTTTTAAAATTGTATTTCAAAGGAAGGAAGGAAGGAAGGAAAGAACTGCTCTTCCCCTTGCATCCTCCTGCCACACTTCTTGCTTCCTCTCCTGCCACACACTACTCCCTGCTTGCTTATTTCCTTGCCATCGGTTCCTTCCTTTCCTGGGATCCTTCCCTTTTGCATCCTTCCTGATTGTTTCTGCTGCTGCTCTTCCGACGACTCTTCTCTTCCCTCTGTTGGCCTTCTTCTTTCCCTCTAGCGTGCCCTGGCACCACTTTTGGCCTTGTTCTTGGCCACACAGCTGTGTGTTTTTGCTTCATTTCCTTTTCTATATGCCGCGTAGTAACTGTGCCACACTCTGCCACACTTTCTGCCACAGTTTTATAGGTCAAACTTGCACTCTCTGCCGCCCACTCTCCCTCTCAGAGCCACCGATTCCCCTGCTGCCACATGGCCAGAACTAAAGCTTCCACTACCCTAATGGCCAACAGCTGTAGCTCTACGACTGGCTACCCTCCTCTCGCTTTTTTCTGGGCAAAACTAGAACTGGAACTCGCTTCTTTCTCGCTAGCCTCTGCTCCCACTTGCCCCCAGCTTCTGTCTACCCCACAGTGGCTCCTCCTACTTCTCCATTTTCTCTCGTTTTGGCTAATTGCATTTCCCAAATTGGCCCAAAAATGTACGCTTGAAATGTGCCACAAATAATAAAGGTAAAAAACGAGCAAAAAGACTAAGCAAATAAAACACCGAAACGAGAATGAATCCGAAGCGCCACACTCCATTGAATGTTTTGTGCAAAATGTTGTTGTGTGGTTTCAATCGAATATTGGAGCTGCAAATTGTTAACGTGTTTTCCCCGATTGCATTTCCCGCATTTCCCTTTTCAACAGGGTCTGAGAGAGGGAAGTGAGGAATGATCCAATCAGCGCGCAAATTCCATTGAGCCAAAATTTTTAAATTCTTTTGCCTGAGTCCATGTATCTGTGTATCTGCCACATGCACTCCCTTGAGAGAGCATTCCCGTAGTCGTAGTCGTATCTGTAGCTGTATCTATATCTATATCTGTATCTATGGGATACGTGAAGCCCTCATGGATAATAAAATTCTTTAGCTCTGCCCGCCCGCCATTACTCGCGCAATTTTCGCACGTGGAATTTTGCAATATTGTGGAGTAGCCAGCGGCAGCAGCAGTCAGCCACCCGCCATGTGGCAGAGACTGACGGAATGATGGGCGGACTGACGGACTGACAGCTGGGGCGAGGTGGTCGATGCTGGTAGAGTTTTTAAGCTGCTGCTGCTGCTGTTGATTAAATTCCATTGATGGAGCGACTGCCGCTTGCCACCTTCCGTTGTCATGCCTCCCACCTCTCCACGCTCCAATGCTGACTCTGTGATTTTTCCAGCCTGACCTCTGGCCTCCAGCTGTTGCTGTTGGTTGGTGTTTCCATGGTCGATGTCGATGTCGATGTCAGGGGCTTCTCTTTATTCTCTACTGTGGTCTCCCTCCCGCAGTAATGAATATTTTAATAATTTATGCTCCAGTTTTCTGTCTCTTAATTTTCCCTGTTGTGACAGTTTTTCGCCCCCTGCTGCTGCCTTCGTCGCACATCAATTTCCCTAATGCCTCGGCCTTAAAGTTGCTCAAAAATAAAGCAATAATTTCATACAATTTTAATAATTAAGATTTGTCTGTGCGAATGAGGGCCAGGCACTCATGAATCCCATCCATGAATCATGTCAGGGGCACTTAGCCATTGGGCCGCCTCCGTCTTGCCTTTCCCACTTTTTTGTTGCTTCCGTTCGAGCGCCTAGAATATCTAGAAAGCTTTTAGAGAAAAATATGAACGGATTGCGAAGAGTATTTATAGGATATATAGATGCAAGATACAGCCAACAGATATAGCCATAGAAGCAGAAACGATTTTTCTCGGTTCTTTTTTTTTGCTTAATAAGTGGAAAAACAGATATAGGAAAAAAACTATAAGGAAATATTCATTTGACAATTGTTAAGCATAATTTATGGATACATTTGCATTAAATTTATTAGTTTTGTGGATAGAGAAACGTTTTTATTGTTCTTGTTTTTTCTATCGTGTGGTGGAAAGTAGAGTTAAAATCACATGCTGGCACAGACACAGAGACACAGGGACAGACAGACAGACACACCGTTCATTAAATAGATATCTGCTACGTGTATCCACAAATACACATATACATATGCATATGTTGGGTTGAGGGGGCCTGGGACATTCCGTGTATCTGTTGAATCGATCAAATACAATTGAAATGCCTGAACGGAAAGGGAACGGGAACGAGCGAGAAGCGGGCGGGCAAACGCCAACAGTTTTGACATTTTCATTGTTAATGAAAATTTAATTATGCTTTCATTGCTATGTGCCAATCCCCCGGACAGACAGACGGACGGACGGACAGCAGACGGACAGTTGTTTTTTGTGGGTTGTAGAAGCTTGCTCCTCCCTCTGATAAATGTGAAATGATAAGCGATACAGATAGGAGGTGGGGACCTCCACAAATAAATAGATCGTTAAGTGGGGTGTGTGCTGTGTGGCGCTACGTATCCGTAGCTGTATCTGTATCTGTATCTGTATCTGTGGCATGCAATGTTGTGTCCCTCCTTTTGGAACATGCAAAGTGTGTGTATCCCTGCATCTCGTAGATACATCAAATGTTTGATGAAGGCAAAGACTGACATGCATTTAATTGGGAGCTTGAAGCCATGTAACTAAATATATTTACATAGATATCTCATAGCCTGCATGCGCTGTATCTATCTATGTATCTTTGAGATACATTTGTGTGTACGTGTGCGCCGGCTGCTGCTGCTGTTAAAATTAAACTCCTCTGTGCTATTTAGTTGTCTTTCGTCTCGTTGCCTCTGAAGGTGAATTTATGGTGCACACATGTGTGGCACTGCCTCTCTCTCTCTCTCTTTCGCTCTCCCTGTAGCTGCGTATCTTTGTATCTGTGCATTCAGCATTTTCCCTCGTGTGACATATGTCGCTGTGTGCTGCTGCTGCTGCTCGTATCGCCAGAAATAGAATCATTTCGAAATGTAGGGGGCAATTCTTAGCCTGTTTTTCTCTGACTCTCTCCCTATCTCTCTCTCTCTCTCTCTTTTGTAGTTGCCCCAGCCATGTGGCTGATTATTTTAATGGTTTCTTAATGAGCACACAACTAATTCTCAGCTCTTCACTAACTAACTTTTCTATATAACCTTTCTATATCGTTTCTAGATTTCAACAAAAACAAAGGAATCCGTGTGGGAGCAGGCAGTGCGAATACGTCAAAACAAATAGAGCTACAAACAGATACATGAGTACGATCTGTAGAATATATTATATATAGAAAATAAAATATCAGCCAGAGCCATCGGCAGATACAGCTACAGATATCCATCCATCCTCTCTGTACCTATGCTTGCGACAACAATTATCACGTTATCAACTGCAAGAGCAGCAGCGCCAGCAGCCGCCGTCTAATCGTTAGTCAGTCGTGCCACACAGTCCGTAACCTTTTTGCAAAGAAGGCAAAAGGCAGAGCAAAGAAGCTTTGCCCAGTGTGAAGAATATAAATTCGGCCAGCGCGCACCCCCAACGACACAAAACAGCCTCAAGATTCTGCCATTTGGGGCCAACTTTCGTCTGGAGACGACACCCGGTGAGATGCACAAAATAGGCGCACAGCCGCCATCCTCAGCGCCAGCTGGTGGACTTGATGCGCCACTGGCGGCGCCCAAATATGGCACATTGATACCAAATCGCATATTTGTGGGAGGAATAAGGTAAGCAGAAACATAACTATCCAAAAGGATATATTTATCACACTCTCACTCTCTCTCTCTGTCTTTTTGCAGTGGCGATACCACCGAAGCTGATTTGACGCGCGTCTTCAGTGCATATGGTACGGTGAAGAGCACCAAAATTATAGTGGATCGTGCTGGTGTGAGCAAGGGTTATGGCTTTGTCACATTCGAGACGGAGCAGGAGGCGCAAAGACTGCAATCGGATGTGAGTATTGCTCCATTGAGAGACAAAATCCTTTCTTATCCTGCTAATGCGTCGCCTGTTTGCAAAAAAACAAAAACAAACTATTTCAACTATTATGATTTCAAAACACCCGAACGAAAAAAAAAAAAGATAACACTACTCCGCGTATAGATATCATACCCATACATCGTACAAAACTCATGCAAAAATTCTCATTTAAAACTCTAGAAACGTCGTGCGATAATCGACAATCGTGTGTTTAGAGACAAACGAAAAACCTTCTAAATTGTGATCCCGTTCGATCTTTTAGGGCCCCCTACTATGTACCAACAACACCACCACCACCACCACCACTCTTGACCCCACAACACACAAAAGATACTACTATATCTACTACTACCAACTACTGCTACTGATAGTATGAGACGCCGCCTATGTACTTCCTACTACTACTACCAGAAACGACCACCACTCCAGTGGGGAGGGGGGCCCCATAACTGTATCCATATATCATATAGTGATATGTATGATATGATATTGATTAATTGATGATCCAAAGATAAATGATGTACCTAAAAAACGCCTTTAGGTACGGACGGCATTCTCTTTGTTCCTGTTCTTTTTATACATTTTTTTCCTTCTTATTGCGTTTTTTGCGTTGAGTTTTACGTTCCAAGCGTTACGTTATCCGTTTATCCATTATACGTTGCGTTAACATATTACGTTACGTTACGTTACCATTTCAATTACCGTTGCGTTTACGTTATATCGTTTTCATACTGCCACAGAACACACAAACCACAACAAACACACACAAAACACACCCACTAAACACACACAACCTAAACACAACCCCAAAGATACCCCACAACAACTACACCTTATAGACACACACCACTTTATATAGATCGAAAGTACATACATATAATGCCCGAGTTTTGAGCGTAAATGCAAAAAGTTGAAAAATCAAAAAATGTTGAGTTCCGTTGCACCGTTTTTACCCGCTCATATTTTAAATTGCAAACAAAAAACAAAACAAAAAAACAATTAGCAAAAAACCTTTGTTGGCCATTGGTTCTCCTTTTGGTTGTTGTTCTGTTGCGTTTTTTTGGCCAAGAGAATAGACCACATACATAGAAATTTAGACCAAGATATTTGCGTACTTCCGTAGTGCGTTAGTTCCGTTGCATTCCGTTCGTTGCATATTTTCTGATTATTGATTTTTGAGTTCATATCAAATGTTGCTGCACATCTTTTACGTTTCTGCCTCTCTCTCTCTCTCTCATTTGTTGCATTTGCAAAATATAAAACCCAAAGAAACAATGAATTAATGAACTTATAATACGATTTATTCCACAAGTAAGTGAGCGCCATAACAAAAAAAGTTCATTGAGCTGTAGATGGTCGGTCTGTGTGTCTGTGGGGGAAATGTGAAATCTTTCAGGGCACGTTTCCAGTTCGATTGCCCACGCAGAGAGACACAAACTTGTGGCATCCCTAATATAGTCTCTTGATCATCTTTCTGCTCCTCTGCTCCACTCCACTCCGCTCCGCGACAGTTGTTCAGGTGCATACTAATTGATTATAATTATTGCATAACGACTGCCCAGCCTCCGTGCCGCCCTCTGTGGCTGATGCAACTTTTAACCATTTCTGGTGGTGGGGAAAATGCTCTTCCCACAGTTCACTGCTTTGTTGTCTCTCTTTCTCTTTCGGCCCTGTCTTGCTCTGTCTATCTGCAGCTTCCGCCGTGCGCTCAGTGCTCTGTGGCATATTAAGTGAAAAACTTTTGCTGCCTCATCATTAATATGCATTGTTGTTGGCTTCTCATTGTTGGGGGCTCCTCTTTGGTACTCCCTCTGGGACATACAAGTGTCCTTGGCAAAAGCCAAAAGGGGAAAAAGCTAAAAGAGCGAACCACCAACAAGCAACAACAAATAGAGCAACAGAGAGCAACAATGCAGCGCTGGTACTCGAGTAATGTGCCCCATGGCGGAACAACACAGCAGGATAACGACAACGCCAACGACAACACTTCTGTGCAACAAAAAAAACAGCCTGAAAACGGGGCACGGACACGGGTGTAGGACTAGGGCTACCAGCAGCAAACAATGGGCTTACCAACGTTTAACAAAGTTTTAATTTACACAAAAAAATACACAAACACACACACAATTAAACATGGATCATGGATACACTCACACACACACAAACTAATTAAATTTCATTTTGAAAAAGTTTCACATTCAGTTATCCCATAAGCAGAGCGGGGAGTGGGAGGGAGACAACGGGTTACGCTCATCAAAAGCCACAGAATGATATAAATTCGAGGAAAACTATGGTTTTGGCATAAACCACACACAGACACACAACTCCCTCTCTGCCTCTCTCTCCATCTCTGCTACCTCAATTTCTACTCTAATTTTCTGTTGGGAAACTAATCCTAAAGCCCCTGCCCCCACACACCCATAAACAGCTATAGATTAGCACAAATTTGTGTGTTGGCAGGCAGAGAATGGACTCTGGGATCCCACAAAACGCATTTCGAATGTATGAGATTTGCCCAGGAGCAGGCAGCAGCGGCAGCTCTTCAATTTTACATTATTTTTAGAGTGGAGCCCAAAAAAGCAACCGTAAAACAGTGAAGCCTCCACTTCGGTTGTCCTTTTGTTTGTGTGTGTGTGTGTGTCCTGCTGGGTGCGTGTCCGTGAGACAAAAGAATATGGAAAAGGACAAACCGTAAAAGCCGGGCCTCAACCAAAAGGATTCTTAATTAAATTCAGCCAAGACAAGGAAGAAGTGGCATACGTTTCATCTTTAGTTTACTCTGTCGACTCGACGACTGTGTGCTCTCCTGGGTCCTTTTGTTAGGGCCCTTATCCTTATGTCGAGGCTCGTGGCCTTAGGACTCGAACATAAATGAAAAGAATGTTTGCCCGTCGGCGGTCAGAAAGGATACGCCGAGAAGGAGGCCTTTACTTTTCTTGCCTTGCCTTTTCTTACATTTCATTTTCATTTTCCACCTTGTTGTTTTTTTTTTTTTGAACAAGAACAGCAGCGGCAGTGGCAGCAGGAGCATCATCTCCATCTCCGTTTGGCCTGGCCTGCAAACATTTGCTTAGGTTAATGGTTATTACCGCTGCTGTCCGGACAGGTCACTAGCTCCGCTCTCTCTTCGGGCTCAAGGAGTCTGCTGTGCTTATCGCTCTCTTTGATGAGCATCCACAGTGGCGGCTCCAATGTCCTTTTCAAGCGCAAATCACAAGGGTATCAGCAGAAGCAGGACTAATTGGCAATTAAAGATGAACTCGTCGTCCCGGTCCTGCTTCTGCCTCAGCTTCTGCTTCAGCTTCTGCTTCGAGCAGCTCTCAAAGCTGTCATCCTCTTCCGCTGAGTGCTAGTTTTCTTCAGATACTCGCATTAAATGTAAATTGGAATACAGGATTGTATTGGCACAAAGTGCGGGGGCCAAATGCATTTTTAATGGGCCAAAACAAGGTCGGTAGATGATGATCGACCGAAAAGGATTACCACTCAAAGCGGGCAGGGCTGGTACGGGGAATTTTAAAAAGGGATTTCAAGAAAAGCTCACTTCAAAAAGGAAAATCTGATTTTGTTGAGCGAGAAGAGGGTTTTCCATAATAAGTGCCATTTCTCTCTCTCTCTATCTCTCTCTCTGTCGTTGCCTACAATTTAATTTGATTTATTTTTACATTTGTTGCGGGCGCGGTCCTTACATATTTACACAAACCAAACCAAACCAAACACTTCTCTTCTCTAATGAGTTTTTCCCATTTATTAATCAATTGATTTTCCGTTCGCAAACACGAGGCCAAGAGCAGAGAAAAGCCAGCCACAGCTTCAACAACAAAAAAAAACAACAAAAAAAGGGAAAAGGGAAAAGAGAAATATGTTAATTGTTCTATAAACGCTTTTGTGCCACATTTTGAATACTTTTTTTCTTACTTTTGATTTCTTTCTTAATTTTTTTAATGAGTTTATAATTCTGGTTAATTAATTTGTACTGTGTTTTTTTTTTTGTTTGTTGATTAAAATGAGACTTGTTGTTGATTTTCGTTGTGCCGCAAAACAAAGAAATATAGAGAAAAAAAACCAATGATGAAAATAAAACAAAGTTGCAAAAAGTGTGTTGGCAAATGAATTTTTATCGCTTTTAAAGCCAGAAAAAACCACCAAAAAACAAACATTCTGCTGCAATATTGTACATGACATTTTGTTGTAATAAAACATTATTTACACACCACTATATACTCACACACACACATTATATATATATATATATATTAATATTATATAATACACACATGTATTTGGTAATGGTATTTTTGCCTTGGCACGTGTTTCTCTCTCTCTCTCTGTCTCTTATATAGCCATGGCCAAGCAAAAAAATTAAAATATCTTTACAAAATAATGAACAAATGAATTTTATGAAATAGTAAAAAAAAAACCAAAAAGCGTTGAGCGTTAGCATTAATTTTTAACTATATTTTCATTTTTGATTGAGAAGTTTTTTGATGCTGCTGCGTTCGATTTGAATTGAATTTGAATTTCTTCGTTCGGCTTGTGTGTTCGATAAATGCAAAATCTAATGCGATCTCTAATGCACCCTCCACTTATGCTTTTCTCCTCTCTTTCTTTCACATCTCTATGGCATCACTCCATCTCTGTCGCTCTGTTTGGATCTCTCCCTCCCTCTCTCTGTGTGTGGCATCTCAAATCACAGGGTGAGTGCGTGGTTCTACGTGATCGCAAATTGAACATTGCGCCGGCCATCAAGAAACAGGTGAGTCTTTACCACCCCCCTTGCTCCGAGATGGAGTGTGGGGGGTGTATGCGCCCTTTTGCAAATAGTTTTACAGTTGTAAAACTTATTAAAGGTATTCCTCTTCGAACAGCCCAATCCTCTGCAGTCGATTGTGGCCACAAATGGAGCTGTTTACTATACAACCACGCCGCCGGCACCGATAAGCAATATACCGATGGATCAATTTGCAGCCGCAGTATATCCGCCAGGTGAGTGATAACCGTACCCCCGTACCCGTAGCCCTCTCTTTGTGCCACTAGGTCCTTGAGGAATCTCGAGCTCATCATTTTTGCTGCTTCAGTTCTTTGCTCAATTAAAAATACCTTTCTTTTCGTTTTTGTTCTTTTTTCTATATATTTCATATAAATCTCTTTCTATTTAATCGACAAAACAACAATCTACTACTCGTACAACATTCAACAAATAAACCAACCATCATCAATGTGTGGGGAACAATTTAACCAACTTTAGTTACTGACTTTACAGCCGCTGGAGTGCCAGCCATCTACCCACCTTCAGCCATGCAATATCAGCCATTCTATCAGTACTACAGTGTGCCAATGGTAAGTTAATTACATCAAACCTCACAGTGTTGTATAATGATATTATTTTCAATATAATTTTACAGCAGAATGTACCCACCATTTGGCCTCAGAACTATCAAGGTGAGTGTTGAATCTACATAGAGCTATGTACAAATGTATCTCTTGCCTTGTTCTGTCGTTTTGTCGTAGTTTTTTACACCAATATCTCTCGGTATATGCTTTCTTTTCTTTCATTATTTCTTGGCTGCACCACCAAACCTCCAACCACCTCCTACAACAACCACCACAAAAATATAAAAATAAATTAGGTTAAACCCTAAAAAGATACATAAAAGTAAAGCAATTTTCGTAGTCGCCAATTTTTCGTTGAGAGCTGCCCTGCAAAAATAATAAAACAAAAACAACCATACGAACAACAACTGCACGTGAAACTGCAATTACAACAACCAACTACAACAAGAGCAATCTGACTTCTGAAGATTCAACAAAAACATCTACAACTACAACAACAACAACAACAATTTCTACAACAGAACTCCTGCCCCTCTGACGCAGCCGCAGCAGCAGCAGCAGCCGCCGCACTTCTAGTTTTTAATTTTAGTTTATGATTTAATTTACAATTTAAAATTATGTTTTAAGCTCTTGGCTCTTTAGTTTATTCAGCTATTGACTGTACTGTGTAATGTAAATTAGTTGAATGCCATGTCCACCATCACATATGTATATGAACAACAAAAAGTAGCGAAAAGAAAAGTGCCGAGTGGTGTGCACCACAACAGACTTCCTATAAAACAGATGTATGTTTTTTTGTTAGTAATTTATAACTATCACTTTTTTTTCGGTTTTGCTTGCTGTATATATCCAAGATACAATATATAGCGGAGAATGTTCTCTGTAAATAGTAGTAGTCGCGCACTCATAGAACTATACATACCTACTATCTTTTACAACTGATAAACATATATATCTACCATAGTGGAGATACATACATAGATGTATATGTATTGCCTGAAAAAGCGAAACGACTTTGAAGCCAATTTCTTGATTATTTTGTAGGAATTTATCCATGTTAACTTTTGAGAGAGGATGCAGACAGCCAGTGAGAGAGAAAGCAACAATAGGTGATGCTACTACTACTACTACAACAACAAACTACAACTACATCCACAAGAACAACAACAACAACAACAACAGCAACAAAAGTAAACTACAACAAAAGCATCAAATAGAGTTTAACACACACAAATACACTACACCCATGCATACACAACAGCTGCAATTTCGCAAAATTTTTAGTCAAAGGAGAAAGAGAATCATATTGGAAGGAAGTGAAGGAGAAGCTCTTCATACACACAGACACACACACACACACACACACACACAGCGACAGAGCCAGAGAAGCAGAAGGGAAAATCATTTCTCCGATGGGGAAATATGTGTAAATTAAGCTGCTTATGCTTTTAAAGGTACAACTACTGTATGCGTGTGCAGGTAGGGTCTGTCCGCCAGTGTGCTTGTGTGTCTGTGTGCTGGAGATGGAATTTGTTGGTGCAAACATTTATGATGGGCAATTAGTGGAGAGCAAGAACGAGTAGAACAGAGTGGGGCTTACTGACAAACTGCACTACCGGAAAATGCTACTGGGAAATACACTGAAATTCCCCTAAACGGACAGCGGACAGTTCCCAAAAACTAAAGATAAATAGTGTATGTCCAGCTGTGCAGGGGGGAATTGTAGAGAGGCAAGTTGAACACTTGAACAATATTTAAAAGCTATACTATAAATATAATATGGATATGATACTTACTATATACATAACTGGATTATACAGAGGCAGCAAATGTGAAAAGTACGCACGCACACAACACACAGAAACACCCACACACACACCGACACACAAAATATATACTATAGATAATAACGGAATACAAAATTGCATACATAAATACAGATATAGGATATATATTAACGATATATGGTAGCTAAGAGAAGAGAAGTGAAGATGGCAGGGCAGCGATCGAAGATTAAAGACATAAAATTATGCATAAATTAATTTATATAAATATATACATACAATACACAACATATATACAATATAATGAAAAAATAACTGTAACTCGTAACTGTAACTGTAAACTGGTATACTGTTATACACAGTCATACATGCATACACATACAGCGATACAAAGCAAAAAGATGATGAGAAGAAAGGGAAGTGGATTAAGGAAATGAATTAGCAAAGTAGACGACGGACAAAGTCAAAGCAAAAGCTACGCACACACTAACACACAAACAAACACACACACACACACACAGAAGAGGGAGAGACACCACCCTTCTCTCTCATCGATCAAAACACTTTCTTGCAAAAGAAAAAACTGAACGAAAAACAAACCTTAGTCTAAACGAAAAACAAAAACAAAAACAAAAAATAAAACAAAATATACCATTCATACTATACATATATACTAAAAATGCAAGAGACATGAAAATGTTAGATCTAGTTACATAAGCCAAGCAAAAAGTGAACTAAAAAACGATGAAGCGAAAAGTGAGTGGAAAATAGAGGAAAAAAAAAATAGAAGAACACACTATACAATAAAGATATTCAAAATATGATGCGAAAAACGTACACAGAACGCTCACATATACCACATACATATATATCATGTATGTATGTATGTGTGCGAGACGACATATACATACTCGTATAGAGAGACTATTAAAAAGCTAAACTCAAAGCTCTAGCAAAATGGAAAAATAAAAACATAAAAAACGATAAGTAAATAGTTAAAAAAAAAACAAAAACTCAAGCAATACATAGACACTCATAGGTGTGTGTTACACAAGAATATAGTTAAATATATATATATAAAAAAAAATCGAAGAGTAAATAATAATTTAACAGCAATTTATAATAATAATAAAAAGAAAGAAAGGAAAGAAGTAAAGTGAATACTAATGTACATCAAGCAAAATGCGAAATCTGCAAGAATGTTGTTTTATCATCTCTGTTTTTTCTACCGTACATTCAATACTTACATACCCAAGAGTAAACGTAACATAACAAATTCTGTTGTATTGTTATGACGATGATGATGATGAATCAAAAACAGGAATGTCTGAATGTTTGTTAACCAAAAAATTGTTTAAATACGAATCGGAGTAGGGCAACATTTTCGGGGGCAGAATGTAGTGATAGCGGGGAGGCTGGTGAGGCGACTGGCGGGCGAGAATTCCATTCAAAATTGGTGCATAATTTGGCTGAAATTCGAAATAAAAATATTCATATATTATATATACTCGTGTGCGTGTGCGTGTGTGTATGCCTTATTGAACGAAAAACCATGAAATTATTTGCCCCTATTGTAAAGAACATAATAAACAAGAGAACCCAGAGGTTTCAAAAATACCTGCTAAATAACAACAACAACCAGAGGTCGCCCGAGGAGTCGCCACAGAAAGCAAGCAACCAACCACCAGCAGGCATACAATAGAGAAACCCTCACAGAGAGTCAGTCGACACACGCTGCCTGCCACCGCAAATGCAACTAAACTTTCGATTCAATAAATTGTTGAGAAATTTTTACTAAATTGTTAAATAGTTAAATACAAAACGAAACATTTTTAAATCGAATCGTAACAATAATTAGGCATCACACGACGTTGTCGAAAAGCAAAGCAAAGGCTTTGCGCGAAAGCAAAACCCCAAACAAAATGTAACGAAATGGAAAGCAATAATTCAGAAGACAGGCTCTAGTTAAAAACTACTGAAAAAAACAAGTCGAAGAAGCAACATAGAAACCACCAAGCAGGAGAAGAGCAAGGAGTACTTACATATATGTCAGTCAATAGGGATATTATTTAGTTGGAGAAGAACGTTCGCCCGCACAACAAAATGAAACGATGATACAATACACACGACACGATACTCAAGTCGAATACGAGAATAGGTTCTCATTGCTGGGGGTCGGGGCAGAACGATTGAACTGAAGAACTAGCAGAAGGAACTATATATAAAATTTCATAACTTGTTTCGCGTTCAAGTGTTTTGATTCACCATCCCAGCAATATCTTATCTTCCGCAGACTAATCGTTCAAGATCAGATCATAACTAAAGTAAAAATCCAAGGCATAACTTAAGTATATACGTGATATTTTGAAAAAGCGAGAATTCATAAATTGTTTAGGTTTAAAACAATATTAAAATATATTATATATACAGAT
Organism: Drosophila guanche; assembly: GCF_900245975.1. Taxonomy (NCBI): domain Eukaryota; kingdom Metazoa; phylum Arthropoda; class Insecta; order Diptera; family Drosophilidae; genus Drosophila; species Drosophila guanche. The sequence goes on along the minus strand of NW_022995751.1, from coordinate 4,750,155 downwards.
ATATATACATATAATATACATAAAACCATAATGATTAAATTAATTAAACAAACGAATGAATGAACATTTTTGCTGACAAAAAAACATAAAACAAACATACAAAAAACGAAAGAAAAACCAAAACAGAAGTGAGGAAATGTTTGTAAACTCAATTTAATGTACGACTTGAATGAGAGAACACGGAAGACAGGAGGGAAGGAGAGGAAGGCAGTTCTTATGTTTTTACTGAGCAGCAGAGAGAGCAGATTGTCCCATCGTAAAAATCTATTTAGTTTATATATAGTGAATATTTATATTATATATAGTGAATATTTATATTATATATACATACATATATGTATATATATGTATATCTAGATATATAATGAAATGAACAAATGGCAAACAAAAATAGCAATTAGAAAAACGTCAAAGGAAACGTGAAAGAAAGAAGAATTATATATATATACAATACATATATATAATAGCGCAAAGAATACAATATATATATATATATATATTTTAACGAATGAATTGAAATGAAAGATCAACTGATTAAGTGCAGCTCAAGTAAAGAGCACCACACACACAACACACACTCTACACCACGACACACACATGTTTTTAGACTAAGTACCTACCTACCTAAATGATACAGACATATATCGTAATATGTACTACATATATGAGGGATCATACGAGGCGTTAGGTTGGGGAAAATGTCGGAAATGAGTTTGTACTACTTACGATAGATATGTTTAACGATGCTATCCCCATGATCATCACACAAGAGTAATACAAAAAAAGAAAACAAAAAGAATACATATTTAACGACACAACCACACACACACACACACACACACCCCTCCAAACACACACATACTAACAATAAAGCAACAGCTACTTAATAATTTTAGCAAAATGCAAAACACAAAAAAATACAAACAAATATGAAAAGAAAATACTAAAATTGCAAAAAAAAATCCATTTTGTCAATCAATTTTATTCGCTTTTTGGTTGGTTCTTATATGCTTATTTTTCAGTTTTTTTAAACCAGCAATCCTCCCTCTGCTCCTTTCCCATCCATCCATTTATGAAAATATCCCCCATAGAGAACCATCCACCTCCAATATCGCAAATGGCATCGCAGCAGCAGCAGCCGCACCAGAACCAACACCAGCAGCAGATGCTGCACCCCCAGCAGCAATCGAACGCCAACTGGATGGAGTTTGACGATCTCAATATCAATCTGAACAACTGCGGGCCCCGCCTTTAGGGTAGTCGCTTGTGCGGGGGTGATCGGATGAAACAGAGAAAAACGAACAAAAAAATTATCTAAATCAAAACTCGAAAAAAAGAAAATTATAAAGTAAAAACTCAAAGAAAAAAACTGAACATCTCGAGCCGAGCTCCGCGGAGAAGGATTGGCCGAAAAATATGAACCTTATCCGGAATTGGGCTCCAGGACGGAGCACAGAATAGAGGATATCTTTCGAGCCGCATAAAACCCAAAAAAAATGTTATTGTTCTATAATTTTCAACTTTAACACCCATCACCCATCAACCACCCAGCCACCCAAAAACCAAGTTTTTAGTTAATGTGTTATTTAGTTTCTGTGTTTAAAATTGTTTTTTCTTTGTTTTTGTTTAGTTTTTATCACAATTTTATTCCTGGGCTGCACCTGGAGCAGAGAGCGAATTAAAGATCAAGCGAGGGAATCCAATAGCAACGTCGTTTCCCCAAACGGTAGAAACACAGACACAAAGCAAAATCTTTCGAACCCAAATGCAAAACCGAAGCATATCCATTACTTCCTTCAAAATTTCAATGTTAGCATATCAACCACAGACAGGCTTTCAATCCACCCGATGATCTCAGCTCTCGCAACGCTTTAGTGGCACAGCAACCAAATTCCAAATCACAAATTAACATTAGCAAAAAAAAAATAGGTTTTGGGCTAATATTAAAGATTAATTAATTGTTCTGCGGATTATCCTTGGATTTTTCCGTTTTCCTTTCCAAATTTGAAATGTTCTTTGAACCAATTAATTATGTTCTTCACTTTCTGGTTTAAATCTTGTCTTGACTAAATTTGTGTTTAATTTTCTTCCAAATTCAAATGTGTCAGTCACTTGTATCAGTCTTGTATTGAGAGTTAATTAAAAAATAGTCCAAAACAAAAATACCAGCTATTATTTCTTACTTACTTATCGTTTATCGTTTATTTATTACATTTTTGAAGACGTGTAGCATACTTTACAGATGCTTCTGAATACCTGCAAAAGAAAATGCAAAATCAGCAACGAATCTTTCAGTAGCATGACACAGTCGACACAGACGATAGACGGGAGGGAGCAGAGCCCAGCAAACGCTTAAAGATGCTTCAATATGATGACGATATGAAATAGTTGAATTAAACGGTTGTGTCAAATTAGCTCTAAATAATCTCGACATTAGACTTGTCTAAAATCTCTAAATGTAGTTCAATTATAATTGGTTTGCTAACTCCTATCTCTCACTACCGTGTGTGTGTATCTTTAAGCTTCCCGTGTCCGATCGTGGCGAAGCTATAAACTAATACTTAAAATAATCTATAAAGGAAAACATACACCTAGATGATGATTCGTATATACAACAATATATATATATATATACATATACATATACATATAATTAAATGTACAAGAACAATATCTCAATGGCGTCTCAACACAAAACCGAAACCAAATTACATACAAGAATATTTACGGAGCGGAGGAGATTTAAAACCGAAATGGTCAGTCATAACATGGATATTAAAAAAATAACATTTTTACATAAGAAAAATGCATTTTTTAACAAACGTCTACGTGTGAATTGAATAAAACCTTATATGTGTATACACGCATATATATATTATATATATATACATTTTATTAAATATATATATATACATATATATATGTATATGTAACGTCGAGCAGCAATTTTTTATAACAAGCAGCGGCCCTGCAGCAACGGCAAACGGCTACGGCACCAGCAACGGGAATGAGATGGAAGCGGAAACGGAAATAGAGCAACCCCGACTCAAGTGTGTCCTTCGAAAAAAACGCGCCTGCACATGTGCATGTGTGCATATGCTTCGCCTTTTGCCCCCTGCTGTACACCGTGTGTGTGCGTTAAAACGTTTTTGAAGTAAAATTTAATTTACACAAGACTGACGCTAAAAATATAACTAAGAATATTAAAAGTGTACTAACCGTTTACGAATTTTTCAAATGCCGCACACGGAGTAATGGTGGGCGGTGCGGAGGGCCAGCCATCGGGCATCGACGAAACGGTCAAGGGTCGGGCGGGTTGTGCCGTTAGCGGGGTGGGTGGGGCGCCGATTTGTATATGGTTATATTATATTAAACTTAATAAATGGAAAACCTGAGATATATATTTATATTTACAATAAAGAAAAAAAAATCCAAAACGTAAAACACAAAAATATAAATTATGAAAATTACAAAAAACAAAAAAAATATATATAAATAAAACAAGTAACTTAAAAAGCAAAATTAATGGTAAATAACAAAATATACAGTGTTATTTTTATTTTTATGATATTGTACTTACATTAGAATAAAGATAACGGCGCAGCAATAATAAGAACAAAATTAATTAGAAAACAGAAACAGAAAAAAATAGACAGCAAAAATATCCACAAGAATATGTGATGTGTGATGATGAATATTGTGTGTAAAGCAAACACACAAAATGATAAAAATGAATGAAAGTGTCCCATAAAAATCCCAAAAGCAAGATGCAAAGATAAGAGTGTTATAGATATGATTTTGGGATTCAGGCAGCATGGAAGATTATTACAAAATTAGTTTCAGTAAATACTAGAATGGTAGGGGACGAGCCTAAGATACAATAAACGTGCAACGAAATCTTTTAGATTAAACAAGGAATAACCTTAACCCACACACACACATAGGTGCATTAAATAGCCAGAGCTGTACTCCACAATCCAACCGATATATAACGATTGGAGTGGATAGCGTTAATTCGTTAGTTCGGTTGAAGTTACCATTATCCCAGAGTCACCACCATAACCACCACCAAATCTTTTTTGGATCATTGTTGTCAGCAAAAGAGTTTTTCGAACATACTTTATACAATGCAAAAGCAAAAGCATAAGCAATTTCTAGAGCGAGATTTCGATCCGATCTGTATGTAGAGGCAAAACATGGCAAATGGTGAAAAGCAAAGAACAAACAAAAGGGTTTTTCTATCAATGTTGAAATGAAAGCGAGTGTTTTAGGAAATATTTAACCATATATACAACCATATATATTGTATTGTATTGTATTGTAGCTAAAATGGTTTCATGTAAACGAAATTGTTGAGTATTTTTAGTCACGGTAGAGAATCGATGTAAACGAAACACAGACACAAAAGAACACAAACAACTGAAGAATTTACAACAATTGTGAGATGATATTTTATGGAGTTCTTTTGGAAATCTTCTCGGTTACACTTTTATGGTTTTCTTCAAATTTGTATATATTTTTGCGCAGAATTTCGCTGATTGCCTTCTGCTGACAAAACTGTGTCCATTAAATCCCCGTTTCATTGATTTAAGTTGGCCAATAAACCCCACAAAAAAAAACCCCTCTAAGATGCAAAAATAAAACGAAATAAATGCCGAAATTCTGTTGCAAAGTATACATACAAAATCGCATGTCTGAATGTGTGTAAAATTATCTAAATTAAATCCAAGTGCATTTCAAGTGCTGCACATTGTGAGAATCTGTGCTGAAGCTGATGAAGAAACAGGAGACAGGAGATAGGAGTCATTGTGTGCTTGCCACAAGAGATACACATCTGTAGAGATACCAATACCGAGATACCGATATAGACAGCGATATATAGATACCGATAAACCTACATACATATTTTAAGCCAATTAAAGCGCCCACGTGAACGAGGGATAAGAATTACAAATATAAAAAAACAAACAAAAAATAGCAAAGATTAGCTGAAGAGTAATGCAAAATACTCGTGAATACTAGAGAAATTATACTTTTAGCTAAACTCAAAATGGAAAACTTACAAAAAATGTATCCAAATTCTTCCGTAAATGAAAAACATTTCTAGCAAAACAATTTACCATGCATAAGAGTCTATATATATACATATAAAGTATACTATATACTATACTGAGCAGCATAATAGTAGAGTCAAAGTCAAGGAAATACGTAAAACATATGAGACACTAAAAAACGAACACACCCCAACCCAAACCCAACACCCGAAAACAACACAAAAGGAATTACAGATCAAGCAAACGACAAATGATATCAGCCAGAAGCAGAACAAAGCATAGAAAGAGGAGGCTATAGGTAGTAGAAAGAGACAGATAGGGGTAGAAGATAATGGCAGAATCGAACTACTGATCTCTAATGTGTGCTCTATGCTGAAAGAGAGGCAGAGCTAGAGATGGAGAAGCAAGCAGAACACACACAAAAAGTATTACAATTTTGAGCTGCAATATTTTTTAATCAAAAAACGAAGCGAAGGTTTAATGAAAGTAAAAATAAATATAAAGATAATAATTAATATATATTTTTCTCTTTTGAGATAAACGAAAAACGAATACTGTTTTTGATGTGAATTGAGTTAGGAAAAACAAATTTAAAATAAACAAAAAGAGATCATAAAACAGTAAAACATATTCCGAAAAGTATCAAAAAAAGAAAACAAACGAAACCAAAGCTATAGCTAAGGAAATGCACAAAATTTTGTGTGTATTTTTTTCGGTTTTATTCATGTGTGTAAAACTTCCGTGTGAACAAAAAACAAAACAAAAAGAAAAAGAAAACCAAAACTACACTACACTACAAAAGCAAAGCCAGACACTAAGCCCAACTGAAATTGTCAAATATGAATAAATATATAAAGTCTATATGGAATATATATTTAGATAACAATATATATATATACATATATATTATATACATATGTACATGTGTGCAACTTATTCAGATCCATCAAAGTACGATGCAGCAAAGGAAAGAAGTCTCTATATATATTTAGTAAATTATAACAAAGGAAAGTAAAAAAAATGATTACGTAGTACAACGGCAAGCGAAATAAAAAGTATAAAGAAAAAACATATAAGAAAACGAAACAGAAACACGAAATCGCGAAAAATCGGGGAAGAAGATAAAGTCGAAAATGCAAAAAAAAAAACCTAAAAACAAATGAAGAATAGCATAAAAAAATAATTATTTATAAAGGCTGTAATTTTAAGTAAAGAACAACCCGATAAATATAAACACGATAGTGGAAGGTAAGGGGAAACCAAACGAAAAGCGAAACAAAATTTAACGTAAACATATTTCACCCACAAAGCAAATTATATTAACTAAATCTGAATGGTAAGACAAGAGAGAAATACTATAAAACTTAAGTACGAACGATATCTAAAACGAAATTATAAACCTAAAAGAAAAACGTATATAAAATAATTACATACAAAACGAAAACAAAAAAATGAAGTAAAGCATAAACGTAAAAGCAGAAAAAAAACCACAAAAAAATTATATATACATATACGAGAACTCAATGTATGTAATAAATATAAAACTAAATAAATAAAATATTTAAAAAATGGAATAAACCGGAAGCTCTGAACGTCTTTCACTTGGATAGTCGCCGCCGATCAGGCCATGGATTGATGTCACGCGATGACGCGCCTGAAAGAGAGCCCCTCTCCCCTCCCTTTGAGCATGAAAAAACATCGTATGGGTTTCTACTATCTATAAACTAGAATGCATTTTATTTAATCTTTGTTGTGCTTTTTTTGTAATGCCAAGGTACATGAATAGCCGTAGCCACGCGGCGGCCCCTGCCACTGGGGAGACATCGCACTGGGATTCGTTTTGGTTTTGCTCTAGTTCCAGTTCCAGTGACGCTACGTGGCCGGTTTCGTTTACAATTACTACTACACTCACGATAACATTTATCGCTCCACAATACTACAAACACAATAAATACATAGAGTGCAAAATGCAACAACAAAAAATATTATGAATATTTAAAGTGTGTCTGTCGTCGTCTGTCCACACATTAGGAACATGTCAAGGCCGGAACTAAGAGCTATGTGGATGGAGTCGTCCTTCCCTCTACTTGTTGATGAAGCTGTGATTGTGATTCTGCAGCCTCACACTCTTCGGCGCCAGCTGGGAGCGGTCGAATTCGCAGGTCTTGTTGGTCTTCACCATCCGTGGATTGGGTCCCGCGGAGGCTCTCCAGTAGACCGTTTGCACAGCATTCCGTCCGGCAATGTAGCGGGATGATGAGGCAACCAAATGAGGCAATTTATTTGCAGCAGACATTCTGGTGATTTGATGGGATTTGGCGTTGTTCCTTGGTAGCAGCTATCACAGTTGGTATATAGAGAGAGATGTTCTCTATATCAGATTTAGGTTGGGTTTGACGGGGGTATACAGTCTCTCCGCTTTGTTCAATTCATTGGCGCGCACGGTTCGTTTCTGTGGCTCTAGTCGCTGCTGGATCCAGTATTTATAGGAGGAGTCTGCTGTTCGCTTATCGCACCATTTGTGTGTTTGGGCATTTGCTTCTTTCTAAGTACGAGTAGTTGGTGGCTTATCAGCTGTTCGCTGATGATACTGCTGTTAAAAGGGTTGTTAATTGATTAGCTTATGGCCCAGAGTCAAGCCGAGAGCCACCCACCCGGACAGACCCGGGCCACTATTGCGATGCGTTGCAATAAAATGCAATTGCGACGCATTTTCCATAAAGGGTTTTGTGTTTACCTGTCTGTGGAGTGTTTCAGCTGTATTCTGGTTATAACTAAAGACTCAATCTCGTAAGAATACTTCCCATACGAAGCTCAAAGTCCAAAGATCACAAGATACCGTCTGAATAATTGCGCAATCATACATACTCCATATACCCTAATGACGTAAATCAATGAATATTTATTCTGTATATAATTACTCGTCGAGCTGACACATTTTCGCACAGCTCTCTCATGGCACGAAACAGAGGTCATGTTGTCCCATATACGAGTACGAGTGTATATTAATACTCAAACACATCCTGCCTATTAGATTATGCACTCTAAGATATATTCCAACTAATTGTATGCCTAGTATAGGCTCGGGGTCTTCTCTCTGTAGTGTGTGTTGAGCCCACTAGCATGAGCTCTCGACGTGTGCACGCTCGGTCCTCTTATCAGTCTGCCTTTCAAAACAAAACGTCAGACGGCACCCCCCCTCTGTGAGTATGGGAATGAGTCTAGTTGGGTCTATGACTGCAATCAGCTTGAATGTGTTGTAAAATCCAGCCAAAAGCGTGCGCTCGAAATTAGTTAAATAACAATAACAAATAACAGACGATATGATGATCACATCGCTTGGGCACCCATTGCAAGTTCAAGTTCATTACAGCAAGCCGCCTTCCCAGTCTTATCAACAACCTCCTACCACGTTGTCTCATAGTGCAATTTCTTCGTCATGCTCCAATATCTGGGTCGGGAATCGGGAAAGCAAAGTACATTAATCTTATGGGGGGAACACAATAATATTCCGAAGGAATATTTTGTCGCCAAAAATTTTCCGCTTTCACGCTATCGAAGAGTGTTTTCTATAGCTTGTTTACAATTGTTTTCTTTTTTTGGGCTCTTGCGACTGATAACGCGGTGAGAGTTTGTTCCCATTCAGCTTTTAGCACTTTCTGTGCCAAAAATCACTTATCAACACAGAAGAAAATAAAACAAAATAGAAAACAAAGCCGAGGAAAGATAAGAATATAAATAAAGTAATCGCCAGACTTTGGCTTCTTAGCAGGCGGTGTCGATGTCCATGTCTGAGGAAAATCGCGTGAATTTGTTTGGCCTGTGAAGAAATTTGGAGGCCTATCGTTTTGTATGATTTTATGACATAGATTGCGGGGGGGCCTTACCCTAACAATAAAAGAGATTGTAACCCAAAAGAGCAGAGAATCAGCAGGTGGAATTTCTTTTGCCAGTTGCCGGGCACTGATAAGGTTTTTATTTTAGTTTTTCGGCTTGTGTTGATAGTGTAAAATGCGAACCAATGCTATAATAACCCATAATCGAAATGTAGATTGGCACTGGCATTGACACAGACGTGTGTCACGGTGTTGACCCAATATAAAGAACAAACACCGACAAGTTGTACAAATTTTGGCAAGCAACTTTCATTGCCTACTTTTGGGACTCTATCTTTGGTATGGATAGGGTAAAGGTAGTACCAAAAAAAGTATTCTAACTGGTGGAATTCCCTGCTAGATTGCTAATTGAATTAAGTGTACATACATGTAACGCCTACAACTAACCGAATAACCAACTAATTCCCGCTTAAGTCATCGGATCTGACTGTGGCCCGCGGTAATTGGGTTTAATTGGTACAGACAAGAAGACAGGCAATTAAAGCGGAAGCAAACGCTGTGAACTGTGGCTCGATTGGGTTAGTTTTTGGTCTCTGTATTGCTTAAGTAGTTTACACATAAATTAACATAGTATGGCTGGACTCATTAAATACGATTGCTGCTGCCGGCAACGATTGACCTCACTGGCAGCGAGCGCGAACCCAGACGAGCAGAAGCAGCAGGAGCATCGAGATGATGCTGCCACCCAGTTGCCCGCAGCCATTGCAGACCTTTCGAATGGTTTCCGTATAGAGGCCACGGCGTGAGAGAAGGTTACGAATGCTGCGCAGCTCCTAGAAATGATATTAGATTATGGTTTGATACAGACCTAATTGGGAATTCGCTTCAACTTACATCTGCACTGAGTCCCAGGCGATTGCGTGACAACACCACCGTGTAGATGGAGCTCTTCACATCGTTGCCGCAGAATGTCAGCACCAGGTGATCGTTGACCGCTTTGACCACCTGCACGGTGCCCGTGAATTGTGTGTAGGAGTTGAGGGTCACCAGACTGCCGCGTTGATCGCCAATGTTGGACCACTGACCAGGTGTTCGGGTCGTATAGTTGAAAGTGTACTCCAGATTATTGTCACGTTCGCTCCACACCAAACGCAGATAATTCTGCTTGACATGTCCCTGATGATTCGGATAATCGTCCTCGCCCATGTACGAGGGTGTGGTCGGGGTACGTCCGTAGTTGTTTTGGTTGCGGTTGTAGTCCGGGGAGCCATAGCCACCAGCTCCGCCATAGCCGCGATTGTTGAGACTGTTGACCATCTGGGAGAGAGAATTTCGATGAGATTTGAGATGAGATCTCTGGGGGCAGCTACACTTACCTGATCGGTCACGTCAGCCAGGTGTATGATCACGCACGAATCGTACTCGTAGACGCCGGGAAAGTCTTGGCTGTGCACAATGATCTCGCTGCCATACCAGAGGCCCATTATCTATATAGAGACAGATTCTGGTCATTAGTTGTGAGTATACACACACCCATGGAGTGGGAGAGAGAGAGAGAGAGAGCAAATGTAATGTAATGCTGATGGGGGTCATCATTTGTGTGCTATTTGCATTCGACTCTTGCTGTGCGTTCAATTAAATGTCACTACAGTGGGACACAAACGATGCTGGCTGCGACTGCTCACTGCTCACTGCTCCTCCCTCGACATTGGGCCCACATTCGGCGCAAAGGGTTAATTAGAACAAATCAGCAGCAATAATTTCATTAGCCAGCCAGGCATTCCCTCTAATCATTGGGAGTGTTCTCTCCCCCGTCCTCACCTGTTCCAGATCCACCGAATTCTGTGGATTGATGTTCATGCAACGCATTGCCGAATTGATACGCTCCGTTGTGCTGGATCCACCCGGCAAGGTGATGCCATATTGCTCCAGCGCATTGCCGGCTATGTGACACCAGCAGAGGCTGAAGATCAGCCCGTATGCTGCCAGGGATCTGGTGTACATTCTTGTGGATTGGGATGCTCTAGCTGCAATGATGATTGCTGATGATAACCCCACTAGATCGGTGATCTGCACTATCTGAAGTCTCACTACTGACTAAAACAACGGGACTGAGCTTAACCGACAGCTCAGATCGGATGCGCAGCGACACAGAGCCGGAGAGAGAGCTGCAGAGAGAGAGAGAGAGAGCATCTCTCGCGAGAGTGAGAGTGCACGCTTTCAGTGTGGGAGAGAGAAGCACAGAGCACAAAGAGAGCAAGAGAATAGAACTGTACATGTCTGCGCACGCTCTGCTCTGCGTACGTAGCCCAGTAACGGCAAATTGTTATATTAATTAAGTTAATTGTAGCGCTTTTTTCTCCAGGGCTGATCATCCAGCAACGCCCGCACAATGTGACTCAAGCGAGGCGCGTAAGCAGAGCTCGCACCAGCCCCGTGCGCCCCTTCCACCTTCCGCTACCTACTCCCCCTTTTGACCTACGAGTCGCTTGGTGTCAATTGAGTGTGTGTCCGCTCCGAGTTGACCGTCAATTAAACGAGTGGCAGTGGCTGCCCCCAAAAAGGCAGCCAAGAGGCAACAGAGGAAAAATCCACAGCTTGAGTGGAATCGGAGTAAGGCTATGGGAATGGGACTGGGGATAAGTCAAGAAAACATCAACGGACTTGTGAATTAAATCATTGCCGTCGCTGGCGAATGTTGTTGTTTTGACGCTGATGTTGTTGTGGTTCCGCTTATTAGCATTGATTATGCCATTAAAATGCCGCTGGATACGGGAACGACATTTCAAACGACAGAAATATGCAAAAATAAAACAATTTATTACAAGTTTTGTTACAAAATTCGAACTTTACATATAGAAGTCATGTAAGCGATAAGGAAGTTTCCCCTTAGAAGCGCAACAAGCTCTCATTGATCTTCTCGTAGATCCAATCGATGTAATGATTCACGCGCACATAGACACCCGGTCGGTTCATGTAGCCACAGTGCTGTCCCCAAGATATCAAGCCATACAGGGTTTCACCATCTATAAATAGTAGAAGAAGAAATTGTCAGAAGATACTGAACATTAGCAGGGAGCTAAAAGTTGTACCATCATCAGAGCAAACAAGCGGACCGCCAGAGTCGCCCTCGCAGGCATCTACGCTCTCATCCATGGAACCAGCACAGAACATGCCTGAAAGTAAGTTAAAGATTTTTAAGAGTGGCTTACAAATTTAACTATAATTAAACACACCTTCGGACATGGCTGAGCCATAGACTTTCGATTGCTTGCAGGTGGCATCCGGCAGAATGGGCAACTCCGCAGATCTCAGCACCTGAGCGGGAGCTGCAATGGAAGAGGGAACAAAATTAGCTGTATACCAGATATCTCTATGATTGATAACCCAACTTACTGGACACACCCGATTTGATGGAACCCCAGCCGGAAATGGTGCAATTTCGATTCGCTTGGAGCACCGCATTCTTGTCCGGCAGACAGATGGGCTGCACATAATCGCTGAATTTGAGCGGACGCTTGAGCACCACCACAGCGATGTCATTGTTCATGTGAGTGCCGTCGCGGAACTTCTCGTGCGTGTACCACTTCTCAATGAAGGTGTCCACCTCGGAGGACTCGGCAATGTTGGCATAATGATCTCCCACGCGCACAAAGTACGCATCCTTCGCATTGCCATAGAGACAATGAGCGGCGGTGAGTAGATGACGCTTGGAGATCACCACAGCGCCGCACCAGTGGCTGGAGATGCCGCCACGTCCGCGTGTACGAATGGTAGCCTGCCAGGGATGACGACCGCGACGCGCTGTCTTGCCCTTGATCACACGCTCCCCGCTGTGGGCATACTCATCCGACAGATCGTCCTTGAAGATGCCACAGCGACGAGGCGAGCGCATGGCGCGACTGGAACGCTCCCACAGTCCAATGTCGGAGTAGGTCAGGGCAGCGCTCTTCTCAACTCCCGCCTGCTTCAACGCCTTGAGGCGACTGGCTGAACGCGGCGGCGGTCCCGCCGAGCAATGCAGCGCCACATCCTCGGTATGATTGCAGTTGTGATCGCCCCAGTTCCAGTGGCTGCACTTGTCGATGCTGATCTCATTGCCCAGGCACATGACCTGATCCAGCCAAATGGGTCCGTTGCCATGGCCAAAGATTTTATTTTCAAGTTTCTAAAGGGATAACAGGGAATAAGGTGAAACTTTATGGAGAGATCTCGACTGATCTGGCTTACCGCTGGTCCATAGTAGCCCAAGGAATTGCATGCCACTTGGGCGGCCTTCAGATTGAAGTCATCATCGCACACGCTGCCCCATACGCCATGATATTTGACCTCCAATCGGCCCTCATTGGAGCTGCGTCCACCCTCCAAACGAAACTCTACAGGAGCCTGTGTGTGAGAGGAAACATCATAAGATTCTAATGGGAATTCCTGACGCTCAACCCACCTGACAAATGGCCGCACTTTCATCCGACTTATCCGCACAGTCCGCTGTGTGATCGCAAACGAAGGCAGGCGGTATGCACTCCTTGGATGTCTGACAGAGCCAATAGTTGTTAGGACACTTCATCATGGGCACTTTGCAGGCCACGCCGGCCACCTCATCGACGCCGCAGTTGTGTACGCCCCAGCCCTTGAAGTCACAATCCTTGAGCATTGTCTCGTTGCCATGGCACTCCACCTCGTCCATGGCATAGTTGAAGTTCTGATCTTCCGGTGCATAAAAGGAGCTGCCACGCACCTCTTGGGCGCCCAATTTGTAGCCCAGTTCGCGGCACACCACATCGGCGTCCCGCAAGCCGAATTTGTCGTCGCAGACATAGCCCCACTTGCCATTGACTGGGGAGGGAAAGGAATTGATTAGTGAACGAGTTTGTACTCTCTGGTTAAGACTCACCTTTAACAGATATGCGACCCATGTGTGGCTTCTCGCCGCCAGTTAGACGCACCTCGTAGCCCAAGTGCTGGCAGTTGCTCTCATCCTTGCGATTGCCGCAGTTATTGAAGCCATCGCAGACCGAGTCCAGCGTCACGCAGTTCCCATTCTGGCAATCGAATTCGCAGCTGTCACTGAAGGAGCTTCGCACGCCGATCTTGGGTGTGGCTGACTCGGCATTCGGATTGGACAGCAGCTCCCAGCTGTTCTCCTCCTGCGGCTGCTGCGGGTCTTCAGGCGCTTCCCACTCAGCTGGCTTGTCTTTATTGGCAAAGGGATTGGGCATCTCTGGATGACGACGATGAAAGTCGGGACTATGCTCGTGGTGTCTGTGCTGATGTGGGGAGTGAGGGGGCAGATGGTTGTGGTTGTGTTTTTGGTGCAGCGAGTGCGGTTTGAGTAGATTTGGATTTGGATGACGTCTGTGAAAGTCACGACTGTGACCGGACGCGTGCCAATTGACTGTCGTTGTCTCGATTGCCGCACGGCGTGTGCTCCGCTGGTAATCGGTCTGTGATCGGTACGTGGTGGGATCTAAGGTCTGCTCGGTATGGGCCGTTTCCCCAGCATCTGCAAAATCAGAGTCAGAGTCGTCAGTTAGGTCCAAGCTCTCCTGTTCCCCGGCTTTAATCAGTTCAGCGTCATCGTCCGGATTGGCTGTTGTTGTCGCTAATCTAACAGGGTTTGGAGTTGTCGTTGTAGTTGTCGTGGTCGTGCTAGTGCTCGTTGGGGGTTTGCTTATCACAGAAACTAATGCCAATTCTGCCTGCTTTGCCTGCCGCTCCTGAGCATTGCCACTGTGGTTGAAGTAGGGACGCAGCATCAGCTTTAGCGCCTCACTGATGGCCAGCTGGGACACAGGATCAGGCGTTGTGGCTCGCTGGGAGACTGATTGAGGCGTTGTGGGTGCCTGTTCGGAAGGACTGTAAAACTTATGATTAAAGGGAGGCGGCGCATAGCCACTTCTGGCGGTTGTGGTCGTCTCTGGAAGCCAATAAGGCCTTGGTCGATCGTTTGCCTCATAATCAAGTTCCTCTTCATAATCGTTATCCTCTTCAATGCTGGAATCGTCAGGTCGTGCTGTTGTTGTACTGGTTGTCGCTGAGGACCCCTTGGCCCAGGAGGCATTACGCGAATGGGCAATGCCCGCATAGGAGGGACTATAATGAGGCTGACTGCCACTGCCCCTGCTAGTCAGAGGCACCGAGGCATTAGCTATGCGAGGATAAATGGGAAACACGTGCAGCGTGGAGGGTTTCTTTGTTGTTGTGGTCAGCGGACTGGGATTGGGCGGCAGCAAGCCACCATAGAGATTCGATTCATCGGAAGGAGCTGCTGGAAGTGGGCTGCTGGGAGTGGGTTTAGGGGGCTGCCGTGGGGCACTTGGATTGAAACGTGTGTCTATCTGATGCGATTCACTTGGCAGCTGATCGTTGTCCTGTTTGGGTGGCAGCAAACCCCGACTGGGTGCACGCGGATAGGCCTGAGGCTCTTGGGGATCGTAGTCCAAGTCGATTGGTTGCTGTCCTGCTAAGTGTGCCCTGGAATGGAGTTCCCTGCCACTAGGCTGGTACGGATTGTAGGTCGGTCGATCGTCCGGCGTGTAGTCAAGGTCCAGGGGTTGTTGTCCGCCGAGTGGAGCAAGTGGAGGCATTGATTGGTTGGGTGTTTGCTTTGGGGGAATGGGCTGCCATCTGCTGTTCTCCACTCTGGGACTGTAGTTGTGGCGCGACGGAATGGGTGCAGGAGCAGGTTCCTCCTCAACGGGCACCGCGTAGACCACCTGGCCAGGAGTGTTGGGCGCCATGGGTGCCAGAGGAGTGCTGGGCGCCAGTGGAGTCTTAGATGTAGGATAATTACGGTTGGGCTGTAGCGATCCCTCCACATAGAGCACACTCTGAGTGGGTGAACGATGGTCGTAGGAGCTGCCCTGGCCGGACCAGCCCTGCGCCTGATTCGCATGATACTGGGGACTGTGTTGGAAGCCAATGCCCGCAGGACGCTGCATGTTCATGTCCCTCCAACGATCACCATCGCCAACGACCCTCGTTGTGGTCGTTGTCCTCGCCACATAATGATTGCCCCACGGATCCTGCCCAGCTGTCGTGTACGACTTGGACTGTCGATTGTCTGCAATGAGGAAAGAGCAAAAATTAAGACAAGTCGAACAACAGCAAAGTGTTAGTAACCATTCGGCTGATCCCGCCACCCATAAGAGGAGGAGGAGGTTTCCCTTTCGCCATCACCCCTGACGATATAGTCACAGCGATCGTGGCTGGGCACCTCGGCATCTGGCTCGCACAAGCGACGGGAAATGCTGAAAATCTGTCCACTCGGACAGTCGTAGATCTCGGCCTGCCCCGGCTGGCAACGGAAGAACTTGCTGGCAATCCGCGGATGTGGCAGCGAGCCACTGATGCCTACGGGACAGACGGGTATGGCGCCCTCGGCTTTCATTTGCTGCGTCCACTCGTAGATGATCGACAGCTCGGTGTTTGTGTAGAGTCGATCCTCGCGCTTCACCTGCTCCTTGGGCTGGCACAGCCCGTGGAAGACACTGAAATGTTGCTCTGCCGGACAGCTGGTCAGCACCATGCCATTCGGGCCGCAGCTCAGGAACTTTGTGCAGTCGAAAGGATACACGAAGTAGCCACTGGCACCCACAGGACATCGCACAACTGCAAGAGGGGAGAGAGCATTGTCAGACACACAATTTGGGACTCGATTGGCAGCCTCTACTCACAGCCAGCCTGCTCCACGGATCTCTGCTGGTTGTACGGTATGCGATCCCAGCTGGCCACCTGCTCGTGAGGCACACAAAAGCCGCGGGAAATGCTAAAGATATCGCTGCTGAAGCATCTCCTTGTCAGCGTGTGTCCCTCCATGCAGTGCAGATAGCCCATGGCATCGAAGGGATTGGGGAACAGGCCAGTGGCTTGGGGTGGACACGTCAAGGCAGCGGACGCGGGCCGATAGGCGGCACCTCCGTCAAAGGGCGGTCCAGTTGCTTGTGACGGGTATCCTCCGGTAGGTGGGTAGCCGCTTCCAGGATATGTTTGTGGCGGGTAAACACCGACCTCGGAGAAACCTCTGCCCTGCGATTGTCCGTAGGCTTCATCGAGTGCAGGTGCGGTAGGTTGTGGCTGATACCTGCCATCCAGTGGCTGTCCTGAAGGTCGAGGCTGATATCCCCCATTCAATGGCACTCCGGAAGGTTGTGGCTGATTTCTGCCATCCAGTGGCTGCCCTGAAGGTCGAGGCTGATATCCCCCATTCAATGGCACTCCTGAAGGCTGTGGCTGATATCTGCCATCCAGTGGCTGTCCTGAAGGTCGAGGCTGATATCCCCCATTCAATGGCACTCCTGAAGGCTGTGGCTGATAACCACCATCAAGTGGAAGTGGGTAGCCTCTGCCAGGCCCGTTTGGCATCTCCACTTCCGCCTCTTCGCTCAGTTCGTGCTGCGTTTCGCTCAGATACTCCACGCGATCGTAGGCCGCCGTCACCTTGTCCCTGGCCACGCACAGCTGCTGCGAGATGCTAAACACTTCGCCCTTCTTGCAGCTCTCGATGGCTGCCTGTTGATCCCAGCAGATGACATACTTGGTGCAGTCAAAGGGATGCAAGTAATAGCCCTGGCTACGGGGAGGACACGTGATCATGGTAAGATCCTGCATAAAGTCAGCTACAGCAGGAGGGAGGAGACGATCAGCTGAACTCGAATCAGTGGGAAAGTGACAGAAGCTTACTTGAAAACTGTCCCGAAATGTTGAGCTAAACATAATCCAGATAATCATGGACAGAGAGCAGATGACGAGCCGCACACACCCGCTGGGACAGACTGAAGACGAAGCCGGGGGGACAAGACTCCACCTGGAGCAGTCCATTCTGACACTTGACAAAGTGACCCGCATGGAAGGGATAGGGGAAGTTGCCTTGGAGACTGCGTGGACACGATCGCAGGGGAGATTGCAACGTCTGACTGTCCTGATAGCTGTAAGTGGTCTGCACCTGCAGCTCCTCCCAGAACTTGACCCGATCTCCAGCAGTTACTTGACGCCGCGGACGGCAGGCCTTTTGCGACAAACTGAAAGCCAACTGTGGACCACACTCGACGATGGACATCTTGCCAGCGGAGCAGCGAACATATTTGCCAGCATCGTAGGGATAGAGATGAAGGCCATCGGTGCCACCCGGACAAGCGGAGAGAATCATTGCTGGTGGAGGCAAAGTGTAAATGGAGAGACTGGACACCCGTGACACGACTTACAATACTCGTAGCTGATCTCCGAGACGATGTACGTCACATAGTCGGAGTAAACCAATTGTGACTTGAGCTGGCACTGCCCCTTGGATATGCTGAAGACATAGCCAGGCTGACAGCCCTGCACGGCCACCTTGCCGGCCTTACAATTGAGGAACTTGGTTTGATCGAACGGATGGACGAAGAGTCCATCCACGCCCGCAGGACACAGCAGATCGTTGGCAATCGTCGCCACAGAAGTCGCAGGAGTGGCTGAGAAGGGGGCACAAGGATAAGAGTTTATACCAAAAGTAGATAGAGCAAAGAATGGAAACCCCAAGATGGTAAAGCAGATGAAAGGATAAAGCGGAAAGGATTGGACTCACTGGAAGGCTGCGTGGAACCGCTGCGGTATGTTGCACCACTCTGAGCAGCACTCCTGCCGCTGCAGTCCACTTTGTGGGCAAAGTCACAAGTGCTGCTGGCAGTGCTCCAGGCAGTTCCCGGCCCACAGCTCTGCACAGAGGTCTGACCATTGGCGCAGTTGAGGAACTTGCTGCAGTCATAGGGATGGGCTTGCAGACCAGTAGCACCCGGAGGACATGAAGCAACGTCCAGATTTACATTCAGATTCGTTCCATGCGACTGTCGCCCTTCACTGAGTTCATGTTGCGCCTCCCGCAGATACTCCACGCGATCGTAGTTGGCGGCCAGTTGATTCTTGGCCACACAACGCTGCTGGGAGATGCTGAACACCTGCGACTGTGGACAGCTTTCGACGACAGTCTGCTGATTAAGGCACTTGAGATACTTGCTGCAGTCGAAGGGATGCAGATAGTAGCCCCTGCTCTGCGGAGGACATGTAACCGCTGTGAAATCCTGCATAAATTCAGCTGCAAACGGGGAAGAGTCACAACGGATCAACGGATAGGAGAGTTAAGGTTTCGGCTTACTGGAGAACTCAACGCTGAGATAATCGTAATCCAAATAGTCATGGGCAGGGAGAAGATGACGGGCGGCACACACCCGCTGGGACAGACTGAACACAAAGCCAGTTGGACAACATTCCACCTGGAGCTGGCCATTCTGACACTTGACAAAGTGCCCGGCATGGAAGGGATAGGGATAGTTGCCCTGAAGATTGAGGGGACAAGCTTTGAGCAGGGATACCAGAGCTGAACTCTGCGTTTCCTGATAATTATAGCCCGTCGTCTGAACTTCTAATTCCTGCCAAAACCTCACACGATCCCCAATGTACACTTGATGACGCGGCCGACATTCTCTTTGCGACAAACTGAAGGCCAACTGTGGGCCACACTCGAGGATGGACATTTGCCCGTTGGCGGAGCAGCGAACATATTTTCCCGCATCATAGGGATACAGATGAAGGCCTTCTAAGCCACCAGGACATGCGGTAAGCATCAGAGCTGAGAGAGGGTAAAAGGTTAAGAAAGATGATTGAGAGTCTGACCGAATGGGGGACTTACAATACTCAAAGCTGACCTCAGAGATAATTAAAGTCACATAATCGCTGAAGACCAACTGAGATTTCAGCTGACAATAGCCCTTGGATATGCTGAACACAAAGCCCGGCTGACAGCTCTGAACGGCCACTTTGCCGTCTTTGCAATTCAGGAATCTCGTCTGATCGAAGGGATGTACAAAGAGACCATTCGCGCCAGCAGGGCACAGTAGATCCCTTAAGTGATGCTCGGCAGAAGCGAAAGCAGCAGCTAGGACAGGGCAGTGGAGTAAGGATTATAATTTCAAGCAATAAAAAAGCAAAAGCAGCCAAAAGCAAAGGCATGGAATAGCATATGAAAAGCAAATCAAACCCCAAATGGAAAAGCAAATGAACCCAAAGCAAAGCAAAGGCATAAGCAATATAAAAATCAGAAATGAAATTCGACTTACAGGACGACGACTGGGCAGAGGAGGCTGAAAAAACACATACCAACTGGTGGGCATCGAAGATGTGCCCATGGGGACATGTCTCCACCCTCGCTTGAACACCAATGCCGCAAACCAGATACTTCTGCGGATCATGATGATGCTGATGAAGGCCACGCAGACCGGGGGGACAGCTGGGAACCTCCGAGGAGACTTGTGGGTAGCCTGACCCAAGTGTTAGTTAGGGGGCAAAGTGGTGAGCATTAATCATACATACCCTGTCCGGTTGCTCCTGCGCCACAGTCGACGGTGCTCTTGTGGACACAGATGAGGGCGGATGGACTGAATGCCGTGCCCGGTCCGCAGTCCTGCACAAAGGCTTGTCCATTGGCGCAGTTGAGGAACTTTGTGCAATCCGTGGGATGTGGCTGCAAGCCAATCACTCCAGGCGTACATCTCGGCTCTGCATCGAGTTCCCTCAGACGCGCTGATCGATTTGGCTGAGCTGCCGCTGGCGCTGCACATGCCACATTGCTGGGATGATCGCAGACCAATGTTTGGGCATTAAACAGTGTGCCGGGTGCACAGGTTTGGATGGTGGGACTGCCATGGTGGCAGTTTACATAGCGATGGCAGTCATAGGGATAGGCCACCACACCCGAGAACTGCGGCGGACATGCTCCTCCTGCGCCTCCTCCACCCGATGGTCGTTCGTAGATGGGCTGCTCTTGAATGTTCCCGTGCGTCGAGTGGCCTGCCGATAACCCGACTTGTTCCGATTGATCGCTGCCTGTCGTCCGGTAGCCGCCAGAATGATAAGCATTCGCCTCATGCCCCTGTCGATGGCATAATTATGAAATTATTATTGAAAAACATCAATTAAGATTGATCTTTGAGGGTTTTAGCTTGTAAATTAGGATCAATTCAAGTGCGCAATCACTTCCTGTTTACAATTGGCAAAGCTGATTCAGGGCGGATTCCAGACTCCATCAAATACTCACATTATACAGGAGGAGCACCAACCAAAGGCCCAAAAGCCACTTGGCCATGTTTTTCGTTTCTGTTTTCTTGAATATAGATTTTGTATGTATATTCCTTTATATTCCACAGCTACTGATAGCGACTGTTTAAAGATGTTGCCCGAAACGCGTTTGAATTTCTGTTTTCAGTTGTGATCCCGCTCAAGTCTCAGCCTCAACTGACTCAGCGCTCGGCTCGCGTTTCAATTGATAGAAGGAGAATCTCTATCTCTGCTCCCTGTTCGTTGATAGATGCTGATGAGACTCGGTCGCTCTCGCCGCACATAGCCAATTGAGTCGGGAATTATCTGTTTTAGTAATCTTCAAGACCTTTTTGTTTTTACTGCCTTATCGCTGCATTTTTGTTTGTATTCTTTTTTCGAGGGTTTTTCCCTCACATATATTTATGGTGATGCTCTGCTACTGCTGATAATGAATGGGATGGGATGGCATGGATGCTCCTCCGCGATGATTTACAGTGGCGCAAAGTTGCATTTTATGGCTGCCCTGCTCTCTGTTTGTATTTGCATTCAACAAACAACTTATGTTTCACCTAATTTAGACTAGAATGACTAGGGTATGGGGGTAGTGGATCACTTGGCTGCTGGCTTATCTGCTGGCGGCGTCTGCTCAGCCAGTCCCACTCTTTGCTGTATCTTTAGCCAGATCTGATCGTAGGGTTGACTCAGTTCCGTTTGCGTTTTGGGTATTCCCACCGCACGTCGCACTTCGGGGGAGAGCAGCAGCATATTTTGGGCCAAGCCAAAGCTGCTGGAGGCCACCCAGTACACACACAGAGCCGAGGGCACGGTGCAGGCCACGGGAACCATCACGAGGCTCAGTCCGCGAAACACATTAGTGGAAATCTTCTGCAGACGCGTGGGCGTTCGTGTTCTCGACATGGATTGCAGCTCTATGATGCTCAGATTGAGCAGGCCCAGGGCCACTGGCAGTATATAGGAATTGTCCACCACAGTGAGGTTTGGTATCCAGCCAAAGCCGCCAATTGTCATTTCTGTGGCGGTTATTTGGGCTTGCAGCGTCGTCGGATCCGGCAGCATGTAGACCAAATTGCGCAGGGCAACAGACTGGAAAATCCACAACGGAATCTGACCCCACAACACGATGATTGTCTTCATGGGATGGCAGTTGTCGCGCACTATCAGGGTCTGCCATTGCTTCTTGATCTGCAAGGAAGGGGGAATTTAGCAAGTGTTCAATGAAATTGTTTCTGTTATGCAAACCGAACGCCTGTAGACGGCTGTCGTTTGCTTGTCGCTCCACTTGAACTTTTGCTTGGCCATCGCAGCCTCCCGCTTTAGCTCCTCCACTATGGCCGGCATTTCCAGGGCTAGCCGCTCAATGCGCGCCGTTATTTTGTGCTGGTAAATCGTCAGCGGCAACGTGACGACTCCTCGAAACAGGAACGTGGACAGCACAATGGAGGACCACCAGGGCAGGCCACTGTAGTCGTGGATCTGGATAAGTGCATCCTGCATGTAGGCCACTGGCGTGCTGTTCGACAGAGTCTGCCAAAATCCGACTAGACCGCTGGCATTGGAGAGTTGGACAGTTGCCGCTGCTGCCGCGGCATCTGTTGATGCCAGGCGACGATCGTGTGTTCCGTTTGGTGGGCTTGCTCGTAAGTAGCCATTGTTGTATGTGACCGCAATAGCCGGCCGTCGGCAGGCCCGCAGCAACGTTGTCATTTAAAAATAGTTAAAAACAAATTATTTCGTCCGGTAACCGCGGTTATCGTCTGACCCTCGAAAATATACCAAAACATAACTTTTCCTTTTCAAAATATACCGTAAACATACCATTAAATCTAAATAGTTTTCCTTGAACTTGATATTCTATTAAATATTACCTGCTAGCTAGGACTCTCAGCACTAAATTTTCTAATTTCATTTGATTAAGCAATCAATTCTCCACAAGATCTGCTAGTTTGGAGAACTTATTTTTGTTCCTTTGTTACCAAAATAAGTTTCAACCTAAAAAGGTCAAGAGAATATAACCATCAGACGTAAATAGGAATGGAGTGCTACGTATTTGACCACTTGTTGCTTGTCAACCGGCATTCTGTTCATTTGTATACCCTATTTCCATTAATTATTGCCAGTATAACTATATCTAGGAATAACATGTTTTTAGCAAATATTAGCAAGTTTTCTTAGACTTAACATTTATGAGCATATCTCATAATATCGTTGGCCCATTGTCAGTCATGTGGTAACCAGGAATATTATGAAGCTTGTCGAATATGTAGAAAGTTCAGGAAAAAAATATCTTGGTCTTCTATTTGCAAGAAATAAAAGATAAAACGGATATAAATATACGGATAGTTTACGGTTTTAAATTCAGCTGCCTAACTCAAGTTGTTCATCTGTTTAGTAAAAAGGTCCCAAGTGGGTTAAGTTGATGCACTCTTGGTATATCGGCTTATCGGTTTTCCATAGCGCAATATTTTTCTAAGGGTCAGACGGATATTTTTGCGTTTCATCCGCGGTCACACTGCTTGCAATTTTTCATTGTTTAAAACGCAATAAACAAAAAACAAAAAGTAATGAATTTAAGCCAAAGCCACCCACCATGGCAGACAATACCAGCAGTGGCTCTAACACAGATTTTTGACTATCTGGAGCCCCAGGACAGAAGGTCGGCAGCCAGTGTTTGCTACACCTGGAGACAGTGCCTCTTTCAAAAACGGTAAGTTGATGCAGCTGTGTGGGTATTTGTATGCGTTCGTGCGTGTGTGTGTGAGGGCTGGGTTCACTTGTACATGACTGGCTGAAACATTTCCATTTTTCACAAAAACGATTATATATTTCATTGTATATGGTCTCGTATATTATGGAAATGAGTTTATTCAATACACCAAGAGTATGGGGACAGTCAATGACCCTCCTTGAGTTGTAGGTGACGTTTCAAAAAACACCTCCATTTGGATACGTTGCAGCAACTCTGGTCTTTTGTTTATTTTAGTGTTGTAAACAGTTTTAGGTGCAATATATTTAAATTTTAGTTACATTTTTCTTCCAACTCCACAGATATTTTAAAAACTTTCGCTTTCAAATCAATGTGGCGCGCGATGATCAGTTAACCTTCTTCCACCGCAGTATGGCCCAGCTGGCCAGAGAGCTGGTCATTGTCTTTGACTTTCACAATGCATTTCAGATCCAAAAGATGCGACGACTTCTTTGCAAGTACGTAGTATTAATAGATATTGCATTTATAGATATAATATATATTATATTATATTAATAGATATAAACAATGACCCAAGTAACATTTCCTTTATTCCTTAGAGTGGCTCGTTGTGAAAATATCCAAGCGCTGCGATTTCAAACCCACAACGTAGGACTTGCTGCCGTAGGAAATATGCACAGCGATCACTTTGTGGGCATAGAACAGTAAGCATTACGCCAGAGAATGCCAGAAGACAGTTTCCCAAGTTTTCTTTTACTCCATCAGATGCTTTGTGGAACCTTTGAAGCTGTTTCTTAACCGCAAGTGCAAGCCCTGTCATTTGCTGGACCTGGGTGCCATTGAAGCTCTCACCTACTATGGTCAGGAGCTGCTTAGGTCCTGCGCCAAGCCCCAGGAGCTACAGCAACTGACACTGGCCAGCCTCAAGTACGATCCTAGTCACTATCCAATACTCTCGCTGGACATAACGCTGCTGCAGAAGTGTGCTAATCTTCAGGTGCTGTCCCTGGACTACGACACGCTCACCGATGAGCTGCTGCACACCATCCAGGTGCTGCCACTACGAAAATTTATCATAGTAGTCCATGGCCTGGACAGCGAGGAGCAGGCGAGTGTGTCGGAGTATGCCTGGGCCAACTTTGCCAGGCATTTTACAAGCATTGACCTAGTGCTGACATTGGTGTACGCCTACGAAGCCATTGAGCTGCTACAGACACGTGTCCTGCGTCGCCACATGCCAGTAACCCATGTGCGGCTGTTGTTCTGTGAGTTCATGAATTCCGAGGCCCTCGACTGGATGTCCCTGAACAACAAGGACACGCTGCGCAGCATCTACTATATGGATTCTGCGTATAAGCATAACAATCGCTTGGACTACCGTCACAACTTTCTGCGCCAGGACCCCTTCGTAATGATGGCCTGGCGCTGCGTGCGCCTGGAGGAGATTGTAGTGCACGGCTACCTGATGGATCCGCACAATCTGGTGGGCATTGCCCGTTTGCGAGGCCGCAAGCTGAAGCGCCTAGAGGTTTCCATGATTGACTGGTCCATGTCTCCGCTGAATGCCTACAAAGAGGTGAGTATCCCATACTTTCATACGATATACGGGCTTGATTTACTTTTATCTTTCCTAGGAAATCTGCTCGCTGCTGGGCCAACAGTGGGCACCCATCAGAATAGATGAACTTCCTCCATCGCTGTCGTATGGCCCTGTGGACTATGAAGTGCGTGATCAATTCGTATACGAGATGATGCGCCAGGATCTCGGCTAGTAAGTGGATGCAGCAGAAAACTCAAGTAAAAATAACCAAAAAATGAAGCAAAGTCATTAAGTAAAGGCGAGAAACAACCGACATGACCCGTGATCAACTCGAGAGCGTAGAAATTAACTTAAACATTATGAAACTTCTAATTACGTAGCTAAAGCAAAACCTAAAGATGACAAAAGCAAAGGCTAAATTGACCCCGCATATAGCGTATATGTATGCGTGTATCCTAAGTTATGACAAAGTGTGTAAATGTAAACTGCAAATTGATTGGATTGGCGAGCATTTTATAGAAGTTAAAAATTTAAGTTTTAAAGTTGTATAATCAAAATCGCTATCAAGTTTCGTTCGTTGGACAGACGAGAGGCGAAAGGCGAAAGGCGACAGCTGGGAGCTAGAGAATGTTAGGAGCAAAGCAAAAAGACTTGAGCAAGCCACAAATCAATGTAATTTATTGTAAAGCAAATGGGCAGAATGTGTTTGTTAATAACTGCTAGAAAAAAACATCATTTTATAAGCAACAAGAACTGTGATTCAAAGCAAAAGCAAAAGCAAATGCGATTACGAATACGAACATGAACACGAACACGAATCGAATGCAAGAGCGAGAGAGCCAAGTGTGAGCATCAGAAACCACAACAACAAACACCAAGAAATTGTTAAGTGAATTGATTGTCTAGTTAGCTAAGTTTAAAGATGTAACCAAGTAGAGTGGTTTGGTGGAGAAAGTGGCAAAGAAAGTGACTTTGTGAAACCAAGTACGACCAATGTCAAATTGTTTGCTCAAAAATGCAATTGGCACAAATTGTTAACCTCTGTAATAATGTGAATATGTAAATGTGAACACGGCGCTCAAATGTGATAAACTGGATGACAAAGAACATGACACGACAAAAGGGCAAACCACAACAAATGTAATAACAACAACGAGAGTACGATCCTCGTTCGCTAAGCGCCGCCGCCATTTGTCTAGTTTTCAAGTGATATTATGACAGCAAAAGAAAGAAAAGGACAGACACCCACACACACACAGACACAGACACAAGACAACATACACACTCACAGAGAGACACTCACGTATACAAATATATAGAGTATATATAAATATTGTAATAGCCAAATATCTAAGGGCTAAATGATGCTGCCGTTTACTGTCCATGCGATGCAATGCGTGTTCACGGCCTAAGGCAAAAGCAATAGCAACTAGCAATATGGCAAAGGCAATGGCAATGGCAAAATGTAAAACCCACAACCAACTTTTAAGTATTTTGTAGCACCGGCATTAATTTATACAACTATATGTACTACTACTACTATATTTTACCTATGTTTGCACAAAACAGCAGCGTATTGTCCAGAGCTCAACGCGATAGATCGTACTGCTGGTGCTCCCAAATGTTTGCTCACCGAACAACAAGTACAACCACAACGACAACAACAACAACAAAAATGGTACCTGAAGATCATGTTGAGCATTTAGAGAACAACAAGAACAACAAACAAACAACAACAACAAGACACAAAGCACTTGCTCAAATTTAACAATCTAAACAAAACAAAATCTATTGAAACAGAAGACTGAACCGACAAAGAAACACTCACAAAAAAAGTGCGTTGACTATGCTTGTCGTAGCGAGGGAGTGGAGGGGAGAGGAAGAGGAAGAGGCAGCACCGAGTTCTTGGACAAGCCGCAAACAACAAAAAACAACCACAAATGCGATCTCAAAGACAACTCTTACAACTATCCAATCGACCATCTATATTTGTATGTAATCTGTATGTATCTGTAAACAACCTATGCATGTAAACATTTTTTGTTATGGATTGCAGTAGCGAATATTAATTTGTAAATCACAGGGAAAACCAAGCAATCTATGCATGTATGTAATGCTAAACAACAACTGTAGTTAATTTAAGTCTAGTACATACCAACCGCGCAACAACCAAGCGACAAAACAACAACCAAATGTGATAAAAGTGTCATGCTGCTTCCGAAAAGAACGAAAAGAACATCCAGTGCCATCCAGCACACATGAATGAAACCGAACCGAACCGAACCGCACCAGTTGGTGAATGATCAAGCGATCGGTCGGTCGTTCGGCGGTCGGTGCGTCAATCAATGGATTTATTCAGTTACAATCAAACGTATGAAGTATGAAGAGTATTATAATTTTTGTGTTACACTAGAGTCACTTCCAACAACGCTGCTGTACGCGTAACGTAACGTAACGTAACGTTCTTTTTGTATACTTACTACAACAACAGCAACAACAAAAATATATATTTTATATGCCATTTATTGTATTTAAATTTAAATTCGAGAGGAGAGAAGGAAACCAATTTTTGTAAATCATTCCACAAAACACACACAAATGTAAATCATTGTAAACCCACAAAGCAAAATGCGATTTATGCTAGCCAGCAGCAACAAAAATGCAGCAAAAACAACAAAAAACAGTAACAACAATGTTTAAGATAAGTGTTGAGAGCAGAACGAGAGGAGACAGAAGGAAGGAACACCAACGAGAAGCAAGCATGTTATGTATATGTATATGAAATGAGTATATAAGAGTGAAAGAAAAACCCTGATGTAAATGAATGTGTGTACACACCAACGAGACGATACTAAGGGTAGTGGTGTGTGGTGATCCCGGGGGGGAAAGAAAGACGATAAAAAAACAAACAAACAAACAAAAACAGCCGTGCATTAACAACAAGATTTATAAATGTACAACAATATGTACATACATATATGCAAGTTATGCTTAAAAGTTATGAGAGCAAAAGTGAAGTGAAGAAAGCTGTGATAAAAAACAACAAGAAGGAAAACCAGAAGAACACACCAACACTAAAAACAACAACAACAACCACTATTACAACAACTACAACAACAACAGACAACAACAACAAAAGAACAAGAAAAAAGCCAATGCGAAACATGTGCGACCAACAAAAGAATGTTAACAACTTTTCCAAAACAAAACAAAAACAAAAAGAGAGTTAAGAACCAGAAGAGAATAGAGATGAAGATGTTGATTAGATGGACCATCGGGAATGAGGCCCAATGATATAATGATTAGCAGATCGACAGCCGATCGAGTAGTAGTACGATAGTTAGCTTAGCGGGAATACGGCAGCAGCAGCCAGACAGCGCAGGGCAGCAGAGTGAAACGAATTCTTTTAGTTATATTCAATCTGATTTTATCCAAATAAGTGGAAACCAATGTTAAATTATATTCAAATGTAGCAAATACTCACACAAAAACCAACAACAACAAGAACAAGAAAAGTATGCACATAGAACGCTTTAAATTAATGAATGAAAACATTTTATTTCAAGCTGATTTGCCATGTCTATGAGTTCCGCAGAATTTGTATTAAAGCTAAAACTACAGAACAAAAATTATATATAAACAAATGGCCAGCAACAGTTTTTGTGGCATATGCAATATATCATTAACATTAAGACATGCAACAAATTATAAACCAATTATGTAGCAAACAAAATGCATTCACTTGAAAAATCAATAAAAAAAAAAACAAAAATGTTATAAAAATGCAAATAAAAATTTAACTAATTTCAAATGTTTCCCTTGCCATACAAAAATGTTAAGATAAAGTTCTTCAGCAGCTGTTACACAACCAAAACATCAACACACACACACACACTCATGGACTTCCGCAGCCACCCACACACACGCATAAACCTTGAGGACTTCCGCTTGACGCAAATGCTTTGCCTCTCTCTACGTGGGTGCGAGCTTTTCTCAGTCCTTGAACTTTTGACCTTGTTCTTTGGGCCCGTCCTCAGCTTTATCTCGGTCCTTGGATTATGTAAGCGGGTGCAGGTTATGCAACATGCCATCATGGAGGCTGGGCTGGGCTGGGTCTGCATGCACTTTGCCAGTGGCTGCCAAACTGCCGCAGGTAAACATTGATAAGCAGCATTCTCTGGCGGATTGAAGATAGCTATCACTTCAATCAGATAGCGTTGTTTAATGAATGACTAGCCGTGTCTGCGAATGGCTTATCTAAACTAGAGACAGTCAGCGTCAGCAGAGCAGAAAGATAATGCTAGGAAATGATATCCGTAACCAATAATCCCTACAGTCAGCTGCCATAACACCCGCGATAGACTCGCCCAAGTTTAATATAAATAAATATTACGCTTATTGA
Organism: Drosophila guanche; assembly: GCF_900245975.1. NCBI lineage: Eukaryota > Metazoa > Arthropoda > Insecta > Diptera > Drosophilidae > Drosophila > Drosophila guanche. The sequence goes on along the minus strand of NW_022995751.1, from coordinate 4,720,529 downwards.
TTTGTGCAGCCTTTTGGCCAGCTTTTGCTTCATTATTGATATACATTGTCGTGCCATAACGTAATCGCATGAGTAATGACCCAATATCGAGAGTACCACTGGCACACGCAAATAGCACCTTTTGTTTAGGTGTTTTGGGAGGAAAAATCTCACTAGAAAAGCTTCACGAAATGCAGTCAGGAGACGGAGAAAACATTGGCGTCGGCGCTCTCAGTCATTCTCTCACTCTGCTCTCTGTCGTTCTCTTTCGCTCTCCGTCCATGCTCTTCGCTCTTCGCCGGCGTAGTCATAGCCATCGTAGTCGTCGTCGCCGCGAGTCGAGCAGTTGAATTTTGCACAGAACAGTCGAAAAAAAAATTAAAGAAGCATTCAACAGCACGCAGCTAGAGCAGAAACATTTGCAATTTGGTTAAATGAAATTTTAATAAAATCAGCAAGATATTTACACCCTGCTGTGGAACGGTCTTCGAAGTGGCATTTAAACCCCTTTTGATACGAGAATTACCCCCAAAGGAACCAAGGAACAGAAACCCAGCGACCCTCCAGTTAACATAGTTTAGAAGAAGATTTTTCCAACTGTTTTATAAGTCCTCCCATCCGAGCAAAGGTGAGTGGACCCAAAAGGGGCCTTCGTTTACACCCCCAATCATCCCTCAAGTGTGGCATGCTGCATAATGCTCGTCTCTCACAGACTGTGACGTAACTGTCCATGGATGCGTATGTGTGTGTGTGTGTGTGTTTGTGTGTCACTCTTAAATTGCTCATACGCCGCGTTTGCTTTCAAAGAAAATAAACAGAGAGAGAGAGAGAAGACACAGCTGCGCTGCTGTCATAAGTTCCAGAGACCAAAACCAACAAATTTTGGCACAAATCTGATGAGTAAACAAAATCCCTACAGGTATTAGCCACAATAATTGATCGATGGTGGCAAGCCCTATATTTAGACGCTTTGCTGCGGCGCCATTCAGAGTGCACATTTGCCAGCATTGATTTGGATGGTCTGGCTGCCTGCCCAGAAGTCGCGCATTTTCACGTGCCCCACGGCGCTCTGCGAATGCATTTCGAGCGTTCAGCGCGGTTCAGCGAGTCAATTTGCAATCCGGCATGGGGACGGTACTCTTGCACCCGTTCCCGCTTTTTCTATAAATAAACCTTGAATAATGCCGGCATATTTGCACTCATGTCTTTGCTGTGCTGTGCGCTCTGCGACTCGACCGACTCTTTGCTGCCTCTGTAAATACTCTTTTTATTTTATCTGCGTCTCGAGAATTAATTAAAGCTTTGTCTCTCGGTTGCTCCGGACTTTGCTGCTGTCTCTGGTGCTGCTGCTGTTGATTGACTTTTCGCAACACTCATCGGCTGCGCTACGTCACTTTGTTGTCAGTTTTCGATGTCATTTCAGTGTCAGCGCCCAACAAGTGCATGTTTTGGAAATTGCCATTTATAGCCCAAACAATTCCCATTAATTGACAGCTTAATAGTACATACATATGAATACATATTCATCAGTCTGAACACTCACTCTAATTACGATTTTCATTTATTTTCAGCTATTTACAATGTTCGCTTTGTGGTATTTAACATTTGCTGTCGACGAAATCCGGTAAGTAGCGAAACGGTTTGACAGCCACTGGACTGCACTGGTTGTTTAGTTTAAAATGTGTGCTTTGTGTTGCCTGCTTTTCGGGGCGCACGTAAAATGTGTTCAAGGTACATGTATAATTGACATACACGCTACAATGCAGGTCAGCTTTAATGCAATGTAGAATTATATATAATTGGGAGGCAAGGATTTTAATGCATCAAATGGATTTATATTTAATTGGGAGCTTATGGAGAATTCCAATATCCATGCTCGACTCGAATTTCGCTCATACGAGTTGCCTTGTTGCACGGTTTGTATTGATTACCGTTCATTCACTCCATAAATCTCTCAGATAACTGTTATCGTCTGGTTTCCTTCCCCCTATGATTGATTTTCGCAAAACTCCACAATCTAATCATCTCGGAAACAGTCTGCAGTATGCAATCTAAGCCCCAATCTCTACTTTCTCACTCTCTCTCAGTCTATTCGCACTTGTCGTGGGATCGCTGGTTATGGCCGAGAGGTGCTAACTGGCTATGCCTTGTTCTCCATGCATTTAGCAACAAAGTAACTCACTCATTCACACGAGCACACAGTCACATGATGGATCTGTTTCTGCTTTCGTCAGCCCCTGCTGCAAAACTGAGCAGCAACAACAACCGGCTTTTCTACGTTGGCTCTAAATCTCATCGTGATAGCTGCAATCAGCAGCGACAGCGACCCACAAATACACTCGCACTCTCACGCACTCACCCATGCGAATCCGAATTCACAATTTTGGCAAACAAAACGGCCAGTTGTTGTTATCTACCGGCAATTAGCGTAATAATGAAAGTGATAATTAAAGTTTGCCACGGTATTCGTTTGGCCAAAATGAAACACCAGCCGGCTTTCGTTGTATTTGTGAGTTTGTTTGCTTATCTATTGGCCGCACGAGTTCTGCGCTTTCTTCCGCTCGTTTGGCCTACGTGACAGCAGAAATGCTGACTATTACGGGGGATAGGAGTACGAAATTGATTTCTTACAAACAATCTGAAAATCTATTTGAATTTGAATTTGAATTTCATCCTTCGATATCGATTACATCGATTCCTGGAATGCTGGAAGCTTTGCAAGAGTGACCCTGTAATTGATACAATTAAGGTCACACTGCTTGTTTTGCATCGTCTCTTATGTTCTCGTCTTCCCTTTTGCTTTGCTCCTCCTACCGCTTGGTTTTCATCGTCCCTTTTGTTCTCATCCTCCCACCGCTTTGACGCGTTGATCGCACATCTGTTGTATTTTCGCAAATAACTAAGCGTTTAGTGTCAAATAATTGCCAATTAATTGTTATTTCATCTTTCTGCATTGTGTAAAGTCGAAGGTGAGTCGAATTGTAGTTGAAAACTGCGAAATAGTGGCAAAACTGCCACGCTAAAGCAACTGCAGCGCCGCTAGTTTTGCCGCGTCGCTTTTGCTCTCATCTTCCTATTGAAAAGTACGCAAATCTGCTCTAATTTAGCAAAAAACTAAGCGAAACTTGTAAAAAGTTAACTTTTAATTGTATTTTTAATTGTGGGCAGTAACTGAAAATAAAGGCGTGTCGAATTTTAACTGAAGTTCATTGCATCAGAAAGGGTGCCCCGCGTGCCGCAGCCATGGTACGTTGGAGAACATTCTGTGGAAGAGAAAACGCATTTGCGGGAGGAGGGGGTTTCACGTTTATTGTATTTGTGTTACATTTTAAGTTTTTTGTTTGATTATGTTGTTTTAATTATAATTTTCTTTTATTTTGTTTTTGATTCTTTTTGTAGCAAGCGCTTGGCTTGGTTTTTTAGTTCAAACAAGCCTGCAGCGCCCGCGTTAGACAACAAACCAGCGAATCCAGCTCCTGCGCCCGCTCCAGCACCAGCTAAGGAACCCGCTCCAGCACCAGCTAAGGAACCCGCTCCAGCACCAGCTAAGGAACCCGCACCAGCACCGAAGCCAGCAGCTGTACCTGCTCCAAAACCAGAGCCACCGAAACCTGCGGCGCCTGTTGTAAACAAACCGACACCGGCCCCAGTTCCTGCGCCTACTCCTGCACCTTCTCCCCCGAAAGAAACTGCACCAGCACCTAAACCGCAACCCACTCCTGCTCCAGTGGTTGCCCCACCGAAGCCAGCTCCTGCTACAGTCGTACCTCAACCAAGTACTCCACCAAAGACAGCTGACAAGATGCCTATCCCGTTGCCAAAATCGTTGACCGAGGGCAACACCAATGGCAATGCCACTAATGGCAACCAAATCGGTGACAGCCCGGACAAAAAGCTGTTCGAGGCCCAGCAGCCAGCACCCAAGGTTCCCAAGCTGAAGGAAGCTAGCAATGACTTCATCAAGGGCGAGTCGAACGCCTTCATCCAGTCGATCAAGGAGGCGCAGCAGGCTGGCGAACGGTAAGCGCATCCTGCACACACGGCTGCACCTATTTTTGTAGACTTTTAAGTTGTTAAATTTGATATTTTTGTGCGTAAGGGGCCATTTCCGCATCTCTGACTCGTGGCGCGGTGCGGCGAGCCGAGGCGGGTTCAATGCACTCTGGTGACTTCTGCTGGCGAAAATAGTTGCCATGTGGAAGCCGCTTGGCGACAAGAGGCTCCCGCCCGGCACCCAAGTCCCCGTTGATACGTTGCCATGCAGCAGCAGCCGCATCAGCACAAATGTTGGATCATGATGATGATGGGGCGACTACAATTTTCCTGGTGTGTTATTTTTGTCTCATGTTCTGTGCTTGGGCGGACAGCTCGCCGTTATGTGAGTGTCGCCTGCGTTCTCCTGCATTGTGACTCCGTTGCAAGTGCAAGTTTCAGTTTATTTATGAGCCCTGCCCGGCCATCTGTTCTTTCTCCAATTCCTCTAATTGCACAAAATTGATTTCCCATTAATATTAATCGACCAAGTGTTTGGCGCCACAGCTAGAACCACAGCCCGAAATGTTAAACCTTTGGGCACGCAAACCACTCGCCTTGTCCTTGCCAGGTGTTCAAGGATGTGGCCACTGGCCAGGCGCGCCGAGTGCTTTCATTCTGGCTACCCGAAGTAGATTTCTTAGCTTTTTGGCTAGCTGCCCATTACCCACATGCAAAATGAAATGGAAATTGAAATGATGTGCCGCTGTCGTGGCCATTATGAGGCCTGTCTTCCGTCGACTGTCTCCTCCGTTGTGCGTCGCCGACGTCGTCGTCGTCGTCAGGTCACATGATCTCCCCCCATGCAGAGTTTATTTATATTTGGAGACGCAGTCAAAGCGCTGCTGTGGCCCGACAATTTATATGCTTTATTGTTTTTTGTGCTGCAAATTGGCTGTGCAGTTGCAGTTGCAGTGGCAGTGGTCTCCTGCTGCCCAACTGACACGACGAGCCTATTTCGGGAGACTAAAGAGCCACAGAGCCCACGTCATGCCTCATGTCTTTGGGGCACTCTTTCATAATAATCATTTCCTGATGGACAGAGGTCTTCATATTTGGCGGCCCTCACTTAGGTGTCTCATTTGATGTTCCCATATCCCTGTATAGTATAGATAAATGGGTGAATATACATACATAAAGGTACATACATACATACATATACTGTATGTACATATGCACGGATAAATAGTTTGGGTTCGTTCTGTTGGCTCGCGCCTGTGCAAAAAATTGATTTTGGCAAGCGTCGCTTTTGATCTTCTGCCAAAATATTGTTTAACAAACAAAAGATAGAACAAATACACAAAAGGAAAGTTGACAACACAAACGCAGTGTATTTTTGTGTATCGCATTCGATGTATAAGACTTAGTATGATATGTTGCAATCCATGAATAATTAGCCACTGCTCCCTCCCGCTCTAAAGCCCAAACATTTTTCCATTATAGCAATAATTTCACAGCTAATTGACCTGGAAGGGAAGGGTGAGGCTTTGGAGGCGGACTCGTGCTTGGCTGACCGCAAATTGAACAAATTAATAATACATATTTCAAATGGTTTACTCATTTTTTGGCACTCGCTTTTTGCAGACCCACAAATTAGCAATCCATTCTGGATTGACGGGCTGCCTGGCCTGGCCTCCAGCATTGCTAGCCGCAATCAGTCAGTGACTAAATGCTTCTATAAACACGGCGCACCGCGATGAGAGTGTTATGCAAGTTTCCCCCGTACATATAGATGTGTGTGGATAAAGATACGATTACGAGTAATGCTTACATGGAACAGAGGCCCCTCTGGCTATGTGAATAAGCTCTCTCTCGCTGCGGTGGCTGAATCAAGCGCGGCTTCCACCCAAAGCCAGAGGCTTGTCACATGCATTTCCCACAGCTCGTTTACGAGTCGAGCGTGTACATATAATGTATTTAGATATATATATATATATATATATATATATTGTATGAACCACACACATGCTAAGTGCTTTCTCAACTGTGTGTCAACAGTAACGAAAATATGTATCTACTCGTATCTAAAGCTTGTGTCGCAAGCGTTTCAAGGTCGCTCCCTATATACATTCATATCAAGTATAGATTTCGCTTTCCTCCACTTGTTAGCCGGGTATTAACTGTTCGTTGTTCTATGGGAAATCCTACACAGGCACCGAGCCCCCAAAGGCAGCCAGTAGACTGCAAGATGAATAAAAAGCTTCTGGGTTGGGAAGAGCATTTACGTAATCTCAGCGCCACCACTCGAGAGCCGCGCAGCCATTGAAAATGAAAACGAAAAGTAAATTGAAAATGCGAAAATGTGCGCCCCTCCCGCACTGGGAGGGATGACAGTTCTGGATTATATAAGCATCCTGCGGTGCCTGCTGCCAGTCGGAATTTTAATGCGTATCAAAAGTTAATTCTCTGCATATATTATTTTGAATATTATTTGATGGCTGAAACGGTTATTGAATATGTACATATAGTATATTTTGATTGCCTGTCCCGTGGAATATGGAAAATTCGTGTGCCACGGGAAACCAAAAGTTGTGTGTTTGTGTGTTGTTTTCGAAAACAACTTACTACACGTGTGGGATAGGGATATATTGTATAGATCTTTCGATGTTTGCTGCGCATTGCATAAATTTTCGTTGGCAACTGTTCAAATATTTTCCCTCAGTTTTTCATTTAGTAACAAATGATTTTATGTTCGATGTTCTTTTGGGCTCCCCCACACCTAGATATAAGTAGATATATGAACATACTCTCGTGTGTATATGTATTTGGTTCCTTTATGCTGCGAAGGCATTCAATTTCAAGTTCAAGACTTTTGTTAGAGATCGTGTAAGCGATTATATCTGTTTTGTTTATTTGTTTCACCTCTGAGGCAGATATTCATTGTTCCTATCGCATTATTATTAGGTATTGAACGTATGTTTGGGTTTTAGATGTTTATTTGGCTAGTCTTCCACCTAATTTTCTATAAATCTTTTACATTTAATCGAGGTATTTTCTAGAAATTTTTCATTTTTATATAGCGGTGGTGTTAGTGCCAAAATTTATTGTTTGCCTTAGATCGTAACAACCACCAGCGACAGATTGTGTCATAAATACACGATATGCATATATTTCTGAAGCTGTACGGGGTCTATAGTATATTCCCCTTCTGGTCGAACAATAAGCTCCCTCCGATGGTCTGCTTCAATTGTTTATTCAGCATTTTTGGGCAATTCTGAGTGGGGCTTTGTTGAGTCATCCCAAATACTGGCACTTCTTGAGGAGTGTACTCTGGGGCTAACTTGTGATACTTACTCGTACTTTGGTTACTTTCATCGGGGAGGCCGCCTCGCCTGGAGCAATGTCTGCTCATAATAAAGCAATGAAAACTATTTGCATTCGCATGGGTGTGGTGTATCCAACACACCCACCAATTGACGCTGCATAGTTACTCAAACACATGCAAACCCAGAGCTACAGCTACAGCCTGCCTGTCTGCCTGCAGGCTCGCTCTTGTGGGCCTCTCGCTCCCACAACCGGAATGAAGCAGTGCAGTTTTCTAGCTGTTTGCGCGCTGCCAACACTTTCCTTTTCTCTGTCAGCGGCAGAGGTGCCTCCTCTATGCATGTGTTTGTGTTGCTGAAGAGCTTTTTAGTGCCGGCGTGTGTGTGTGTGTGTGTTTTGCTGTCGCGCTCTTTAGCGAAACGAAAGCTTTACTGCCTTTTCTGCTTTTATATCATACGTCACGTCCTACGTCAATTGGGAGCAGGGGCTAGCTGCCACTACACACACACAGATACAGTGAGACTGAGCGGCAAGCTGGCACTACACACAGCTGCCGTGGCAGAGCGGCAAGCTGCCACAAATACAGTACAGAATACCAGCAGCAGCAGAGGCACGCCAGGAGGCAGGCTTCCCACACTCGCACACCACTGCAGGCCGTAGCTTTTTCTCTCTGTCTCTCTGCTGTGCTCTTGTGCTTGCCGAGCGTTTCTCGTCTGTGTTTGTGTGTTGGTGTAGTTTGAAAGTGAAAGAAGAAGGGAGCGCTGCTGCCGCTGCTCTGCCAGCGTCAGCGCCAACCCCAACGTTGCTGCCCCACCGACAGCCGACTGCAATCCATTGAGTCAAAGAACAGAATTTTCTGATCATTGTAACGTTGGACGTTGAATTCTACGGTTGCAAAGGTGAGCCGTTCTCCAACCACAAACCATAAAAAATATATTTGCAAATCAAGTGAAACAAATTAGTCCAACTAAAGATAGTACATGGTGTGATTTTATCTAGAATTTAATATTTAAGCTAAGTGTGGCAACTAAAAGTTTAATTTCTGGCGGCAACAAATTTGTTAATTAACTTCAACAATTCCTTTTGTTTGTGAGTGTGCGTATCCTGTGTGTGTGTGTGTGAATATCCTGTGTGTGTTTGTGCTTCGCTGTTGCCATCCAAGATTTATGAATTTTCTGCATGAAGTTCCCCCGGCTGAGTCACCTGAATAAATAGAATACTCAATGCATTTATTGCAATCCCAAAACCGAAAACTGGTTACCGGCAAGCCAGTAAAGCGCCTCAAGTTTATGCCGAGTATATAGTTACGTTCGTTATGCAGTTCTCTGATTTTCGCCAAGAGAGACAAAAAAAAACTTGTTTGGCCCTGTCATGGTCTGGCAAACGTCGCTGCTCGTCTGCCTCTCTGTCCGTCAGTCTGTCTGTTTCGTTCGTTGTGCAATTTTTGCGGCCAAATGCCAATGAACGGTAGGACTGTACCGTAGCGTGCGGCTGCTTGCCAATTGCTGGTGTAGGGAGGCTGGCAGGGGGACTGCAGTTTAAGGTCGGTCGTTCATTGGCTTGCAGAAGAAAGTATCTCCAACGTTCTATGTCTATGACAATGTTCTATGCCAATTCCGATAAGATATTGGGGCTTGTTAATGCGCTGTTCTCACACCTCTAAAAGATAAGAGGCGAAAGAGAACAACTTTCAGTTAGCACTTTGCTGGCTTCGTCTCTTGAACTTGCCCCCCTGCCTGCCCGGGCATGGCTATAATAAGAATGGTTCACCCTCAGCAATAAAATACTCACTTTCGCGGTCAATGCCAGGCGATTGCATAATCAAATAAGTTGCTTATCGGCTCTAGATATTTTATCTGCCAATTTTTGCACAATTAAATGAATAATGCTCGGCTGACAGTAATCAAATCACAGGAATGCGCACAGCAAGCAGCCAAAATATCAGGCTACAAAATAGTCAGTTAACGATTATATAATCCTGCCACAGTTTGAGGGCGATTGGGCGGGCGGCCAAATTTAGTGGCTAGAACCATCAGCGGGGGGAGCAGGCAGCAGCAGCGATTTCGGGCTCGAGTTGATATAATGCCGGCTGCTAAAAATACAACCCCGCGAAAGCAAATAAGCTAAACAAAAGCACAAACATAGCCACAGATACCAGATGGATAGGGTAGGTAGAGGTGCCCATCATAGCTACACATATACCTGGCCACCACCAAGAAATAGCCTCACACAAAATTCCAAAGCTGTAGGCTGGCACATCAGCTGACGTGGGAATGGGAACTCGGAGAACAGAATGTTGGTGTGTATTTTATTCAACAAACAAATCGCGTATTACATTTGCTGTACGAATTGCTGCTGCTTCTATGGCACACATGGCTGTTAATTATTCAATTGAGATCCATTAAAGTAAAATGAATAGAAATGGGAAAGAAGGAACAGCAGAGGAGGAACGCGATTAACTTTTCGAAACATTGGAAAAACAAATTCCAACCCTCTAGTCTAGCTAGTTAACAGGGTAACGCTTCTCTTTCTCTCTCTGCCATTCGATGGATAAACAAAAGGCTTTATTTTTGCATTGCACTCACTATTATATAATCAAAGCTAGGGTTGGGTTCGGCGCGGCTCTGTTTTATTTTTGCACAGACAGGAAATGGCATAGAATTGCAGCAAAACGCAGCTCTCGGATGACAGCGACAGTGCCAATCAATGCCTCGTACAATAATACGATTTCTGCCTGATTTTTCTCACAATTCATTTGACAGAAAATAAACAAATATTTGGACGGGTCTAGAATTTCAGACAAATGCTCGAATAAACAAATCAAATTGCTGAAGAGCTGGTCGGGTCGTCAGTCGTAATATTTTCGAAGCGACTGTAGATGTAGCTGAGCGAAAGCTCCACGCCAGAGAGAGAGAGAGAGAAAGCTTTGGAAATTTGCAAACTTCATGAGGACTCACTTACTTGCAATAAAATAAATCAGAGAAAGCTTCTGCCAAAAGCTCATAGAAAATCAGTTAAAAGCTTCAAGTAGAAAAAACCCACTGCAACTACAGCACATGTAAAATAAACGTAGAGTAGATGCGACTTGTGTAAAACACAGTATAAAGAGTATAGTTTAGTATATAGTTTTGTATAAAGATCACCCAGATTTCCCGGAATATGTGGCAGAGTCTGCAACTACCGACAACCCCTTTGGCTTGCTGGTTGCTTAGCTTAATGAAGTGTCGTCCGACGCTGCTCGCTGATTGTCTTCCCAGACAGCACACAAATTTAAATCAACGACATCCGGGTAATGAGCATAAAATGCCTGCAAAATATTTTGCGCCACTTGCTGCAAAAAAATAACGAAAGGAAGAAGAATATGTATTTGATTTGATGTTCATATCTTTAGTTCTTATATACATACGATTCTTACTATATGGCATATACATATTTATGTACAAAGTTTGTTTGCTGTTGTATTTTGATGACTGGCTGCCTTTCCTTTCTGCCTGCCTAATTGAGTGTGAGATGCTTTGACGTTTTGCCAAAAGAATTTTAATTAAATTACGACCCATGGCAGGCAGCAGGCAAAGATGAGATCCGAGAACTACTTGGAAATGCGGGCGACCAGCAGCCCTCTAAATCCCTACCCCTATACATTCGCTATATATTAATAAGAGCTTTATGTCGAGTTCATGTCACAGACGAAATTATTATTGGTCAAAATGCTGCTGGCGGGAATGTGACATGGGGATGTTGATGCCATGTCCAGCCTCAACTTGAATTAATGTCTGGCCCAGTAGGGGACCAATTCCTGGATGGTAATGAGTGTGTGAACAGTGTAGGCTTGTCTCTCTGTGTGTCTGTCTGTCTGATACCTACCCTATCCGCCTTCTAGCCTTTCCCTTATCAAAATGTTGACCAGTTTGGACTGTCTGCAGCCTGCAGCCAATTTCCCGTTGCAGTCGCTCACGTACATGTGCGAACACTAAAGCGGCAAACGGCGACGACGACGACGCTGTCGATGTCCAATTTCCCGAAATACATTTCGAAATATTTCTCGTGCACTTTGCCAATTTCTTTGTGCAATCGATTGGCCAGGCCACGCTGACATGCTGCCAGGCCGGGCCAATGGTTTATGCAATTAACGAAGGCAAACTATTGCAGCGATTTCTCGGGTGAACGAACGACCAGAGTGGCCATAAACTTACACTGCTCATTGCACAGGCACTTCCACTGCCACTGGCGGCCAAACGGCTGCCAATTTCGATTTATGCGATTGCTTTTGGCAGCGATTCTTGCGGAGGCAACTTTTACCTTAACTTTCCTTCTTTTATGGTTTTTTGTTCCCTCTTGTTTTTTGGCCTGCCAACAAAGACGACCAACCTGTGGCTGGAAGAGTGTTTGCTCACATCTCGCGCTATCTAATCGCGGGGTTGCCTGCTCCTTCCTCTGATCGTGTGTCCCAGTCGGGCAGGCGGAGAGACAGCTAACAGCCCTGATTGCCATTTGAAAGTGACTAAGCTTATCAGGGCCAAAGCTTATCTTGGCCAACAACAAGCTCACACACTCACTCTCACTCTCTCTCTCTGACTCTCTTGATCCCAGCCAACTCTTTTTCTATTGAGGCTCTCCTCTCTGCCTGGCACTCTTGACACTCTCTTTCCAGCACTCCAGCTGAGGTGGAGTCGCATTCAGTGATTTTTCAGTGCCGGCCATTCGCGAATTGTTGCTAAGCCTTGACGGTTGCAAAAATACGAAAACAAAAAAAACCTCTAGAAAAGTAGTCGCCGCCGCGTGCGTGATATCATTATAAAATATATAAAGGCTCTAATTTCTTCTAATTCAGAGTTGGTGACGCGTGTGTGATTAGAACACTACTACCCTGTGACACTAATCAACTGAGCTGCTCTGCTCTGCCATTGATCCGATCCTGCTTGCTTTTCCTTCGGGGGTTTCCTTCTGCTATATCCTTTCCTCTGGGTGCCAATGCGACCCCCTTGATGGTGGTGTTAGTGTCCCCTCATCATCATCAAGAGGGTTACATAATGAAATCAGTATTTTAATTTGATTTGCTTGTCTTTTAAGTGCCCTGGTCCTTTGAGTCATGGGTGGTTTTTCCTACGTTTTCCCCCTATCTATGTGTGTACGTGTGTGCTTGCTCCAGTTTCCTCAAGTCAATCTTTCATTGACTATCAGCCGGCGCACTCGAGTTAATTGATTAGTTAGACAGCCCCGTAAGTCAGCTGCTGTTATGGCCATTATTATTATCTTTCGAGATATTCGCACTCATAGAACTCGTTCGCACTCGTACTCGGTACACCCTTAACCAGTGCATTGCATGGCAATTGGCAAAGCTCTTGCCACTATCTTTACGGGGCATTAACAAGCCTAAGTTTACTCATTCACAGTGGGCGGACCGACAGCAGATATGACTCCCGAATGGCCTAAAAGTTTCCACAATCAATATTTGTGGAGGAGCAGTGGAACCGCAGGGGTGGGGGCTGAGTTGGCAAAGTGTTTTCCATTTCAAATCAATAATTACAAAAACCCCCAGACGAATGGGGCAATTGGAGATGGAAAGAAAACTGATCGATCGCCGGCGGATTACTCACCCTGGAGATGGAATGACTCTGACTCCGACACCGACTCTGACTACGACTCCCTGTCTGGCCGAGTAATTGAAGCTGCAAATGAAATTAGGCGAAAACAAAACAAAAGTCTGAAATAAGAGTTGACCAAGTGTGTGTGTGGTGCGGGGGCGGAATACATTTTTTCACGAGCTTAATGTTTACTCGACATGCAATGCAATGTCTCTGGTAGCAGGCAGCCGGTTCCGTTGAACCATTGAACTGGATCCATCCCCCGAGTTGGATCAGCCCGCGAACGAACTGAATTTTCCACTGCAGGTACAGACACAGACACAGGACCTCCTCTTTCGCATATCCCACAATGGAGTATTTAAAGCGTTGAGTACACGTTTTACCCTGGTCCTGGGAATCCCGCAAGCTGGCTTTAATTTCGATTTGCCGAGTAATTGATTTTTTCTTTTTCCTCACTTGAGAGTCGACAAAGGGATGGAATGGGCTGGGATGAGTGTCTCGTTCATGTCATTACCAGGAGCACATTTCACACTCCAGCACGACACTTGAAGTTGACTTGACCGAGCAGCCCCTTCCCCTGCTGCCGCTGCGGCTGCTGCTGCTTCTGTTCCTTATCCGGCTTTAGGCTCAACAATTCCCAGCTGCCGACTGAGTCGCGTGCTATAAATTTTATTGATTCACTCGAAGGAGGCAGTTGGGTTGGGCCTGGTGGTGGTGGGTCTGAGTGGGGTGCGTCCAACGCATCATATAAATATATCCTTCCGCATTATGTTGCCGCTCATCCGGCAACAGTTTGGGCCGGCGCCTGCGGATATGCAATGCTGCTGCTGCCACTGCTGCTGCTGCTGCAACCCTCGACCTCCGACCAACCAACCCCCCCACTGCAAAAATAAAACAAATTGAGAATTTTCGGCAAATACATCGATGCCACGCGCTCTCCCTTGTTTCTGTTTCTCTCTGCTGAATCCTCTCCCATTTCAAATGCCGACTGCCGGCTAAGTGCGGGGCTCATGGGTGCGTCAGCTCTCAGTTCCTTTCGATTTGCCGATTGAGTGTGTTGTTCGTCCACAGCCATAGTCCTCGTAGTACTCATAGTCCTCGTTTGTCGAGCAAAACGCGCGCGCTAAATATTGTGCAGACAAGCCCACGAAGGAGTAGCAGCAGCAGCGCAGCCAGCCAGCCAGTAGTCAGCCAACCGAGCAGCAGTCAGCAAGTCCTTTGCTCCCTTCGACAGCATTGCGTAGTGTTTGTTTAGTGTAGTATACTTTTGGGCGCGGCAGCTGAAATCGTGCAAGAAAGAGCAAGAAAAACCCGTCAGTTCGGAGCAGAGCAGAGTTCGCAAAGAAAAAGAAACGAAAACTGAAAATATTAAATTAATATTTTTAAAATTGTTGCGTCCGTTAATTTTGATACCAACGAAACAGACCACCAACCATAAAAACAACCGAAAATCATTGAAAATCAAAAAGCAATACCCATTAAACATTAAACATTAAGTCAAGCATCGTGTCTGTGTGTGTTTAAGCGTGATCCAAAGAGAGAGAAAGAGAGATAGAGAGATTAGAGATCTATTATAGTAGAGCTAGAGCTGAATTGTGATTTCATTTTTACCTGCAAGAGCAAAAGCAAAAGAAAAATCATAAAAGGAAGGAAATCCATTAAGCGGAAATCCTCCCTCAATTTTTTATATACAAACACCGAACTTTGTGACCAAGCAAGCGCCAAATTTTTAAACGTTTTTGACAACTTTTACAACCAAATCTACAACCAAAAAAACAAACAACTACAAAATGGGTCTATGCGCCTCCAAGGATAAGAAGGAGAAGGTGATCGAGGGCGATGTGGCCAACGGTGGAGGAGAGCCCAATGGTACAGCAGCAACTGCTGCTGGAGAAGATGGGTGTGTATATATCGCAGGGTCTCGGTCTCGGTCTCGGGCTAGGGCTTCCCTTGTGGCCTAGGTCCTAGACGATGGTCGTCGGGCAGTCATTCTGTCTGTATCCCTGGGGCTGACGTCATGTGTGTATGTGTGTGTGGGGCTGCGTAAAGTTTTGTCTGAAAAGCGCCCAAAAATAAAAATGCCATAAAAAAGTTATTATTGCCCTGGACTTTTGGCTGAGCCTCCTCTGTGCTCGGGTTCTGTCTCTGGCTCTAGCTCTGACTGGGGCCGGGTCGTCGTCGCCATGTTGTTGTAGTGCGCATGGCAGAGTCAAACCCGGAACCAGAGCCGGAGCCGAGGCGTGTGTACACAGATATAGTGTGTGTGCCGTCGATTTGCGTATTCAGCGGCAGCCGGCAAAAATGTTATAGTCAGCCATCAGCCACCACCAAAAACAGGGCACACACACGCGAGAGAGAGGCGCAGCAACCACCGTGCAGCAATCGTCGTACACAAGGGGCGTACGTACAGACCCGGGGGTGATGGTGATGTGTTGGGTTGGGTGGTGGTAATCGCTAAGGGGTGAGGGGTGCGGGGTGCCTTGGTGTGTGGCTGGTGTGTCGCGTGCCGGCGGGCCAAAGTCGAGTGTGAGCACATGGCCATAACCCAAAACTAATTGCGGGGACAAACAAAAAGGAATTGTGAGGATATGCGCCAGCGAAACATGTTGCCGCTGCCTGCCGTCTTTTAGGCGCCACAAAACAATAAAAACTATAAACTGCCTGCTTGCTATTATGTAGTGACTGCCATTTACTGCCACGCCCTTAAACTAAACTCCGTGTTCGTTTTTGTATCCCTTTTTGCAGCAAACAAGACACCATGGTTGACGCTGCTGTACTCGCTAAACTGGAGGAGGGCTTTGCCAAGCTGGCTGCCTCCGACTCCAAGTCGCTGTTGAAGAAGTACCTGACCAAGGAGGTCTTCGACAACTTGAAGAACAAGGTGACACCCACCTTCAAGTCGACTCTGCTGGATGTGATCCAGTCCGGTCTGGAGAACCACGACTCCGGCGTCGGCATCTATGCCCCCGATGCTGAGTCGTACACAGTCTTCGCTGATCTGTTCGACCCCATCATTGAGGACTACCATGGTGGCTTCAAGAAGACCGACAAGCATCCGGCCTCGAACTTCGGTGATGTCAAGAGCTTCGGCAACGTTGACCCAACCAACGAGTATGTGATCTCTACTCGCGTCCGTTGCGGTCGCTCCATGCAGGGTTATCCTTTCAACCCCTGCTTGACCGAGGCCCAGTACAAGGAGATGGAGGGCAAGGTCAGCAGCACCCTGTCCGGTCTGGACGGTGAGCTGAAGGGCAAGTTCTACCCATTGACTGGCATGGAGAAGACCGTGCAGCAGCAGCTCATCGACGATCACTTCCTGTTCAAGGAGGGCGATCGCTTCTTGCAGGCCGCCAACGCTTGCCGCTACTGGCCCAGCGGCCGTGGCATCTACCACAACGATGCCAAGACCTTCCTGGTCTGGTGCAATGAGGAGGATCATCTCCGCATCAT
Organism: Drosophila guanche; assembly: GCF_900245975.1. Lineage (NCBI taxonomy): Eukaryota > Metazoa > Arthropoda > Insecta > Diptera > Drosophilidae > Drosophila > Drosophila guanche. The sequence continues at coordinate 4,704,219 of NW_022995751.1, read as the reverse complement.
CTCCATGCAGCAGGGTGGCGATCTCGGCCAGATCTACACTCGCCTGGTCACTGCCGTCAACGAGATCGAGAAGCGTGTGCCCTTCAGCCACGACGATCGTCTCGGCTTCTTGACCTTCTGCCCCACCAACCTGGGCACCACCATCCGTGCCTCCGTGCACATCAAGGTTCCCAAGCTGGCCTCCAACAAGGCCAAGCTCGAGGAGGTTGCCGCCAAGTACAACTTGCAGGTGCGCGGCACCCGCGGCGAGCACACCGAGGCTGAGGGCGGTGTCTATGACATCTCCAACAAGCGTCGCATGGGTCTCACCGAATACGATGCCGTCAAGGAGATGTACGATGGCATCACCGAGCTGATCAAGCTTGAGAAGAGCTTGTAAATTGTCAACCGCAAAACCACCAAGCATCGTCCTACCCCGGCAGGCAACACCATCCGCCTTCAGTCGGGGGAACGCAACAATCAACAACAACAAGAAGAAGTGGATGACGAACAACAACAACAGAAACACGTAGAAATCTTCAGCTCGTCCGCCTAGTCGCTTTTGGGCGGTGCGGGCTGCCAAAATCAATTTAGTTTGTAGCGATTGTGGAGCAGCTGTCTGTCTGTAGCTAGGCCTGGCGTCTTTCGGCATTTTCGTATACTTTGAGAGATCCGGTCTACAACAACAAGCAGTCCCTGCAACACTACCACCCACAACAACAACAACAACAGCAGCAACAACAACGGAGAACTATTTGACAAGATAAAAAACATTTTGCTTAATTCAAGAAAACAAAGAAAAGAATGTGTAACATTTTGTGGCACTCCGCGTGTCAAGCAAAAACAAAAAAAGAAAAAACTTTAAATACTTTTATTTTAAGTCTTAAGTTTATAAAAGAATTAAAATTATTAAAAAAAAATAATAAAAAAAAAAATAAAAACCCAACCATGAAGTGTAGTGTAGAAGAGAAGCAGAAGTGTAAGTATTTGAAGCATTTGAAATGCATTTAATTGTGGTACTAAAAATGAGAGTTTAAAATTCATGCTTTTACTTTTTGCTCGCCTTGTTTTCGGCTTCGATCAGAGCGCTAATGCCATCGTGCATCTCCTTCACGGCCTCTAACTCGGTCAGGCCCATCCGCCGCTTGTTGGAGATGTCGTGGACGCCGCCCTTGGCCTCGCTGTGCTCGCCGCTGGTGCCGCGCACCTGCAGATTGTATTTGGTGGCCAGCTTCTGCAGCTCCTCCGGATTGGCAGTCAGATTGGGCAGCTTGATGTGCACGGAAGCGCGAATCGTTGTGCCCAGATTAGTGGGGCAGAAGGTCAGAAAGCCCAGACGCTCGTCGCGGCTGAAATCCAGATATTTCCCCAGTGCCTCCAAGCCGCCGAGCATGCGATCGTACACCTTGCCGAGGTCCCCGCCCTTTTCCATAGAGATGATGCGGATGTGATCCTCTTCGTTAACCCACACCAGGAAATTGCGCGCCTCGTTGAAGTAGATGCCGCGTCCGGCGGGCCAAAAGCGCGAGGCGCCTGCCGTCTCCAGGAACCGGTCGCCCTCCTTGAATAGGAAGTGTTCGTCGATCAGCTTCTGTTGCACGGACTTCTCCATGCCGCAGAGTGGCAGGTAGCCACCTTTATACGCGCCGCTCATCGTGTTCAAGGCACCGGATATCATGCACTCCAACTCCGCATACTCGTACTCGCTCAGGCAGGGATTGAAGGGGAAGTTCTTCACTGAACGTCCGCACCGGACACGCGTGGACACAATGTACTTGTTGTTGGGATCAAGATTGGGGAAATCCTTGCCCTTGCCGAAGGAGGACTCGGGGTGCTTATCCGTTTTCTTAAATCCCTTGTGATAGTCCTCGATAATGGGATCGAATATGTCCGCAAACGTTTTGTATGCCTCTGCATCGGGCGCGTAGATTCCAACACCCGAGTCGTGGTTGCACAGCCCAGATTGGATGCAGTCCAGCAGCGATGAGTTGAAGGATGGTGTCGTCTTCTTCTTTAGCTTGTCAAAGATGTCCTTTTTCAGGTGCTTCTTTAGCAGCGACTTGGAGTCGGAGGCGGCCAGTTTCTTATAGCCCTCCTCCAGCTGCACCAGTGCTCCAGAGTCGACGGGCTTTCCTTCCTTGCTCGCATGTCGACAAAGAAACAAAAATGTCCCACGACGAACGGCTCCTAGTCGTAGCATGGTTCAAAAGTTAACTGTAATTTTGATATAAAATAATTTTAGTATGCTGAGTTTAATAACGCCAACATGATGTCGCATTTGACGTATTATAAGGAGCAGCCGTTTCCGACCCCATAAAGTATATATGTTCTTGGTCAGTATCAATAGTTGAGTCGATCTAGTTATGTCTGTATGTCCGTTCGTCTGTTCGTCCTTATGATTGCCAAGTACTCAGAGACTATAAGAGATAGGGCAACCAAGTTTGCAGTGGCTAAACCCTCCCCGCCCATCAGTTTTTTTTGTTTTTTGCACATTTTCTCATCCGCACACTAAAATGTCAAACGGAAAAAAAAACCATAACTTACAGATATACTAACTAAGTACCAGGTATAAAAGTTGTGACGCGTAAGAAGCGTCTCACACGTACCTTCTCGTTGTATTCATATGATGGTCAGGGAAATCCTCTCGTGTGTCTTACCGGTCAGGGAAATCCTCTCTTGTGTATAAACGGTCAGGAAATCCTCTCTTATGTCTAAACGGTCAGGGAAATTACAGCACTTCGGTTTTTCAGCAGTGTGACCGCGGTGTTATCGAGACAATATACCGCGTGACCAACAGAAATATACCGTCTCACTTTGAAAATATACCGTAAAAATACCGACTCATTTCCTCGAATTTGATATTCTCGTTAAAATTACTAAAAAGCTAAAACTCTTAGACCTGAAACTTTAATTTTATAATATTGAAGAAGCCATTGTTCATCAGATTCGCATGATTTCATGACTTTGTTTTAATGGATTTTTTTAGAAAACAAGGTTCGTGTCCGTGCTGGGAAACATTTTTGCAGTATGTTGTTGGCGCATGAAATGTATGCTGCCAACCTCTTACGCGCTCTATTGGAATTGTCTGGAACCACTGTTGCTGCTCTGTTAAGCTCTATCGGAAGTGTCTGGAACTGCGGCTTCTTCACTAGCGCGCTCTTTCGGAAAAGTCTGTAGCGACGGTATAAGTGTTGGACAACATAACAATCACAGCTGTGTTGGCGCGTCTCCAGAAGTTCAAATTCAAATTTAGCTTAATGCGTTATCACTCGCATTAAAATATTTTTAGCTTCTCCCAGTTTGGACCTGTTTTCGGTTGCCCAATTTAATCAAATCTTACCGACTGTTGCCTCGTAAAGCAGAATGCGCCAACGTTTTAATAGCTTAAAGCTTAAATACCAAATCAAATATTTTATAATTAGTAATATAAAACGGCAACAACAAACAACAAAGCGGCACACAAACTCACACATGTGGCACAAATAAAACTAATTTCGAACGGCAACACCTTCCCAATAAAGAATCGTTATCCTCATTATCATTATCAACAGCTTTGGACCGCTAAAACCGGATCTGGAGAGTGGATCAAAACCAAGCCATACATAAAAATTCATTAACTATATTAAAACAAGCGCAAATTAGAAATGCAATACGTGAGCGGTGAAGTATACGATTATTAGCATTTTTATCGCATAATCTCCGAATTTTGACGCTTTTTGCCACCGTTTTTTGAATAGGAGAAGGAGAAACAACAACGAAACGAAGCTCAAATCAACATTTAAAAAACACTTCTGAGGCACAGCCGATGCCGTGGCCAACATTTTATGTGTCTTTACCTTTGCCCGCCTTTTGTTTTTGGTGAAAACGTGCAAATCCCATAATTTAATTGTTTCAGCATTTGAAATTCAAATTTAAATCGAAAAGAGGAGAGAAAAAAACACTAAAACAAAACCAACTTCAAATTAGTCAAAAGCTGCTTTTTGGAATGGGTTTCGTGTGTCCAGTGAATTATTTAGGATTGATTATGCATAATCTATTCAAAGTTTTCTATGAATGGGAGACTGAAAGATCCTCCCGAAGATACCTTTGAAGCAGCCGCTGCTTGGGGGGGAATTTCTAGCTAGAAATGCAGCTTCTGCTCTCGTCTTTGCTGCACTCTAAAAACTTAATTAAAAATATTAAACACGAAATGTTTGGCGCCACCGTTTAGTTTGGGAAACGCTCAGAAGTGGACCGCACACATGGGACCGGGAGAGACCGGTGGCCAGTGGCCGTTGAGTTATCAGCTCAATTATGCAAGCTAAAAGGCAGCCGCCGCCGGCCCACAGACAGATTTGTCGCATTTGACACGATAATGCACACAAGCAATGACCACACCAGAGTCAGAGTCAGAGCCAGAGCCAGAGCCAGAGGCCTCCGTGTTGAGCCTCCAGCCTCCAGCATCCAGCATCAAATTCAGAGCCAGAGCCAGCTCCCACTTCGGCAATGGCCAAATGGCCATAAAAGGTGCGATAAAACGAAAATTTCACAAGACGGCAGCCGCCACCAGAGAGTGAGCTGAGCTGAGCTGAGCTGAGCTGAAGCCACTTCTGCGTCATCGTTGTCGTCGTTGTCTTCTCTTCTGCCTGGACTGTGGGTCGGCAAAGACCAAACAGCCTGAGAGCCGTCAAATCGCTGCTCATAATGGATGCCTTATCTTTGGAGAATTGTTTTAACTACTACCGGAGTTGGATATTTCTCAGATACCTCGTGCCCGTGCTGGGCTCTATCGAGAATCGACTGACTAACTGACTGGTCACCATAATGGAGAACATTAATTTGTCTTAGGCTCGCCAAAGCGGTCGACTCTCAGAGCTCTGCTTCGGCGATAAGCCAAAAACCTGTAAAAACGGAAATGCTGAAGGTTGCCCGTCTTTGGTTTGGTGTCTATGGTTTTGCATTAAGTATTTCGTTTTGATTTCTTTCTTTTATTTATTCTGTCCAAATACACTTAAAACTAATTAACAAATTGCAGCTTGATTGTAGCTTAGATTTCTTACATTATATTCTCTATATTCTACATTTTATGTGCACACAGATCACAACAAATGCTCCATCCCCAAGGACATTTGCTTCCCACTCTTTAGTAAGCCAAAATGGCTGAGATGCTGAAGCTGTTCCGCTTGGTGGAGGTCGTTGTGCGTGGCGAGGTGTTGGGTGTGTTGGAGGAGCTCGCCGGAGTTGGCTCCACGGGACTAACCGGCGCTGGAGCAGGCACATAGGGCAGCGGCATGTGTGGAGCTTGAGGAACTCCACCAAAATAGGCAGCCGCAAAGTGCGGAGCGGCATAGCTCAGGGCATGGCGATGATTGTAGGGCGCGAGGCTGGGACTGAGTGCAGCCGTGGCCGGGTAGTAGGGCACTGGCGAGAGACTGCCCTGCGAGTCCTGCTCACAGTCCAGGCGCTGGCGCTTCGAGTGCGGTGAGTCGCAGCTGCTCACACTGGAGCCCTCGTCCTCCGATTCCGGGCTAGAGTTGGAGCTGCTGTTGAGCTTGCGCTTGCAGCGCGACTGGCCGGACTCGCGAAAGCCCTTGGCAAATGGATTATTGTCGATCTTCAGCTTGGTAATGCGATCGTTCTGCAAAGGCAACAAAAAGGGAAGAAGTAAGTAAACATTCCGGAAATTCGAGCTAGCTGGCGTCAGTGAGTGAAACACTTGAAAAGTTCTGGACGGAGTCCTGAGTCTGAGAGGAGAGGAGAGGAGAGGAGTCCTAAGGAGAGAGACAATCTCAAGTGGCTGCCGAGGCGACACTTTTCAAATGTGGCAATTAGACGGCGGACTCCCGCTGAGTCTTTGTCTCGTCAATCGTCAATGAAGTTTGCCTTGGTCTTGGTCTGTTTACCCACCTGATAGGCTGTGACGGCTACGAACTCCGTCTCCGGGAAGACGAACGCCTGCTGCGGTGCCCAGGGGAGTTGGGTGAGCTCACTGCTGCGAATGATGTGAAGGCGTGGCTGGTACTTATGCATGCTGGCCAAAACAATCTAAAGGAGAGAGGAAGATCTCAAATTAGACACACAATTGCATGAGGGAGTGCGTTGTGTTGCACACTTACATGTCCGCTGCTGTCCAGCGTGTTGTTGGTCAGCTTCACTTTGTTGAAGAGCAGGGCCTGGGATTGCCAGTGGGCACCGGTGGCCGGGCTATCCGGATGCAGATACATGCGCTGTGGGCTCTGGGGCTCGGCTCCTCCTGCCGGAACCCACTGCGAGCCGGAGAACTTGTAGCGGCAGTCGCCAATGGGCACCATCTCGAGGAGTACGCAGTAGTTGGCCTCCTCCTCGAGTCCGCTCAACGAGACCCGCATCGAGGGGAACATGCGTCTGCAATGAAGAATAGAAGTTGATTAAGTGGATGGCCACGAATTGCATATAAATCAGGGGACCCATGGCAAAAAGAGGCGTCTCCAAAGGGATCTACTATGTTCCATGTTTTTCTTTTTGATTTGTGGCTGTGGCCCTGCCTAACAAGTGTGTAATTAAGGAATCAGAACGGGGCAGCGGGGAGTCTCCGCAGCGTATCGATTTAAAACGGAACGAAAACAGATCCCTGCTCCCTGCTCCCTGCTCCCTGCTCCCTGCCCAAAACAATGCCACTGACAAATGATTAATTGTTCGCCCAAATGCATTGGATAATCTTTGGCTATGGAGAGACGGGGGAGACCATAGACGGGAGCTGGGCATGGCGCCAAGCAATTAGACGCAATCTGAAGTCGACTTAACGGCTTCCCAAAGCGCTGAATGTGCCACTCAATGCATATCTAATGAGCCGAGAAAGTGACTGGATAGAGCCACGATCCATGCCCCCGATCCGGCAACGGCGGCTCATAATTATGTAAATTTTCTCTCGCTTCGGTAGTCGGTAGTCCAAATGCCATATCAGAGAAATACTCGCAAGATGATAGAGGAAACAGCGTGCTGGGCAGAGGGGACAGTGCCTGAACCTTTGTGGGCAAAGTGTGAAAAGCGCAGGTAGATCAGAGTTCCCAAAACCCGATTGTCAACGCCGAAAGAAGAAAGATTTTTATGAGCGAACCGGCGCCAGAGCGGCGTCTTCTTCGGCTGCTGCTGCTCTGCTGCTGCTGCTGCTGCTGCACTTGTTGTCACTGTATGCGCGCTGAGACGAGCTCCTGCTGCGTTCTGAATTATGGCCAGGCGCCACATTAGGCCAGGGACAGGGACGTAGACTGGGACTGGGACTGGGACTGGCAATGGCCATGGACTGGGTTTCCAGCAAATATTTACATAGGCTTGGCCGCACTTGACTTTACAAGTTTGTGGAAAACTCGAGCTCTCGATCAGCGATCGCCCTGCTCTCTATTTGCATAGGATAATGTGTGTGCTGTGCTCAAAGTTCTTGGGAATAGGAATGGTGTAAGTAAAAGGAGAGGAAACCTACCTGCCGCTCTTTGTGATGATCATTTCGGTGCCGATTTTATGAAACTGCTGCCACAGATCGTTGTTCTCCAGCTTGGCATCCACGCCGGGCAGGGTGGGGCGGCTGGGCAGCATCATTTGTGGCTGGGGCATGTTGAAAGGCAGCATCGATGGAAAGGGATCTGCAAAGAAGTTGGAAGTGGAAGTAGAAGTTGTTTGGTTAGTTCGTTAGTTAGACAAGAGCCATAAATGTGCAGGAAGGGAAATCAAACATAAATCTGTGATATTTAATTAAAAATGCAGCGTTTGATGTGCTCATAACTAAAGCAAGATCACTTGACGATCATTTCCCGTCGGCATTTAATCTTCACTTGCACCTACCTGGTATGCGCTGCATTATTTGCTGGCGATAGATCTCGTGGGCCAGCTGCTGCTGCATTCGCACTTCCATCAACTCTTGCATGGAAATCATTTCGAATAACTTCACAAAATAATAGCTTGAATCACTGTAGAATCTCTTTCGTTTCTGGTTCTGTTTTCACACACTTGACACTCTCTTTCTTCCGCTCTTTAGTTTTTTGTGTTCCTTCACGCACGACGTTTCGCAACGAACTGATCTGGAGTGGCTCAGCGGCGATGCTTAGCTCAGGGCGCGTCGTAGCCGGTTTTGTCTGCTTGGACGGATGGACTACCTGCCAAACGGGTTCCCGAGGAGAGCGCCGACGATTGGCTGGCGCAGACCGACGCCTACGTCTCGGCACTATAGCTGACTCTGTCTAGCAGAGATCGGTTCCAGAGCGCCATTTTGTTGGTGGGGAGACTGCGAGGAGAGCAGCCGTGCTGTGCCGTGCTGCGTGGAGTGGCGAAGTTAACGCTTAGCCCTGTTGATTTTCATCAGCCGCAGTGTTTTTCTGCACCACTGCATCGCCTCCATCTCGCTCTAGCTGCCTGCGCCCTGCTGCTCTCTCTCTCTCTCCATTTCGCTCACTCGATCACTGTCAGTCGTCAGAGGGGACTGGACATGGACTTGGATGTGGATGTGTGGATGTGTGGATGTGGCGTAGCTTGTAATTCAGAAGTGAGATTTTCCACAGCGCGCCTGTCTGCAGCAGCGCTGTCTTCTGTCCCAGCTGCTGCTGTTTTTTCTTTCTTTTTCTTCGTTTTTCTTTGTTTCTCCGCTTTGGCGCTGTCGGAAAATGTCCATTGCTGTTTCCATTGCAGCCGTCTTCTTCCGCTGCCAGCCACCCGAGTCTTGGGTCTGGCCTTCTGGGCACATGCGTTGTCTGCTGCTCCTCCTTTGCCGCCTTTGCCTTTGCCCTTCCCCGTAATTGTAATTTGCCTTGGTCGTTCTCCCTCTCTCTTACTACCGACTATCTCCGACAATGTCTGGGCATTTTTTGTGTGTGTATTTTTGTACTTTTATGCCGACAGGTGAAACATAAATTTTGTTGACTTTGTTAATTACCCGTTTTGGAATTCCGATATGCCCAGGTTCCCCAGCTCCAGCTCCAGCTCTTACTATTGATTTGCCAGCCCATGGCCATGACCCAGCCAGAAAACAAAAGCAGAATTAATACATTTCGGATCGGGTCTGTGGAACTCAACAATTAGCCATTTGATTAGTGCCTGTCAGCAGTGGAAAATGGCTGCCAGTCGTGTAAAAACTATAAATTATCCATAGAAAGTTCGACTCGATGGACTATTAATGTTGCTTGGATGGTAGTGTATTTCTAGGGATCACTTTGGATGTGGTGCAACACCCGCGCAATTGTGCCATCAATCATTTGTTTTATTTCTTTTAGTTACTTTCCATCTGCATGGAAAGCAAAGCAAATTCATGCATAGATAAACTCAAAATATTGCTAATAAAACTGTATTTTCTTTTACTTACAGGCTAAACACGAACTTCAATCGATGCAGGAATTGTATACACAAGTTATTGCATTTCTGGAACATTCCCCGAACCACCAGCGACATTGATCTTGAGCTAAATTTGTGGCATCAAGTGCAGCCAGCAGAGCAGACCAGAGACCACAGCAAATCTTGCAAATCTCTTCCCAGCAAATATATAATTTCAGGCTCGACTGCACCGTCAATCGACTAGAAAGAAAGTTTCCAGCGAATGCTGCCCATTAAATTTGCATTTCGCTGTCATTTGGCACGCCCTTCGTGCCCTTCGTGCCCTTCGTGACGATCTGCCCGGTGCGCGACGAGACGGCATATCTCCGGTGATCGTCGCTGGGAGGAGGTTGTCGTTGAGTCGGGCGCCAGAGCATCATAAAAAATATGTTTGTACAAATATCGGAGCAGACTTTTGCTTTTGATGCGAGTAACAAAAGATTTCAAAAATGTAACGCTTCACGCCTGCGCAGAGGCCGACAAAGGGGAACAATAGACAGTAGTCGCAGCTGGGGCGAATGTCTCTGATAACTCAGGTGTAATTGCATCACAGAAGGTCACAGGACTATAGTCCAGATGAGAGTGTAACCCTAATCGGGCAGACACAGACACAGTTGACGCGACATCGGCACAGCCCACAAAGTGACCACGGGCTGCTCTGCTCTCCCATCTGAGGATCGGGCACACATCCCAGACTCAGTCTCAGCCCGTTTTGTGGTATGTCGAAGTATGGCTTGGTGTGAAGTGTTCCGTAGGCGGGCGCGTTCCGTTGCTTAAGATGTTTGGCAGTGTACCTGCCACTGCCACTGGCCCGTCGTGCTGTTCCAGTCTGAGTTCTTGTGTCGCCAATTGAAGTAATAATTGTCTATTGTCCTTTGTCGCGCCTTCCGCGCCGAGTTCTCGGGGCAATAAAGACCAAGAGCGGAGACAAGCGACAAGTGGCTGCTGCTCTCGAAGAACTCTCTCAAGTAGCCCGTTGGCGCCAGACAACTCCGAGCTGTGTACTCTGCTGGGCTAAGGACATCTAAGGAGGGGTTTTCGGGGTTCTGCTTTGTGAGGCTGCTATCTGCCGCCTCGAATCTGCAGATGCTGAACGGTAGCCGGACAAGCCGAACACAGCCGTCCACCATGGCAAAGGTTGACAACGACATATGTTTGGGTTTGATAAGATTGGACCAGAGCAGATTACCTTACCCCCAGGCTACTGTTCTGTGCTGTTGCGGGAGGAGACTGCGGACGGAAGCTCCATGTCAACCCACACACACTGTGGCCCCAAGGGGACAGGCCTGGACTGGGCTAATTAACATGCAACCCGCAGATCAAATTGATCAGCCATATTCATATATTAAAAGACCATCAGCTTATTAATGCCCATAATCAATGGGACAGGTTGGAGTCGCATCAATAAATCATGGATGACCCCTAATTAACCAACACACGCACCCAGCGAGAGGGAGAGGGAGAGGGAGAGAGTCTGTCTGTCACCTGCCCCTCCTTGGGGGATGCCAAAACTACAAGTTACACTTAATTTATACCAAGACAAAGGGGAAAACCATCATAAAATGTAATATAAATGATATAAACGACACTGTCTGTTGGGCTAATAAGAGGCGTGGCTGCAGCCCAATCCAAATCCAAATCCAAAACCCAATCTCAAACCCAGTGCCAGTGCCAGTGCCAGTTCCAATCCTGAGAAACGGAATGAGCATAAAGATGCAAACTACACGATAAAGTTGGCTCACAGCCTCGCAGGTTGTGGCCAAGGCGCCGGCAACTAAATGCTAAACGAGTTAACTCGCTGATAGAGATCTTTTCTGTTCTGTTCTCTGTCTCTGTTTTTGGTAGATGCTAAGCAGCGACTGCGAAGGTGCGTTGTGCATCATTAAGGCAAGAAAACGGAGGTGAATTCAGTCCCAGACTCCGACTCAAACTCCGACCACAACGATGATTTAATTTTCCAACACGCTTTCTACCCCACGCCAGCATGGGCCTGTCTGAATCTCAGTTTTAGTTTTTTTTTTTTTGGGTTGTTTTTCAGCATTTGTGAAATGATCGATGGCCTGTCGTTGAGATGATCACTTGCCGTGGCTGCCTAGCGGCTACTAGTTGAGATACTTAACGACGGACCCAAGAGCCCAAGAGGGAGCCTACTCATAATTTGTTAAGATGTTTTGGGCGATCGATCGATTGATCGTCCTCTTACCTTTCTCTGCATAATATTTATGTATATTTCTCACGTTATGGAGCTGTCTCCCTCCCTCCCTCCCCCATCCCATCCCATCGCATCCCATCCCTGTGTGCATTATGGCGCCCGCAAGTGCTTTGGACAGCCTAAGCTGTGTCTTTGGGCTACCGATCGTCATCGCCGTCGCGATCATCTAGGAGGAGAGACGCCGCCGCCGCCGCCGCCGTCGCCGTCGCCGTCGCCGCCTTATCAGCGTTTCGGCATCTGGGAACATTAAATGGCTACTTAAGATGCATTTCCAGCCGGAGGTATCTATTCCCATAGTTTTGCCATATCGATTACCAGGGGGGAGGTGTGGCACACATACCATACCCATGGGCAATTGACCTGATCCCTCCAGGCATGCGCACAGAAGTCGAACGGTGTAATCGATACGATCAGCGATCAGCGATCAGCGATCGATCGGCAATTGATCTTTTGCCTGCCTGCCTCTGCTTGGCGAAAATTTAGCAACTTTGTCGGCACTTTGTGCCTGTGATCAGCGTTCAGTTTTTGGTTGCCTTGCTCTGTATTTTGATCTATGATTGCCTGTGGCCATTTGCCAGTTGATTGCCAATCCGCAGCGATCCCCATCCTCAACCTCCCCTTGCTACAGCCTGCAGCCTCAGCGTGTCTGTCGCATCTCGTATGCCGCTCACAACTCACTCGCACTAATTAAAATAAATTCTGTCAGACATTCTCGTTTAATTTTTTCGCGCACCTCGTTTTTTTTTTGGGCCCAATGATTCGCGGATCGCAAAACGGAGGAGCAGGCATTTCATAACAGCACCCCAAGTAGAAAGAAACAAGAAACTGCCAAAGACAGAGCCAAAGCGAGCGCCAAAGTCGAAGTTGCAGCGAGAAAACAAGCAATAAATACGTCAGCCAATACGTCAAATGCTTTTGGCCAGCTCTAAATGACGGACTCTCCGTCTGTCTGCAGTCTCTTTGAGCTTCCACTGACTGCGCTTTGGCCTGGGCTCCATCCTGCAGTGGCACAATTAAAAATGCACATTATTAATTAGTTGTTATAATTGCATTTAAAAATCCATTAATATTTATAGAATTCATAATAAATAATGAGCTGCAGTCGCCGTGCTTGGGTCTCCGACTCAGTTTGAGTCTCATTCGCGGACTCCTCAGACGTCGACAACAACGCCTCTAAATGTCAAAACAGTCGGACAGTCCGGGCCAGGCTGGACTGGACAGCAGAGGTGGCCAGCTCCAGCCAAGTTTGGCAATTTATGCAGCCCAGCAGCGTGATGTGTGTGTGGCATATGTGAAATCGAGTCACAAGTTGCCTTTGACAAATTCTGCAAGAATGTGTTCCCAAAATGTTAGGGCAACTAAAGTGGAGCATATTGGCAACCAAAGGGAACATGTCCAAAAGGGAAGTTGCCTTTTGTGTAAGATCCCAACAGATATTCCATTCTTCCTATGTTCGATTTATGGTTCTATAATTACTTATCTCTTTGCCAGATCATTTTCAGACTTCTCACACCTGATATCCTTAGCCAAGCAGCCATAAATCTGTAGCGCATACTCCCTGGCCTCCATTCAGTGCGAGACAGAGAGACAGAGAGACAGAGGGATACCCTCTACGGCTCCAGAGCGAGAGCCTTCATAAATATTTATGTCTCGTCATTGAGTCCAATTTTTTATAACGCATATTAAATTGTAAATTAAAAACAAATTTTTGTTGACTTTTCTACACTCTGGCGAGTCCCGCGAGTCGTGCATTTTATTGCAGTGATATATGTATGTATGGATGTATGGATGGATGGATGGTCTCCACAACCTCCAACTCCAAACCCGAATCCGAACCCATAATTAAATTTTAACATTTCCACCTTTTTGTGTGTGCCTGTCCAGCGAATGTCGCCTCCGTCCAGTCCATTCGAAGATATTCTCAGGCTGACCACGGACGACCCACGCTGTTCTGTTCCCCCTCTGCTGGATCGTTGGATCGTTGGATCTCTCGGTTGGGATCGCTGGTGAAAAAGGGTGAAATATATCACTGGCGCCAGGTTACCGCCCGCTGGGGCTCAATGTGGTACATTTTTTATTGCAGCCGTTTAGGCGAGCGTTTGACGGCCAAGGACATCAATCAAAAATTCTGTAATTCACTTTCTGGGATTCTCTTTCAGCTTCAGCTCTTTACGAGGCACTCGCCTGGGCTGCGTCTCTCTCTCTCTCTCTCTCTCTCGAGCGTGGGCTCCGAACCATTAGAAGGTTGTCTCGATTTGAATGTCTTGGCGTTGGAAGCGTTAATATGATAATAGCACCTCGAATTCCAACTAGCTGGGAACCTGTTGCAGCAGCAGCAACATTTCTCTTCTTTTTATGAAATAAGCAATTAAAAATGAATTTGAGGCAAACATCATGCTGGCTCTTTAATGGTCAGCATTTAATTGGATTTCAATGTTTCCAACTCTCTGGATTATACAGCGATCAGTGTGGTGGGTCCTTAGTCTTTGACTTGTCTGTGATAATAAACATTAATTAATTTCAACATTTATATTGGGAGTTTATTAACCCAAAATGGGACTGAGACTTGGACTGTGCGTAGGTCTCTGGCTAGATAAGAGACAGACGAGTTCTTTATGATGCCTGATGGCTGATTGAGTTATGAGTGCCGGGACGGGAACAGATCTCTATAGCTTTCACATGTCGCAGCTAACTCGAGCCAGCAGCTCCTTCTGTATTTTGTCAATTTACATGACCTGCCAAACACCCACGAAATGTGAGTGCAAAGCGAACACAACTCCCTGTTGATGCCCGCACATTAGTCAGGCGCTCTAACTAGACAAATCCATTTGTAACCCAACCAGATGAAAATCTACCAGTAACACCCACTCCACGCCTCCCGTTCTACACAAGGGGCAGAGATTCATTCGAGAGTACAGAAAGAAAGAAACCCTTCAATTATAATCGAGGAGACATGCACAACACAGTTGGTCAGTGGCTGGTACAGGGACAGGGACTGGGACAGGGACAGGGACTGGGACTGGCACTGGCGACGACTGGCGCGACGTCTTCCAAGTCAGCCACGCCCCTGTCTCCCGATCGAGGCATGTGACTCAGGCCTCACTCTACCTCCATGGACAGGCACGACCTATAAAAACGGAATGTGTGTGTTGCTGCCTTTGTTTCACGAGATCCCACAAGTTGAGCGGAGAATCGGTTTTAATATGTGAATGCGTTGATTGCCTTCGCTTTTTAATAAAATGATAACTTTTCGACCAGACAAATATTTCATTTCCTTTTCGACGATGGCGACGACGACGGCCAACAACGAGAGGCAGACACAGTCGCAGCCCGAGAAACCCAAAAGTCATCATGGCATAAGCATAACAGCAATGACGCTGACTGTAGCTGTGTAGCTGTGTGGCTCGGCACTGCCCCCCATGAATGATCACTTTCCAGCACAAATTGGAGACTGGCCTGAACGTATTTGCACCTCTGAATTCGGTGGGGCCTCTGCGGCCACAGACCCAAAACCCGAGACCCAAGCGAGAGACAAACCGAAAGCCAGACAAGGTTAGCGCCAGTCGGCTGCCAGGCGACGAGTGAAGGGCCAGGCCAGGTCGGAGTGCCGTCCGGTTCGTACCCACCGCTGCACCCTCTCCACCCCGCTCCTCTCCCCGTGCCCAATCTCGAGCTAACAAGCTGGTTCTGCCCCAAGTTCGGAGTTCGTGCGTGCCTCCAGTGGGATCCATGCCTCTTGTGTGTGTGGCATGGTGTGGACGGGCGGTGGCAAGATCGTTTAGCAGCACACCGGCGCACTTCATTTGCCCCGCCAACCCCCCGCTCCAGCGTGGCTGCATTCCAGCCAAATTTGCTCACAACATGTAGAAGAAATTGTTGCTTATTTGTTCGTGTCCCTCCGACAGACCCTGCTGCTGTGGCCTGGCGCCAGTTTTTGGGCTGCCCAAATGTGGCATTTAATGAAATTTCCCCTTGCCCCGCGATGTTGCCTCG
Organism: Drosophila guanche; assembly: GCF_900245975.1. Classification (NCBI taxonomy): domain Eukaryota; kingdom Metazoa; phylum Arthropoda; class Insecta; order Diptera; family Drosophilidae; genus Drosophila; species Drosophila guanche. The sequence goes on along the minus strand of NW_022995751.1, from coordinate 4,688,720 downwards.
TTGTTGAAGCTTGTTTGGCTGCACAGCGGTTTTGGCAGCCCCTCGGGGTTCCTTGGTGCACATCTTCTGCGTGATCTTTGCGTGTGTTATTTGAGTTGTAGGGCAACTGCTGTGCTCCGAATGTGCCATTGAAGACTTGATGGAGTGGCTTGCTGGTGGTCTAACCAGGGGATGGAGCAAGGGAAGTCATTAGATGAGCTACAGGTAGGTTTTAAAGAGTGTTACCTTGATCTGAGGAAAGTTTTGCTAGGCGTTGGCTCTTCCTACAGCTCACAGCAGCTTCGTTATGGCCGAGCCAAAGAGCAGGAGAGCCGAACCGAACATATCCTCTCTCTCTCTCTCTCACTCTCTCTCTCTGCTGTTGGCGTTAACGAGACTTTTGACAGGTTGATTCATGCTCACGTCTCTGACTTGGCTTATTTGACCCAAAGTAGAGGCTGAACTGGCGTATTGGACCCACCAAAAAGTGCAGCTCCAAGCTTGAAGCTGTCCAAACGGACCTCCCGTCCATTTGTTCGTTTTTATTTGATTTTTTCTTCTGCTCAACATTTTTATTAATGACCACAAGGGCCACACAATTGCAATGGGCGCCAAAAGGGCCACTTGGCTCGAACAGGGAGAGAAACATAAGTGGGGGGCAGTCCATCCATGAGTACAGCTGGAACACTGGGTGGGGGGCAGGGCGTGCTCAGCGCCAGTGTGTGTTGGTTTTTTGAGTATGTGTTGAAATGTGGTAATTTGTCTCGCTTAGAGACTGAATGCGACTTGTCTGCCCCCAACGAGCGCCGGCCACACTGTCGAGGCATCGTTTCATTAATAAAACATTTGTTCAAACGAAGAGAGAAGAGTTTTGCAGAGAGTTACAGATGGAACTCTGAAGCTGTAACTGCAGTTGGACGCTACTGCTGCTCCTCGGATTGCCCGTAGTTTTCCATAATTCATAAATGCCAACTACTGGTATTGAGTTTTTGTCAATAGTCAGGGATTAGAGGCTACACTCCAGCAAACTGGCAACTGTCTAGCTGCTACATTGAAGCTTTTCCCCCGTACCCCAAGCTGTTGTATTATTGCTGAGCAAACAATACATTTCACAGGTTAACGCGATCGCATAATGAGCCACGACGACGTCCAAGTTGCAAACAAGCAAACACAGCAGCGGGAGCAACGGATTCAACACTTTGTTGGGCCAAACACCAGCCCGATGGCCAGCAGCTCCACTGCAGTGCCAGTGTTTGCCTAGCTGCAGTGGCTGCACATGGAGCTACGGGCGGTGAGTTTTTTTTTTCATGGAACTGGCAGCAACTTCAATAGAATTAATTTACGCCTCACGTTGCAGCAACTGTTATGCGGTAGCCACATAGATACACAGATACACAGAGCCACAGAGTCAGAGTTGGAGCTGAAAAATGCAACTGTGGAAATGGGTACCCAGGCCCCGACTCCGACTGCGGATTGTGGTTTATTTATTAAAGTTATCAATATGATTGTCGGTAGTTGGTAAAATATTTGTGTCCAAAGGTGTTAAAATGCATTTGCATAAACACTTGCGGCGTTGTCATGCCTCATTTGGACACCAGACCTGGGGGCAATGCCTGGATTTCCCCTGCTCTCGGTTGGAGCGTTGGATAATCCAACTTTAGAATTTCAATTACCTTTCATCCTGCAGCTACTGCGCATAGAAAAACAATCTCAAATTATGGCCAAAGAAAGGCGAGACAAAGGGAAGTACATGCTGCATATAAATCCCATTACACAGCAGTAGCTCCACGCCTCAAAAGAGCAGAAAACACAGCCTGGCTGCCTGCCTCCCTTTAGGGCCACGGAGATGTTACAACTTCACACTAAGCCATTGAAGAAGTGCGGCAGGCCAACGCCAAAGGACGAGCCCTGACATTGGCACTCCGCTGGATACCTTTGCCTTGGCTTTGCCATCGGGAACGGGAACGGGAACGGGAACACCAAAAGGCCCAACCAATTTGGCTTAAAATTACGCTACACTGATCAAAGGGCAGCTGCGCCAAGCTAGGCAAGGGGCAGAGGCAGGGGCAGGGGCAGGGGCTGTCGCTGACTGACTGGATGACGAGATGTCTGGTGAAAGTGCAGTGACGTGTGTGTGGATCTCTGATAAGCCTGTTCCATGTCTGTTTGCTGATGCTGCCATTGATCTCACCTCCGCTGCGCGATCCTCCCTCTCATACCTGTGATCCATTTTACAAGCCAACATCGCTCCAGATAACACACACAAGGGGCAGGGACATGGGCACTGCTTGCTCTGGCTTGTCAATTGGGCGGACAACGATATTGTTATGCTTATTACACCGGCACAGCTACCGAAAGTAGTTCTCTCTCTGCTCTCCCTGTCTGTGTCTGTCTCTGCCCAGTGGTTGTAGGAGTAGGGAACGGTCTGCACTTGGAGTTCTGAGAGCCGACCGACTGAGATTATCTCTTTATCAGCCCTAATCTCAAGTAGTTAATAAAGTGCGATGCTTTGTACTTTAACCGCTGCCATTGTCTGGACAGAGACTGGGCAGCCGAGAGGATGGCTGAGAATGCTGAGATGCTGAGATTCAATTCGTTGAGTGTGCACCGATGCAGATAATCGTTTGTGGTATGCCGAAAGAGCTATCTCTGCACCAAGTCTTGTCTCTTTGCCTTAAAAAACAGAGCGGGGCGTGATTATCATATGGGTAAAAAGTGGTTTCCGCTATGGGAAGACTCAAAACTGGACACTGGAATACAAATTAAAGAGAGCAAAAGCTTGCATTCGATTTTGTGAGAGTTCTTTGATAACTTTCCTTCTGTTTAGCTTACACTTCCTTAACCCCCTTGAGTTTGGTTCTTACCCTAAATGTAACATGTTGCTGTTGTTTATGCAACAATCAACGATCCATTGAGTGTATCCTTACATTGAAAATAAACACAAATCAAGCAGATCCAGCTGCAGCAGCTAGATAACAGGGAAAGATGCCACTTAAGTCTAACAAGGGCTCCCAAGGCAAACATAAAAATTGACAAACAGATGACAACATTCCGTCAATTGTCCCCAAAGATAGGCTCCTACGATATGTGCCCCTGGCACGACAATAGCCAAAATGATTGTTATCCTTTAACCAAGCCTCTTGTGGTAAGCCCAAATCCCATTTGGCACAAACAATTTAAGCGAAAATTGTTTAAGCAGCAGTAAAAATAAACTAAAAACCCAACCGCAAGATGTACGCATATGCACCACTACCGCACTCTACCACTCCCTCTCCCTACCCTCTCCCTGGGTAAATCCTTTGAGCAAATCTTTGTGACAAACAAAAGTGCACAGAGATATCTTTAGGGAAATGAAAACAAACCCCGGAGACACACTGCATGGAAAATGGGATCTGCGGGGCTGCAACAAACTGTAAAAACAAATTTGCGCTTTGTTTCAATTATTCAAGGATTACATGGAGCGGTTGACATGGGAAAGGAATGGCAGCGAAGACTCTCATCTGGGACTCTCGCCCGAGAGATCTCAAGTGGCTCAGCTGCGGCGGCGTCTGTACAATTTGCACTTGATTTTAAGTAGGTGATTTCTATTATGCGAGACATTAGCTGTCATACAAACGCCCCATACATGCCCAAGGGCTACAGCAAGCTGAACAATCGCAGCCACCGATCCGAGCACTTGATTAGCATATGAATAGATGCACTCCGCAGTTCCAGTCTTCACTCTCATATGAGTATTACCCAGAGGAACGCATAGAAATGGTCATAAAAATCTCAAGTACATAACGCCGGTGCCTGCCTACTCGTGAGCGATCTGCCAGAGCTGCCAGCGCCCAGGTAGGATGTGCAATAAAACCGCAGGTCCTGGCAGCTTTGGGCCAAACTCAATGGCCACTCAATGGCTCTGAAGCGGGGAAATTCGCTGGAAATTCCAGCGGCCCGTCGGTCACTTGAGTTGATGTGCCATAAAATTATGGCTGCTCATAAAATTCATTAATCGCTGCTAAATGCGCGTCATTAGTCAACACGGTGGCGGTGGCTCAGTCTATGCTGCATGGACTTTTCCAGGAAGCACACCGCACCATGGCACCAGGGCACCGCTGGCACCTCGGCAACGCGTCAGACTGGGTGGACTAACGAGTTGGGTTGGGCTCGAACAGCCCCGGCGACAGGGCGTCGCGTGAAAATGGTGATTAATGCCTTTAGTGCGTGGATTTAATGTGGAACACGGAGCATGCCGCTGCCTAGGTTACAGGTAGCTCTGCTGCGAATGGAAATTGTCTGTGGAAAGCCCCGCCACAAGTGTGATTGATAAAGAGCTGGAAAAACGCAGAGAAAGAGCTGCTTAATGAACCAAAGAAGTGCTTGGTCAGAGGTGGATAGGAAATTTGATGTAAAAACAGCAAAAACGCGACACTTTTTAGCTGTAGAACTTGGCACAGAATTGGCGAGTATTCCCAAGTGGGGGTTATTCGTATCCTTCATATTTTTTAATGGCAATTTGTTGAGTTTTCATGAGAAGAAAGTATTTCCATCCTAATTTAATTTTAATAACTTAATAAACTCCCGAAAAACTTCCCTAGAATGAATACAATGACAGGCAGCAATGCAGAGACTGACTGCCCGATCTCCGCTGTCTCAACGCCAGACTCCGCTTTAGAGCGACGCCACACAGCAAGCAAACAAATGGTAAAGAGGGGCACATGCAACTCACCAACAACAACAACAACAACCACAACTTGTATAAAAAAATGTGTCTACTTCATTCATAAGATGTTTTAGTGGCGCCTGGCGCCAACATTTTTTCACTTGCGTGTAGCAATCGCCGTGCAGTGGAGTGGAGTCTCTCTGTGTGTGTTTGTGTGTGTGTTTTAGGTGTGCTTTTGTGTGTGTTTGTGCTCTCTAAACACTTGACTGGCAGTGGCAACATTTTCATTAAGTCCCCCGAAAATATTACTGTTCCATTCGAATGCATTTGCTTGATTTAGCGTATCGCTCATAATTTGTTTTATGGTTTTGCATTTCGATGTTTGGGCACTTGGGGCACGCGGTGCTGATAACTCTCCCAGAACGAACCGCAGCCACTGCAGCTGCAACAGCTCTGATTTCGCTTATCGTTGGCTCCTGCTTAGAAATGGAAAGTGGCAGCCAGAAGCCACCAACCAGCAGCCAGCAGCCAGCAGCTGCTGTGGAGAGCTCGTGTCGTGTCGTCGCGATAAGCCAACACTCACTCAAAGCCCCGCGCCCCATTGTGATTGGAATTCTTTTTGGGGGAAACGTTTCCATTGCTCTGTGTGATGCATGGCTGTTAATTTTAATACAAATTCGGTTCGAAAATAGCCAAAATGCCCACGCAAATATTTTGTTAAATGCGCCAGCAGAAGACAGCATCGCAGATCTCCTCCGATCACAGATCGCCCCGTCATCGTGGCTATTAACAGATCGAGTGAGTGAGGCATGAGTCGCGGAACTTGGGGAGTCTCGAGTCCAAGTCCGACTGCGAGACTGTGGCTCACATTTATGGGTCGTCGCCAAAGCTCAACTTATTGACAATTTCAATTTGAGTTTTGGACATTGGATTGGGGCAGGTGGAGGCGACGAGGGGCTGAGTGTCTGGTGCTGCTGCTGCTGCTGCTGCTGCTGTTAAATATTTTGTTATTTTCATATGTAAATCTTGTTTAACGACTCTGTATGAATTCGTATGTAGGCATGGAGCTGTATTTATTGTGCCGTTGATTGAATATGCAAATGCATTTTCACACGTCCGAGGCAACCATCCATGCCAGACTCAATCAGCAGACAAAGCCAGAGACAAACAAAAACAATCAGCCAGCAGAGAAGATCGCTGGACTTGGGTTTCCTTGTTCAGAGCGCTTACCTACAGCAGTCTGCTGCTCTGGGATCAGTTCTCAGCTGTAGGTGATAATGTGAGCGAGAACTCCCCATGGCACACACCTCTTTTTTTCTGTTAATCCACAAAAGTCTTCGATATAAAAATTAATATTGCCCAATAAATCTGTCCAAAATTATGGCCAACTGCTTAGCAACCAACTCGAGAAAAAAAAAGTGGAAACTGGAGAGACAAAGCACACGAAAAATTAATAAAGAAAAAGATATAAAATAATTCTGGGATACAAAACAACGAAGAGGGGATGCCTTGAAGTCAGGCAATACTTAATTTTTTTTGATATTTTATTTGAGTGATCGCAAATGGCATAAAATTCATGAAAATGCTGAGTTTTTTCGCTTATACATTTGGCATTTAACTTCTCCCAATGTTAGTAGATGTAAGGGTATCCAAAATGTTTGTGTTTTCCCTTTATTCTGTTGCTGTTGCTGTTCTGTTCCGTTGTTCCTTCAATCAAGAGGCGCGGCGGCGGCCATCAGCAGCAGCAGCCAGCCAGCAGCCAGCAGCCAGCCAGCCAGTCAGTCAGTGGAGATTTCGTTCCCAGACATTTACCTGTCAAATGTTGCACTCGCACACGAAAATGATGGAGTGAAGAGTTTTAATTTTATGACGCAGCAAAGGAGGCAGTAAAGGGAAAGGGAAAGGGAACCCGCAGATCGGGAATGGGAATGGGCAAAGGGTATGAAGATGATGGCGCCAAGAAATTAAGGTAACGCGCCACAGTAAACACAACTGCGAGATGGAAGTGATGGCCAATAGTGATCCTGGATCCTGGCAACTGCCCCTCCACGCTTTGTGGGACTTATGCTGAGAGATGCAGGAACCTCTCTGAGAGTTAAGTGAAAGAGAGTAGTTCCCCAGTGAGGCCATTCCCATGACTAGCTGAGGTCAAAATCTATTAATTATGCAGCTCGTTGGGCCTATCTGCAAGAGCATCGATCTTGTTAGCTGCTATTAATTGGCTGTGAAAGGTTCGATTCATTCAATAAAAAGTCTCCCCATACATATACATATAAATCGTAATGTAAACGGCTCAACACTTTCCCACAAAACACAACGCAGAGAGAGGTCCATTGACATTCGTTTGCCTGGGCATGCGTATCCATCCACGAGTATCTATTAAACCAGATACAAGATCTGTATCTGTATCTGTATCTGGCAGTTACATGCGAAGCGGTTAAATTGCCGCAACAGCAACAACAGCAACCGCAACAGATTGGAATTGGGGATCGCATTCGGATCCATAGTTAATTATGCTACCAAAAACCGAAAAAACAAACTAAACATTTTTACGAGCGAAATTTGTAATCATTACCACATTCATATGCAAATGGGGGCAACCGTCCGTCCAATACCTATACCTATACCTATACTACGGATATCTTGTATCTTGTATCTGTGGCTGGAGAGCTCCTCTGGCATCTCGCGGCTTGTGGTTTGTGGTGTTTGGGCCAGCTGCTCGAACGGCAGCTACGCGTCTGTCGCTTCTGTGCTGTCTTGGCCTTTGTTTTGGCTTTGTTGGCTCCCCCTGATTTCTGGTGTTAAAAGTACCGTATTGTTTGCCATATACGAGCAGAGCAACAACATGCTGTCCACGCTACAATATGATAACGAACTATTCCCCATCCCAGACGCAGACTCTAATTTATATCCCGCTCTCTGTCGCAGTCTCCCTCTCTCTCTCCCTCTCTTTCTTTCTCTGTGTTCAAAACAAACATAAATTCTCGATGCGACAAGTTTTAATTTCTTCTTTTTCCGCTCTTTTCCGCTCCCCTCTGGCTACTCCTTTTTTCGGACGCTTTTGTTGATCTTTCAGCGGAGACGCGTCGCAGCTTGGCTCAGTTCGGTAGCTGCTGAGGTTGTGAAAAAGCTTAAATTTTAATCAAAACTAGATCTTTATCTTCCGCAATTTATTTGCCTTTTAACAAATATTTTCATGATTTTTTTGCCCTCCCGCTTGCTGTCCCCCCCCCGCAATTTATCTCTTTGTTTTTTTCAGCCTCTAGCTGGCTGTCTGGCCGTGTGGCTTTGGTTCTAGTGCTGATTCTGCTTTTGGTCTAATCTTGCTGCTTTTTGGGGCACTGTAAATATTTAAGCTTTTGACGCCTCACATGGCCTGGCATTATCACTAAAGGAACGAGCCCCATTGCAGGGGTAGCATAAATTGTTCTCGCTTTGGCCGCCATTAAGTAATGGCCGTGCAGGGCTGAGCACTTGTTTGACTTTGCGCCATGTTTGTTTGAGGCCGTTGGGTGTGTGCGTGTCGTCTGCCATGTCCGCCCGGAGTGGAAGAAGTGAGCTTCAGCACAGGGAAGAGTGGAAGAAGAGAGCTGCAGCCCAGGGAGGAGTATGGGCCAGGTCTATCTCGCGTGTAATTCGGTTGCCAGCCCTTTGGAAGATTACCATTTTGTGCGGCAAACAATGAAAGTTAGTGGGTAAAAGCTAATAGCTGGAGGCGCCACAAAGCAGAGCTGCAGAAATTCCTGGAATACCAACAATTATTTCTCCCATTAAAGACTTTTTCCTCTATATTTTCATATCAAAATTCCACTCGATAATAGCTCAATCTGCTGCCCATTCCTGAGCACTTTTCCATTCCAATTAACCCGCCGTGCATTTGAATCTTCTTTTTCCAGAGAGCTCCCTGCCCTAGACGGGTAGAATTCCTTATTTAAATGATGTCCCAGCTAATGCAACATTGCTGATTAGGCTTCGTGGAAGCGTTGCCGTTGCCATAAAAGCGAAAGTCTTGACGCCATTCGAGAGCAATCATCAGTCAGTCAGTTGGAGAGCCAACAACAAGTGCTGGCCATAAAGTGTCAGCTATGACTAGTGCCATGAGTACACACAGATATGGATAGAGCTACAGTCAACAGTTACAGATACTGAGATAGAGATACAGTGTAGAACATTGCCCAGAGATGGATCCATGGAGCAATGGAGACAGGCTGACTCTATGCGACTATATTTGGCTACGTGACGTTGTCGACCAGCAAACAAACAAATTTCCAACACTACGAACAGAATCCATGGGTTGTCTAGATAAAAGAGATGGAGTCGAAGGCAGCGGCAGAGGAAGGCCCGTTGTTGTCACGAGATTAAGGCATTTCCTCTTTGACGTTAGCGCTAGAACTCGCTCTCTCTCGCTCCCTCTCGCTCTCCCTACTTCCCCGCTCTTTCTGTGGCTTCTTTATCATGGCCATTGTAATTGCGCACTCAGGCCCAAGCCGATCCCTAGTCTGGTCCAGCGACAACAATTACCCCGCGGCCATCCGTGCCCAGATCTTGGTCACTCAATCAAAGGCGAAAGCCGCCGCTGCCTCTGCCTCTGCCTCGAAAATAAGGTAGCGGACAGCCCAAAGCGGCCAAAAGCAGCCAAAGAGCCGTCAAATTGTTACGCATAATGGATGTTTTTATCAGTAGTCTGCGACTACTGGACTTGGGTGTTTTCCATGCCGCTTTTGTCGGCAAACTGCTGCCACTTTTGATGTGTCAACGCTGAAGTTTTTCCTCTCTCTCTGCAGCTTTTGCCTGAAACTCTAATCCCAACCTGAACAAATCTTTATGGCTAAGAAGAGTTAAAGCCTTGGAATGTATCTACTTATTTGGCAATTGTTTTTGAGGTCTTAAATCATGATGTTGTTATTGTTATTACACATGCCATTAACACGCATCTCTTCTGCGAGACCAAGTGCCGTGTGCTCCGTGAGGGCTTCTTCGAAGGTAAGCAAACAAAATATTATGGCTCGGGTATGCGTACTCGTATGCAGATTCTCTTCAGGCGAGCCAGTAGCACTTGAAATTTGAATATAGTATTGTAATAACTCAAGGGTCTGTCCCATACAGAAGCGCCTCTCAGCGCGTCGCGTCGCCAGCAACTTTAGCACTTCAGTTTGGAGAAGTTGGGGAAGCTCTGAAGAGCGTAAAGTAGAAACAGTCCACACAATCCACACTCCAGCAGCAGCAGCAGAGCAGCAGCAGCAGCAGGGGGGTCTGTCTGGTCTCTCATGTTTGCTTATGATAATTTGAGAGCAAACAGCGATCGACAATGGAGTGGCATGGAAGCTGTAGCCTGGACTCGGAGCTGTAGCTGTAGCTGTAGCTGTAGGTATGGAAAGGCCTAAATCGTTTTGGGGCCGTGAATGTGCAGAAATACAAAAAAGAAACACACGATTAAACACCTCTCAATTATTGGTGTAGAGTGGGGTTCTGTTTCTGTGTCTGTGTCTGCTCTGGGGGCTTCCATTGAGAGCTGTCAAGTGGCCGCTGCCATGGACACACATGATTATGATGCCTCTACGCTCCTTGCCGCTACTGTGGCTCTGTGGTTTTGTGGCTCTGTGGCTATGATTTAGCTGTTTTTCCTGCATGTTGATTGAGTCACTTAATTTGCATACAAAAGTCGATTTGCCAGCCAGCCAGCAGACCAGACCAGACCAGACCATGCCATCGTGTTGCAACAATGGAACCACACATGAGTAGACATGTGAATGCTCCCTTTGCCGCCCTGAGAGATCCCCGTTAATAGTCGTCTTTGGAGGCGCTAGGGCTTGTTTAAACAACCTGACTGAACGATCGACTCTCGTCTCTGAATGTGAGCTAAAAGTTTAAATCAATAAATTGCGGATGGGGCATGAGACATGGCAGGCGCTTCACTTGCGACTGGGCGACTGGGCGACTGGGGCATATTTTCCATGGAAAATTACATGGATCTGGGTAGACGTGGATTTATGCTAATTTTAATTTGAACAGCCGTGTGAGAAAGAGGGCTCGTGCTACGATTCAAAAAGATCTTAAACTCATTTCGCAACTGGCTGGACAGCCACCCCAGACAAGGGCAAGACGCGATGTGCACTTACAAATGAATGTACAGCGGTGAGGCAGTTCAAGGTTGTGGAGTTAGGTTCAGTTGCAGCTCTCCCTGACAACCTTCAACCTTAAAGATATCACCTGTTAGAGGAGTGCTTTGAGTGCTAAAAGTTCTGCCACAAAACGGAGCAGATTTCCTTTTCTAATCGTTGGCTGCCCTTATCCCCCCCACACCCTAGATAGCTGCCTGCTATGTTTCTATGCTGATTCAAACAACTGGAATGCTTCTCCGCTACCTGTTGGCTATCATTTATGCGGAACCGAACGGAAGTAAACCGAAATGCATTAGTCTAACAGCAGGCCCAGGGGCAGAGGCAGGGGGCACCAATTAGATGGCTGCTGACAAATTGCACAGCCTATTGGCAGGCACAAACCCTGCAGGATCGATGTCTAATTGTTGCAAGCAGCAACCTAGAAAGCGAAACCGAAACCGAAACCGAAACAGAGAAACCCAAAACTCAAAGCCTAACCGGAAACGTGCGCGACCAAATGTGAAAACGCGAGGCATAACTTAGAGAGGAGTAGAGGCGGGCAGGCAGGCAGGCAAACACATGGCCAGAAAACAACGCAATTTGGGCAAGCTACCAAGCTGCTAATAGTAAATTAATTTCACTCGCTTATCGCCATGGCTACTACACATAAATGTGGCTAGGGAAAATATTTATAATGCGCTGACTGTGGCTGTGGGATGTGTCAGGCCGGGAAAGTGCTGTGTAAATTAGCTTGGATAACTGCAGGAATTTCGCAGTAATGCCAAAGCAGATAAGAACTGTTTGCAGCGGAAGTGGCAGGGCGGACGGACAAACACGAGACTCTGCAAACGCAGCAACCGAGCACGTTTCGTGTGGAACACATGGCGTATGCTTGATCGCAGTCCCAGTCAAAGTTCAATTAAATTAGTTATTGGCTTTAATTAGTTTCAAATTTGTAGAGCCGAGTCGAGCGACACGCGTATCCGTCGTTGGGAACAAATGTTTTGGCAAGATCTACAAAAGGTCAGATCGACAATCGGTGAGCATGGATGGGCCACCTGCACGGCAGCAACTTCATCAGAGAGCGACGCCATATCGAGCGGGATATGGTGGTGGATATGGCATATCAATGCCCGAATGACGCAGCGTCAAAACTCAAATAAAAAACCGAAATAAAACAAATGAACAGCAAAACGACAAACACACACAGCAAACCCAACACGGCTCGGGCTCAACTCGAGACAAGAGGACCACCATGATGGCTACAGCGGGCTACAAATGGTCAAAGCATAAATAAAACAACACAAAAAGATGCCAAAAAGCGGAGAAACAGAAACAGAAAAAACAATTTCAATCATGATGATCATAATTAAAAAGGCAACACAAGATCTTGGAATAGGGAAGGTGGAGGAGAGGCAGCAAGAGCGAGCGACAGAGAGAGAGAAGAGCAACATGTTGCTCCGGCTGACTGTGCAACTTCGCACTTCAGAATTAGCTACAATTAGAGAGGGACAAACAGAGAGACGAAGCAGAGACGCAGCAGGGCGGAGCGAGCGAGCGACTTTTCAAAATGGAGTTGCCAACACAGAGCGAGACAGCTAGCTGGCGGAGAGCGAAGACCGCCAATGGAACGGCAGTTTGGCTCTCCGAACACAAAGCAGAGACAGAGCAGAGACAGCGCAGCGATCGGAGAGGCAGAGAGAGAGACGAGCGATCCAAAGACAGACTTCGAGCAGGTAATGTCGATCAATGGTTTGAAACGAAACGAGTCAAGCTCGTTTCCAGCTCGATCCGCTGGGCAAATGGAACGCGAACTTGGCGAGCGCAACACACGACCGTCGGCAAAAATCGATTCATTCATTCATTCATATATACTCTCGAGTATATTCGTATGTTTTGCACCATAACTCGTACTCGCATAACCCACTTGTGGCTGCTTTGACACCAGCGCCAAATTAAATTAACACCCACGTGCGCAGCCCAGCGACAGTTATTGGCGTGATTTGCAAAAACATTTCAACGCTAATCAGAGACGTCTCGTGCAAACCAAATAATAATAATAACAGTAACCACAAGACTCAGCCCCAAGACTAAAAATAGACTCTAATGTGTGTATATTTGTGTCAGTGCCAGTGACAAACAGCTGCAGCAAGTGTGAAATATATATTTGAGGTTCGAACATGATCACCATGAACGAGCTGGTGGATCTGCGCATGCAGCAGCACATTGCGCACGAGATCTATCGCCAGCAGATTATGCAGCGAATACCAGGTAAGCACAACACATCAGCCATCGAATATCACTCATCCGCACCGCTCGAAAAAGCTGTTAAGCATCATTAGCATTAATGGCCGCCACATTTGGCGATCAGATCGGCATTTCTGCGATCTCTCTCGGTGTGTTTATGATGCGCTGATCATAAAGCTGAGTAATGTGGGAAAGCGATGGCGGCTGTTATTTGATATCAAATGCGTTTTGCCTGTTTGCCGCCGATCGTTAAACAGCGGGAGCGATGGCCAGCCTTAAATGTGTCTTTGTATGTTAAACACGATGCTAAATTTGTCCTCAAGTTCCTTAATGGAGGGGACATTAAATTGGCCAAAGTTGAAGCTGCCAAACAAACAAAGAACGATCCCCCACAAAAGGAAGCTTAAGAAATGAACCCCTTATTAAACCCTTACTTTTAACCCTTGCAGATCCCTTTCCCCCCATGCTGCCCATGCACATGCCGCGTCACGTGATCATGCCACCGCGTGTGACGCTGCCCGGCGTGGAAATGACACTGCAGAATGACGATCTGTGGAAGCAATTCCATCAAATTGGCACCGAAATGATCATCACCAAGAGCGGCAGGTATGTACAAAAGGAATGCCAAAGGGGATGCTGGATCACATGAGCATGGGGAAAATGCAGTGCGGAGATCGGAAACAAACATCGATCGATCGGGATCGAGTAGATGCATTAGCACGAATGTGAAAACTAATACCCGAAACGCAGGCCAAAGAAAAACAAGACCAAGAGCAAGGGCGAGAGAGCACTTAAAGCAACTTCCACCGAGCACCGTGTGGAATGTGGCAGCCTCTCCTCTAGAGGAGAGGAGAGGAGAGGAGAGGAGAGGAGAGAGGATGTTGTCGGCGGCGGTGGCGGTGGCGGCGTGGATTGATTGCCGTCGACGGCGCTGCTGTTAAAGGCTCATTAGATGCAGGCGCCTGCAAATTGTTTACAGCGGTGTCGCGACAACAGTTTTCACAGGCAAACAAGGCGGAAGGATGCACTTTGGCAGGATGTGAAATGGCAGGTACAGCAGCAGGAGCAGCACAGAGAGACCAGTAATGCAGTTCTTTGGGCTCGTATCGCACGAGGCGTAAAATGTACAAGTCCAACGCCACTTTGCGTGTTCAGATTGAAGATAGGAAAACGGGAGGGGGGAATGGCAGTGAGAATCAAAGCCATAGCGCAATCGCCTAGAGATATTTTATCGTGTGTCCATCAGATGCACGACTTGAACTCGGACTCGGAGTAGGAGTAGGAGTTGGACTACCTAAAAGTGTCCCGGCACTTGTTCGAATGTGCGTAAAGTGGCGTCATCGTAATTTATTGTAGGCCGTCTATGGACGCTGAACACAGTGGGACGTCCTGTCGGTCGATCGTTCGTGCGTCGGCGTTCCTTTTGGCTACGGACAGTGGGAAGGATAGACAGGAGGACAGACATGCTCGACTGGCATAAATCTTAGCGTCAAGGATACTTTGTCGTCATCTTTGTTGCTTTTAGCGTTTTTATTGTGGCGCCTGTCTGCAGACAACCTGCACCGAAATATGTACAGGTTTCGGCAGTCCCAGTCCCAGTCCCAGTCCCAGTTCCAGTATCTGTATCTGTATCTGTCGGATATGTACGAGCCAAGCGCACGCCGCTTTGACATCGGCAATGACAATGACCACAGCTTGTCGACAGATACGAGCAATTTCACACTTGTCCCTCTCACGGGAAGAGATGCCCAACAGACGATAGCAGCACACCGCTCCCAGACCTCAACGCTGCACTCCACGATGACAATCGAAAGGGTTCCCAAAAACATTAACATAAACTTTTGGATGCTCGCTCTTACTCCCCTCCCTTGCTGCTCTCCCCATGCCATGAATTATTCATAAAGTCTGCGTATTAAATACTTTTTATGCTCATCAAAAATGTTTTATGTGAAATGCAGTCCCCGAATCTCCACCGCAACATCGCTGCCTGCAATCGATTTGAATTTTTAATGATTAGGCGCCAGAGTGCCACCGTCTGCCCATCGCCCAGTGCCCAATTCGAGTCCCATGCTCTATTCCTATGCTCTGCCAAGTGGCGCTCATAAAAACTAATTAGTTGCTTGTCTGCGACTGGTTCTGAGCCTCTCTTCGATCTGTTTGGGTGGTAAAAGCGCAGACAGACGGCCAAAGGCCATTTAAGTTTGATAGAACAAAGCGTAACGCTAAATGCAAGATAGTGAGGAAATTAAAGGGTAAACAAAGTGCAGGGTAGCCAACGAGTTCAGCCTCCTGGAGACGGAGTCTCCACATACCTTCATTTTGTCCCTGCACCTGCACAAAGCGCCAAATCGAATGCCGTCAAATGTTCAGCATTTGCTCCTCAAACGCAACCAGAAGGATTCCTCTCGCTCTCCTTCCCGCTGCTCCTTCTGTTAATTATGCGCAGACGCGCCAAAGATATCGATCTTAACAAATCGTTTGTCCAAAAGCAGACACCGGACTGGCAGTTGCCAAAAAAAAAACCCAAAGAGTCAGCGTTCGTAGGCAGTGGCCCAAAAATTGAAAATGAAATTCTAAACCGCACGAATGTCGAAATATTTCTCTTTGCGGGGCTCTAATGGAATTCGAGAAACAAAAAGGCAGCCCAGAAATGTAAGCAAAGCAAAACCAAAGCGCAGTCGAGTTCAATTAATTAATCATTGGGTCAGCCGAGGCAGAAATAACAAAAATCATTGCCAAAAACACAGCTCTAAGCAGCCAGCAGCCAGCCAGCCAGCAGAAGAATATCGAAGATGAGGATCGGACAACGCTGTCTCTCTGTATCTGTATCTGTATCTGTATCTGTAGCTGTATCTTTTTTCTGGACTGGCGCCAAGAGGCCGTGACCACCTGCTGTGCCTGTGGCAGGGGTGCTCGCTGCATCGGTCCTCGGATCCTTGTTAGCACAGGGCAAACCAGACCGCGGATCCCTCACTGCCAGCTAATTACATGGCGCATGGAAGGGAAAAATCTCACAATTAAATATTTGTAACGCCCACGCACTTTTCGGAATAGGCAGAGGGACGGGACCATGACTCTATTTGAGTTTGTTCAGTAAACATTTATGCTTGTTTTTCCTTGAATATTTTCCAGACGCATGTTCCCCTCGATGAGATTGAGCGTCTCGGGCCTGGAGGATGAGACCAACTATTGTGTCCTGCTGGAAATGGTGCCCATTGGCGATGCCCGCTACAAGTTCTCCGGCTCGCAGTGGGTGCCTGCAGGAGGAGCCGAGCCGCAGAGTCCTCAGCGCATGTATCTGCATCCGGACAGCCCGGCCACCGGTGCCCACTGGCAGGCCCAACCGATACTCTTCAACAAGGTGAAGCTGACCAACAATACGCTGGACAACAGCGGCCATGTAAGTGCTGAAGAGTGAGCGCTTTGAAGGCAGCTCCGATTACTAATCAATGCACATCCTTCTGCCCCATCCTTCTGCAGATTGTCCTGGCCAGCATGCACAAGTATCAGCCGCGTCTGCATGTCATACGCACCGCTGATCTGGCGCAGATTCCCTGGGCCCCACAGCAGGCCTTTGTCTTTGCCGAGACTGAGTTTGTGGCCGTGACAGCGTATCAGGTAAGTCCCCCCATTCACTCTGCCCAATTGTTGCCGATTCATTGAGCATCGTGCACCACACTAATTGGTTAATTTTGGGCAAACGAGCGGCAATCGCTCACGCCATGGGTAGCCTGGTTAGAGTCTCAAATTAGCATGGAACGCCCTGCGTCCTGCAGGGCTCTAGGGGCAGGCAAGAAGTCAGCGCTCAGTCCGAGTTGAGTGTCGAATTTTGTTGTTTTAGGAAGTTGGATAGCCACATCCTTGTACATTTGAGCCATGCTGTGTTTTTGTCTAGGTCTACAGCCATTGACAGGCGACGCCAGTCGTCAGTCGTCAGTTCTCAGTCTGCCTCTAATTGGCGTGATCGCCACGCCAAGATCCTTTTCAATGTCGTCACAAAGTTGTCAAGTCACGAGGAGGGCCACTCGAAATTGACTGCCAAAGAGATGGCGCTGGTGCCTGGTGCCTGATGCCTGATGCCTGGTGGTGTCAAGTTGCCTTGTTACTTAACGCCAGCTACTGGATCCGCCAGTGGGCTCATCCCTGGCACTCAATCTCACCGTCTTTTTGGTCATATTTCACGCAATCTCTCGTCAACTCTAGTTTCCCTTTTCTGCTTTTGCCTTTCACAGAATGATCGCATCACAAAGCTGAAGATAGACAACAATCCGTTTGCCAAGGGCTTCCGCGAAACGGGACAATCGCGCTGCAAACGCAAGATGTCTTCATCGCCAACTGGCGAAGATCAAGATCAGTCGCTGACGCAGTCTCAAGCCCAGTCCCAATCGCTTGACATGTCGCCAACAAAAGCCAACGAAGCAGCAACCGCAACAACAGCGGGAAGCAACAACAGCCATGAACTCCAATCGGATGGGCCACAAATTAAGCGTCTGAGATCAAATGGTTCCGCCTGCTCCTTATCCTCATCGCTGGATGGCGGCCCAGAGCCAGTGCCAATGTCTGTGCCTGGCGCCAGCTCCATGGGCTTGGGATCACCGCCCCCTGGCCTGGGGCAGCATCATCGCAGCGTCTTCATGCAACACTTTCAGACCCTGCTGCGACCCTCGCTGGTGGACCTCGCCTGCACATACTTCGGACGCAGTCCCCACGACTACAATGCGGGGATGCCGGTGTATCCGCCAGCCGCCGCCATTTTGCAAGCTGCTGCGCTGCCCCCACTTCCTGTGCCGCCACTGCCGCAGGACATTTCCGGTGGTGAGCCAACATCGGATGAGTCTGGAGCGGATGAGCTGGAGTTGGATGTGGGAAGCGAGGCGACGCAGCAGCAGCAGCTGCAGCAGCGGCCAGTGGAGCAGCCGCCGGAGCCCTCCAGCAGGAGCAAAGGCTTCAGCATATCCGCCATTTTGGGCGGAGGTAGCTAAAGGAGGAGGAGGAGGAGGAGGTGGAGGATCTCCCTCACTGTTACTAATTATGATATTACCTTGGCCTGATTAGAACCTAAGTTAGCATAACTTTTAAACAATTAAAGTGACTTTAAAAACGTAAGAAAAAAACACTTGAAAATCCCTTTTGGAAACTCTAATCGGAGATGCCGGATCTTGAGCTAAATTGGCAGATCTTCCTGCTGGTTTGAGAGCCTTCAAAGCCTGTACGCCCACACTCTGCTGTAGGTAAATGAACATGTTGCAGGAGAAAGAGAGAGAGAAGCAGGGAGGATGCGGCATGCGGCGTCTCGAGAGTTGCAATCACAACTTCCGCTAGACATTAATCCCAACCAATTTACAAGATAAACGTTCGAGTTTCAACAACATCATCAGAGAAGAAGATTCCATTAGCCACACAGAAGAACCAAGATGGGACTGGGACTGGGACTGGGACTGAGACTGCGCCTCGGCCAGAACATAATTTGTTTGCAATTAAATAGCTCGACAAGGCATGAAATTCGGTTGCAGCCCTCTCTCCCTGCCTCTGCCTCTGTCTCTGATGCTACCCCAGAGACCCATAGTCAGAGCATTTCGGAACTATTTATGAAATGGGCAGAGACTGAGACGAAGCCAAAAAAAATACAAGACAATTTGTTATGTAAGCTGCCGGTTGCTGCTGCTGCTGCTGCTGCTGCTGCTGCTGCTGCTGCCCGCAGAATCTACGTCCAGAATCGGAGCCAATGATGAAGTTTACGATGACATGCGTCACCACCCACGTCTCGTCGGCAGAGAGGGCAGAGCGGCGATGCCATGGTGGAAATGGAGGCGTGTGCAGACGCAGTTGCCTCTGTCTTCGACTGTGGCTCTGCCTCATGGTTCTGTCTTTCGAAAAACAAACAAAAACCGAATCAATTTACCACAAAATCGATTTGAAATTGTTGCTGTCTCTGCGCTCCCCTCCATTTTGGTTTGCGTCTGTTCCTCTGGGGAGACGAGTGCGGTTTTATGGAGGATCGACAGATCGGAGCAACCGAACGGGTGACAGATGTCGTCCGTGTGCCCCTGTGTTGACAGGCGCAAGGTTGTAAGTGCATTGAATGCCTCATTAAATGGTTGTCCCCCCCCCATGCCGTCCCATGCTAGATCCAACCCTGGCAGATGTCGCAGGTCTCTGGATAATTAATGCATTATGGCTGTTGCTTTTTACGCTGCCACATTTGTTGCTGCTGCCCCTCCGCCTGTGCCTCTCTTTTTGTTGTTATGTTATGAAATTAGATACACTTTGTCGAGCAGCACATTGCCAGTCTTTTGTGTTGGGTAAACACAGCATTTTGGGGTAAGTTGAACGGGGTGAAGCTGTTGCCTAAACGAAAGTTAATTAGTTCTCTCTGTCTCTCTGGTGCGGTGCTGGAGGAGTGGATCCGCGGTGCTAATGAGTTGGAAAAGCATTTTACACAGCGCACGCGTGGCTGCCACTTCGAATTGAGACTCGAGACAATCGTAGAGAGAGACAGATATACATTTAAGGGATTTAAATCGAAACCAAGTGAGCCGCAGGTTAGTCCCTACTCAGCCTCAGTGTATGGGCCAAGCTTGAGGCTGCGCCCGGCGTTAGGCAAACACTGGCCGGGCAGTGGGCACAATGCCTTGGTACTTGAGTTCTTATTGTTGGTCCATGCAAATATATTGGTCGGCAGGAGAATGCAACAAAGCGTGGCAAATAAAGGTTTCCGTGTCGCCGGGGCCAAGCCATAAAACGGAGAACCAACGGAAGGCCAACCTGGCTGAAACCGAACTCAAGTGTCTGCTGGCTAAGCCAGGGTTTTAAACTAGAGCAGAACAAACCCACAAGGGAAAACAGAAAGGAAAGGAAGGAAAGGAAAGGCATAGACAGAAAAGAAAAGGAAAGGACAAAAGGACAAGCAAGCAGTTTATGCAAATGGGCTCACATGTGGGCCATGAGGATTCTGCTACTCTCTGTTCGGGGTTGGTACAATTAACAAAGCGTGTAATTTCTCAAACCAATCGCGTGAACAATGGCACAAACAATTAGAGGATAATGAAAATCACCCACATAAGCAGGTCCACACTATTCTGCAGTCCACATGTCCACAGATCTATGCAAATCTGCGGATCAGACAGACATAGGGGGAAAGGAAGAGAGGAACAATTACAACCGAACAATGCACAATGGCCGTTGTCAAGTAGGCAGCTCTTTGAGGATACTCTCATGTATTGTTTACAAGCCTATTGAGTGCAAAATGCAGCAGCATTATGTGAAACCACGAGAATCAAATTTAAATTCAAATTCAATATACTACGCGCCCTGTTGTGGGAGCTGCAACCAGGGCACAAAATTTCACCATGCGTTTTGCATAATTTTAATTAAGTTGCCATCCCCATCGATATGTCATTTTAGACAAGTGCAACGAGTGACTATTGTTTTATGCTTTTTTTAATGACCTATTAAGTTTGATGTTGTCCAACAGTCCAATAAAAGGATGTCTTGAAAACAAGCCAATCTTATGGAGAATTGATTAACGAATCAGATAATATATTAGTTTTAGCGCGGAGACTCCTAACTAGTTATTTATATTAAATAGAACATCAAAATCGAGGAAAATTGTTTATGTACGGTCTATGTACGGTATATTGCGGTATATTTTTGCAAATATTTCGATATATCGGTCCCGGCTCAAATTGCGCATTGCGCTTAAATCTTTGTTTATTAACTACCAAAAAAAAAAAAATAAAATAAAATAAATCTTTCTTTTGATTAAATTGTTTAAAAAAGCACCATGGCTGAAAAAGAGCCCAAAGCCCCAAGTGACTCCTCCGATATGGACAAAAATTCTTTTCACTCCTTCTGTGAGAACCTGTCGTCCTCCGACAGCTTGGACGCTTCGTCGACTTGTGGCAGCGGTTGTGACGGTGACGATGAACCGCAAAATGCTGTAAGTAAATTAAAATCTATCCCCGTAGAGTCAATAACTAGAGCTACCTTACAGGAGGCGCAGCAGTGTGCCCACTCGTCGTCATCGTCATCGGGGGTCAGCAACACCATGCAGTCGTTCAGCTGCACCAACATCACGGACCATGATTTTTCCATGGACAATGGCGATGAAACTTCGGCAAGTGCAAACAAAGTGGAGTTTGAAACGTGTAATTGTAATAACTGTAAACTATTCCCTAGATTGTGGAGACACCAAAGCGGAATAAGTCAAAGAAATTGTCGATTTGGCATCCGGGCCCGGGCAACAGCGGCACCCGCCAGCGACTGTCTCCAGTGCCATATGTGCTGCCCAGTATGGAGGCATTCAGCTTGGATCGTCCCACAGCGACATTAAATGAACGCGTAGTGGCCGGCACCAGCCGCAAAAGTGAGGCCATGCAAAAGATGTTGTACACCGGCAACTGGGTGGACTCGCAGAAGTTTAATAAGTTTGATTTGGTCGTGGATGCCTACCAGAAGTACAAAAGTGCCAAAATGAATGAGTCTGTTACTGCTACTGTTGATCAACCCAAGGAGACTAAGATTCAGCAGGAGGTCTCCTCGAATCAGGTAAGTCTTAAAGAATCGTTACTTTACGAATATTGAACAAGCTTCAATGTACTTAGCCCAAGCAGCCCAAGCCGAAGCCGGTGGAGGAGGAATATGTGTCGCCGTTCAAAAATTTGCCACTGCAGGAACCCCCAAAGGAATCACCGATGCTGGCAGGCCTAAAGAAGCCAATTGTTCTGCCTGCTGGCTATGATCTGAGCGCCTTGCAAGTAATTAAGAATCCGAATCATTGGTCCCTGCGCCCCGGCGTTCGTACTGGGGATAGAATTTATTAGCAGTACAACCGGCGTGTACGAATATTCATATGTATATTTAATCTCTCATTTACAATAAAGGCCAAAAGAAGACCTTAGCAAAACAATTAAAGCGCCAACAACATCAGCGACTGTCAGATGGCGCCCGAAGACATAATATCGCCAGCGTAGCTGAGCTCGGGGAATGGAAATGATTTCATTGTGCTGCCGATAAAATTGTCGCCAGCGAAAAATGTTGCCCGTGACTTTGATTTTGGCCGCCACAACATTAATTTCCAAGGAACTTCCACATACACGAAAGAGAGCACACACAAATACAACAAAAGGCAACAGGCTTGGGGCATGGGGCATGGGACAACAAAAAGTTGGCTGCTTATCTGGCCTGAAAGATCTCCGAGCTCGGGTCGGTGCTCATTTGACTTTGACATGCGAACGTTTGCCCCACCACCAGCTTCAGCTTCAGCCTGGACTCTCACTGCCAGTGGATCCCCCTAAATGAGAATTCAATAAATATCAGCAAAAGCCCGCAGCAGCAGCAGCATTGGCAGCATCTCCAGCAGCAGCAACAACACAATGGGCCAACCGTTGTCGTTAGTCTTTTGGCGACGTTTAACATGAATATGCAGTGTGGCTAATGTGGAGCCCATAAACACTTCCAGCGGCAACATGAATGGCCTGCAGCCCCCAACAGATGTTTGTGCTGGCCCCAAACGAGCACCGAAAACAGGTTGCTGCTACGTGTGTGGGTCTCACAGGGGCATGGCATGGCATCCTGCGGTCCACTGGATCATGCGGCAATGGAGCGCTCTTAACAATTGTTTCTTAACGCGAATTGAAATGAAATGCCACCGTCGACGATTGGTTATTTGGCCAATCATCGCCGGCTCTGCTCTGGCTCGTCCAACACTTGAAGCGCATCGGGTAGCTGCTGCAGCATAGAGGAGCATCAAAGGAACCGCCTCATTTCCGTTGGCCATTTGATAACATGAAGAGATGTGTGAGGGACACCCAGACAATTGCACATGTAAATGGCCACAGTTGCTAACAACTACAATGTGAAAACATCAATTACACGGGACCCAAGCGGGTTCTCTGACTGCGACTGCGCCGGCGACGGCGACTGCTCTCTCGCCAGGATTGCTGGCTGGCGATCGTGGCGCTCAATCAGCGCATTTAACTTGGCGCTGGCGCCAGCGTTTAAGATGCGGCGCGCTCTGATCTGCTGATAAGCCATGTCCATGTTGTTGTGATGCTCTTGCGCTTGCTCTTGCTGTGGCGGTTGCCAGGAGAGCGGCTCTTGGATTTTCTGGATGGGGATTTTGGGAGAGGGCGGACGAGCGGACGGGCGGAGGGCGGAGCACGTCTGGCGATGTTGGAACAGGTTTTAATGGCTTGCATGAGACAGAATTATGTACGGCAATGCTGCGCAGACCAGCCAAATGGAGGCATGCAACAAATTTCTGAACGAAGAGGATGGGTCATGGGAAATTATTGAGGAATGTATTCAAATGTGCACACGGGCTCAGCTCTCTGGCGATGTGTCTTCATTCATACAGAGTCTGGACAATCCCCCCGACGCTGCATAAAGTAATTCAAACAGTCAAGAAATTTCTTTCAAGTTCCATTCGGAATATTTTATTAATGCCGCATTAAAATGCCTATGACAATAAATCCATTACGAAATCATTTGAACAATTAAAATTGCATAATAAATACGATAAATACTGACGGCATATACCTGGAAATCCTAATTAACTGCAAAATATCACAATTCAACTTAGACACTACGCCGACGACGACTATGATGATGGCAAACGACGCTTACGATGGCAACCTAACGCTAATTAAATGTACAATTTGCTACCGAAATGGGAGCAGGCGGCGACTAAACGGAGACGCTAGTTCCTAATATGTCCGAGATGCTGAAGCTGCTCCGTTTGGGCTTTGGCTGTGCATCGGCAACGGACTCATGTGTGCTCGTTCCGCTGGTGCTGCTACTGCTGCTGATTGTTGTGGTATTGGTGCCCACCACATCCACAAAGGTATCTGTGTCTGCCTCGGCCGCCGACTCGCCACTGAACGAGGACGATGACGTGGAGGAGGAGGCTGGCGATGGCGGTGTGTAGGCCCAACTTGGATGGCAGGCAATGTGTCTGGCATACTCAATGGCATGCGATGACGGTGGCGGTGGCGGTGGCTGTGGCATATAGAAATTGGCCTCCAGAGTATCCAGCAGATAATGACGCTGCATAAGGCTGGACTGGAGTTGCGTTGCGTTCTGCTGTGGCTGCCTCGACAGATCATCGGCCAAACGCAGACGCTTGGCCAAGGGTGAGTGCTCCACATTGTGTGCTCCTCCTGTGGCTGTGGCCGTCGGCTGTGGAGGCGGTGAATCGTTCAGCTTTCGCTTGCACCGCGACTGACCCGACTCACGGAAACCCTTGGCAAAGGGATTGTTGTCGATCTTCAGCTTGGTGATCCGTTCGTTCTGCAAACATTAGAGAAAATTAGTTATAGGCTGCCACATGGAGGAGCGGTTGCTGCAGCTACACACCTGATATGCGGTTACGGCTATGAACTCTGTTTCGGGGAAGACAAACGCCTGCTGTGGGGCCCAGGGGATCTGGCCAAGATCAGAGGTGCGTATGACATGCAGACGCGGCTGATACTTGTGCATGCTGGCCAGAACAATCTGTAGAAGGAAGAGGACTTGCTTCAGTAACAATTAAAGAAGAAGAATCATTAGATTCACTTACGTGTCCATTGTTATCGAGGGTGTTGTTGGTCAGCTTCACTTTGCTGAAGAGCAGAGCCTGCGATTGCCAATGCTTGCCCGTAGCCGGGCTCTCTGGATGCAAATACATGCGCTGAGGGCTCTGTGGCTCGGCTCCTCCAGCGGGAACCCACTGCGAGCCGGAGAACTTGTAGCGGCAGTCGCCAATGGGCACCATCTCGAGGAGCACGCAGTAGCTGGCCTCCTCCTCGAGTCCGCTCAGTGAGACACGCATCGAGGGGAACATGCGTCTGTTGGAGAAGAAAATTGAAATGGAAGTTAGCGACACGTTGACATGACGACGATAAGATGGTGGCTTATCGCAATCTCTTGCTAGTTAAGAGTCGACAAAGTCGGTCACATTTTTCGGAGATAAGCGAAGGAAACAAACAATTAAATAGTACCAACCTGCCACACTTTGTGATGATCATCTCGGTGCCAATGTGGTGGAATTGTTGCCACAGTTCGTTGTTCTCCAACTTGGCCTCCACGGCTCCAGGCAGCGATGGCTGCGGCGGCGGCGGGGGCGCAAAGTGCCCAGCGAAGGCCGGCAGAAGGCCGCACAGGGGATCTGCAAAGGCAAACGAAATGGAGTTGTTAGTGCCGTCGGCAAATCAACTCCAGGGAGCTTGCTCCACTTACCAGGCAGCCGTTGCATAATCTGATGGCGATAGATCTCGTGGGCGATCTGCTGCTGCATGCGCAGATCGGCAATGTTTGGCAGGGCCAACATTTTGTGTGGAGTGTCTCCTGGAGTGTGGCTACGGATATCGAGATAACTTTTCGATGGTTCGAATCGATCGAACTTTTGTCTTCTAAATTTCGGAATAAATGTATTTAAGGCGCGACTCGAAACACGAACTGCTCGTCACGTTGTCCAGATGAGACTGTTTCTCTCAGTGGCGACGATCGGCACTACCTCGATTCTGCCAGAATCCGGTCTGCGCTCTGTCGATCTCTTCAGGTAGCAGTTGCTCGACCTGTTCCACCGCTCAAGTGGTGTGTCTTTGTCTGTGTGTGTGCTGGTGTGCTCTCCCTCTGCCGCACTGCAGCACGGGCATTGGCTGTTAATCTTTGGAACGTTTCGTTGTCCCGCTCTAACCGTAGCGGAACGCCATTTTGGGTCGTGCATGCATATGGGGGAATGGAATGGAATCTGGTTCCCCAGCTCCCCTATGATGGGGCACCCATATTGCCGTTGATAGCATTAATGGGGGGGAATTGGATTGGATTGGGGAGCGCTCTTTGAAGTCTAGCCTCCTCCTCCTAATCGGTTGTAATATTTATGAAAAAGGAAAATGCTTTTGAATGTGGGCCAAATCCGAATGCTTCTAAAGATAACGTTCTATTGAAAAAGAAAACTTTTAAAGCAGATGGGTGAGGGGAAGAAATAAATTTGTTTTAACCTCTTCTTAGTTCCCACAAACTCTTCAAAAATATCCTTTAAAATCCATTCCCACAGAATGTTCTTCCATATCAAGGACCACTTTTAATATTTTCCTTTTTCATCATCCGATTTATCGAGTGCCCACTCGACTCTGCTGTAGCAAACCTTTGATATCCGTTGAATATATCTCTAACCCATCAGCTCCCATCTGTTCGAGTGCAGCTACTTTAACTTATCTGAAATCGGACTGGAACAAGCTGCACCTTGTACTAGATCCAAGGAAATCTCGCCGCTACCGTTTTGCCAAAGGGACGGACACACACAACAGAAAAGAGATCCGCTGCTGGATAAGACGAGCTAATCAAACCTTTAAACGGTACTTGATGGCCGAGCCACAACAAATTGCAGCGGCACCAAGGTGAGGGCAGGCACATCACATATTGGGACTGGCGCCAAGCGACTGTCGCCTCTGTGCCACTTGAATATTATGGGTCGCAGCAGCAGCATAAGCAGCAGCAGTCTCGTCACTGGTTGCCACTTGTGCTCCTGGTGGCGGTGGCGGCAAAAACTCACAGGCGAGTCATAAAAATCATCACACTTTGTCCCAGGGATGCTGATGCTGCTCGGGAACAATGCCAGTTGTCGTCGTCGTCGTCGTCGTCTTCACAGTGATGTCATTTTATGGCCTCTGACGGTGCGACGACCACCGACTGTTAGTGTCTGTGGCGATTTTTTCCTTAAATTATTGTTATGATTATTGTCTGTTTGTGTGGGTCTGTTCTACAATTTGTTTGGCATTGTCCGCTCGCACACGAGATCCAGTTCAAGGGAGACCGATTCCGACATGGAAAAACCGCAAGAGGACATCACTTGGAGAAAATGGAACAATGCCATATAAAACATGTCGAATAAAAATGTCAAATAACATTCGAGCAACCAGATTTAATGCGGGTCAGCAGGATAAGAGATAGAAGAAGGACCAACCCATATCGCATTTCCCATTACGATGGCAAGTCATTAGTCGGCCAAGTCTGGACATGCAATTTCCGGTAATTTGACTAGCTTTGCATAAACTCTTTGCAATATTTCCGGATTGCTTATCCAAATGGTATGCCTAAGTGCACTCGTCGACCCTTGTGTGACTCAGGCAATTAGCGGATGTCCAGGAGCCAAGACCCCGTCCAGACGGATTTGTGTCATTAGCTCGCGCGGACTCATCTTCATTGCATTCCGATGTTCATTTTCATTCATTGGTTGAGTTGGAAAAACCCGGGGAAATTTGAACAGCGCTCACTAATTGCTGCCGTTTGGCTTCATTCCTTTTTTCCTTCCTTTCCATTTGTTTGTTATCGCAGGGAACGCGCTTAGGCAAACAAATCTGATAAACAGCAAGCAGCGAGCGGCTTTACATTTTGCACATGAATCAGACATTTAGATTTATTGTTGCTGTTTTTTTTTTTCGTGGTTTACAATGTAACAGACATATGTATGTGTGTGTGTGTGTGTTGGATATCATTTAATTCCAACTTAAAGTTCTTCAACCAAAATCGAATTATTATTTCTAATATTTGTAATTCAGCATTCTATTGGTATTTTGGTTGTGTGTACACTTCGTTATTAGTTTTTATTATAGTTTTATCACAGCTATACGTTTATATTTATTTGTTTTTTCTATATAATTGTGTGTTTCCTTGCCGCATGTTTCTTTGCCACAAAACAAAACAAATTTACACCGCGAAATACTTAAAAAGGAATAACATAAAATGTGAATAAAGCACAGGGGTGGTGGGGTGGGTTGGGTTTGGGGTAGGAATATGTGCAAGAGAATTTAGCAAGATTGTCGCACGGCAGTCCCTGATATGACACCCAACTTACGACAGCTCAAAGCCCGTGTTGCTGCTCACGGCATAGCGCAGTTTGTCCCGCAGCGTAGACTTTTTCTGATAGTTCGGCAGCTTCAGCAAATTGAAGCAGGTCGAGGAGGTGGGCAGACGGTTGAGCGGATCCTTTTTGCGTATGGTGAAGAAGCCGCGTATCACACTGCCGATGGTGTCGCCAGTGTCCTCGTCGTCGCCCACCTCCACGCAGCGAATGGAGAAGGGCGGCTCCAGATGGGCAAAGCCCAGCAGCGGAGGCTTCGAGCAGCTGGTAACAAACTGTGGAGTAGAATATGCATTAAAGATATATCCTTAGACATGGTTTCCTTCAGTTACTCACCTTCAGGAACAGCTTGCGCTCGTCCTCTGTGAAATCCTTGCCCAGAATATCCCAGAGCCAGCCAACCACGCGATGAGAATCATGAAATCCGCCATAATACTGCGTATGCTTGCGTAAGTCCCTCAAATCCAATGGCGCCGTGTCGCCCGAGATGAGACGCTGCAGTTCGGGGGGTGAGAAGAGCGACAGCCACTCGGTATTGACAATGCTGCGAAAGCCTCGATTGAAGGCTTGGGTTTGCTCGCGAATCTGTGTGTTCATGTGGAAGTAGGCCATGTAGTGGATGTAGACCAGCTTGTTGTGATCGTTGACCACACGCCCCTTGCCGCCGGGATGCAACTCGTGGGTGACAATCTTGCCCATCACATCCTGGTCAACGGAGAAGGTCAGATTCAGTTCGGCCACATCCTGCTTGTAGTGCTTGATGAAGGTGAGACTGCGATAGAGTTCGGCGTCCAGCGAGGGCAGCTCATCCATGCAGGAGTAGAGGGCCTGCTGCGTCTGCCCCAGCAGCTGGGAGAGGAAGAACGAGGCGAAGGGTACATCCACCACGATGCCCTCGTAGACGGCCTTGCCCAGCATGCGGCCCACAAACTCAAAGAGCAGCAGGTGATTGTCCTGCACGTAGGAGATCGGCGATGGATAGAGTCGCTGATCCGAGGTGGTCTTGAACAGATTCAGCGACGGATCGAACACCTTCTTGATTGTCTCCTCCAGGAACTCCTTGAACACACCGTCCTGATCGATGCCCGCCTCGTGTAGTCCCTGCTGATTGATGAAACGCACCCGAATGACGCCCTTCAGGGCATGCGTGGGCTGTGCGGCCAGCTGCCGGTAGCCATCCTCCACAATACGCTCCCGATGAATGACAATCAGCGCAGAGCGGGGCGAGGCACACGCGCTCTCCGTCAGCCCCATGACAGCCTTTTCGTTTTGCACGAACTTGCGGAACAGCTTGACACGATCATCGTGCGGAATTATGTGCGGCATCTTGGCCAGTAGCAACATGGCATTCCGCTTGGCCTTCTCCAAATCGTTGATGAACGTGGAAGGCTTCACTTCCGGTATGAGCCAATGATTTGTTGGCGTAAACGGGCGCCGGCAGTCGCGACGATATAAACAGAGCAGCAGAGTGTGTAGCGAGAGAAAGACAGGATTCTGAACAATGTTCTTGGCGCCTGCAAACGGGATGTATTGCGGATAAGTGGCTGATAAATGCTGATCATCCAAAGTGCCAACTCACCCAAAATGTTATCGTTGATCAGTTTGTACAGCATATTGTTTAGAAAATAGGTCAGCATGACATAATCGTTTAGCCGAAATGGATTCTGCTCCGTGTACATTTCATACTCGTCGAGAATTCTACACAGAAATGGAAATACATTTAGGACATGGCTGAGGAATCCCTGGATGGATCTACTCACGTAACATAGTGCGTCATGCAATCACAGAATAGCATCAACATGGCTGTTTGTGGCTTCTGGAGGCTGGTCTCGCTCTTCAGCAGATCCAGATACTCCTTCATGCCGCAGTTGGGGCCCAGCGATGTCAGCAGGAGCCAGATGTCATAGAGCACATTTTCGTTGTAGCAGATTCCCGTCAAAATGTCCAGCTTCATTTGGGAGAGCGTGCTGAGGGCTGCATAGTACATGCCGCAAATACGCGACACATGCACCACATCGGCATTGTCCAGCTTCCGCCACGGCTGTTTGGCCTGTTTGCTCTGCTTGCTGGCTGTGTTGCCGCCAATGAGTGTGACACCGCAATTGGAGCTGCGCTCGAGGGCGCGTCGCAGCAGATTCGATGTGGAAGGCTGCTGGGGAGACTGGAACTCGATGCGCTCGTAGTTTACGTTGATTTCCTTCAGGATATCCCCCAGGAGCACCTTGATGCAGCGGCTATCCCACAGCATATGGAATTGCTTCTTGATCAACGCCACATTCTGATTCTGGGCAGGCTCCGTGCCGGGTGTGTGCCAGCCAAGCAGCTCGTGCCATTGCGTAAACACTCCTTTGGTGGTCACCGTGTTGGGTATCAGTTCCAGCAGCGTTGTTGTGGTCTCCTATGCAACAGGAATAATTTAAGTTGCGAAGGGATAAGGGCTTATTTTCGACTTACAATCAGCAATGGATAGGCCAGCACTTTGGCCTCCGCGTGGCCATCAATGTTGAACAAGTTGACAATGTTTCCCAGGAACGCCAGTGACTTGGTACCCGGCATGCTAGCACCGAACTCCTCGAACCACTGGAAATCCTCGGAGATGCTCAATGCCTTCTTCAGCAGACCCATGGACGAGAACTGCTCTATGCACTGGGGCACGCTCTGGTTCAAGTGATAGATGAGAGCCGGCACAGAGAGAATCTCCGATAGAAACTGGCTCAACAGGTTGCGACTGTAGTCGCCGTCGATCAGAGGCCGCAGACAGAGAGTGATAATGGCCACGAAGGTGACGGTTTTCACGGACAATTCCTCGCGTGCCGTGCCCCTCAGCAGCACCAGCTAAAGGATAAACATTTCAAGTAATTTCATAGAGGATAGGCTACTGGACTGCTCACCCGCATGGTTCTGTAGAAGCCGTGCTGCACCAGGTGCCCCTGAATGTTGCAGCAGACCTTCTGCATGGCTGGCTGGAGGCCTCCAAATGTGGCATTCCGCAGGATGGCCCAGGATTTGGGAGCAGTAAACACAATCAGAGTATGGAGGAAGAGGGCAAGTGACAGACTGTCAGCATGATTCTCAGGCTTTAGCTCTGGCAGCAGCAGCAGGCAGTTGGTTAGCAATAGCTTGATGTGCGCGATCCAGGGTAAACTACGCTCCTTGTGCAGACAGAGGGCTGCGTAGGAGAGTCTTGGATTCTCCGCCTCCATTGCCTTGTTGACGTAGCGGCAGATGATCTCCAGACGCTCGCGCGCCTTCATATCCTTCTTGTCCAATTTGATTTGCGTGAGATAGCGACGGAGCACAGGATACACATTAACGGCAGTCAGCTCCAGTTCCGTATCCTTCTCATCCTGTCCCGGCACAAATACAGCATCAAAA
This sequence comes from Drosophila guanche, assembly GCF_900245975.1. Classification (NCBI taxonomy): domain Eukaryota; kingdom Metazoa; phylum Arthropoda; class Insecta; order Diptera; family Drosophilidae; genus Drosophila; species Drosophila guanche. Next base: position 4,657,531 of record NW_022995751.1, on the reverse strand, counting down.
TCGTTGCTACAAAGAAGGTGGAGGGAGTATTTGTGGTAATGGGTGCCAATGGGGATGGGATGAGGGCTTACATGATACGCTTTTGATATTTCCGGCGGGACGCATATCCTTTGAGGGTGGACTGCAGCAGGATGGCGGCCGACTCACGGCGCTTCTCCAGCGCCCGCTCCTCCCTGGCCGCCTTCGTCTGCTCCAGGAAGCTCGTCTTCTGCGATTCTGTTTGGGCAAACATTCTTTTCGCTGTCTGTCGATAGGCTGCCAATGTGTTGTCGTAGTGTTTGTGTGCGTTTCGTTGGGATTCTCGCGTAACTAGTGGTTTATTGCGCTAAATATAACTTGCATGTACTGCTGTGTGTGCCAAAGCTGTTGCTCATATCGTATTGGTGCCCTTTTCATGGTAATTTGTAATGCAGCCACAATTTTCCAATAACAATTTTCATTTTCCTTCTGCACCAGTGTGACCCTCAGCCGTATATACCACCAAATTTAAGAATATACCAAAATATACACCGATATTAAATAGTGATCGAACTTAACCCACTTATCCACCTTCTATTTAAACAGGCGAACAACTTGAGAGGTAAACCGCAGATCCCCTTAAAGTTGGCTTAAATTCTTCAAGTTTCATAATGTCTAGTCAAATACCAACTGTCCGACAATTAGTTTTACACACCATGTAGTTGATGTGTTAGAAACATGTGGTAACATATTTTTCCGTTGGCAGCATAATTTAAATGGGCCAGCAACATTTGGCACGGAATAGGCAACATTTAGAACCCTTGGAAGGATGGATATCCTCGAATTGAGGTAACTTTGGAACTCTCTGGAACAATCAATCCAAAAACGAATCCATCTGTTCTGGTGAGCATTCTTAACCAAATTATGCAGAATATAGATACCGACAATGTATCTATATCGGGATATAGTACATATATACACATAGAAACCATATGAAAACTTTAAAGGCAGCTGGTAAAATGGAATTGTTATATTAAATTTTGGAAATAGGGTACACACTCGCCAACAAATTGTCAAATGGAGTAATGCCCCTTTTGTTGCTTGGTCTTATTTTGCAGTCAAGAATTGTTAAGAATTGAATGACGATTCATGGAAAAATGCAGTTTTAAAGTTGAGAGTCCTAGCCAGGTGGTAATATTAAACAGAAGATCAAAGTCGAGGAAAATTACTTAAGACTAACGGTATATTTATAGTATTTTTAACATTAAAGTGAATATTTTGGTATATTTCCGAGGGTCTGTCGGTATATTTCATTGATAACTACGCGGTCACACTGGTTGCGCGTTCGGGAACAAATAATTAATTAATTTTGCTGAAAAATATGGACTAAACGGCAAGAATGTTCATATAACCACATGCAAGTGTGTGCAGTTCTCTATCGCGGCTCGGAAAAGAAAATACGTTGCGTGGAGGCGCAGCAAATGTGTGGCTAAAAAAGGCGATGTGTAGTTATGATTTAGCAAAAACAACAAGAAAAGCATCCAGAAAGCGCTAATAAAAAATACACACATACATATAGCGAAGGTGAAAATTATAAATTAATAAATGTGCGCTCTGATAGCATATCAAATTAGCGAAATATGCTTAAATTTCGTGTTTCGAAGCAATCAAAACTGTGAATTGCAACAGAAAATAATTTCAAGGTTTGCAGCAGGCGAATAGAAAGCAAAAAGGTAATTGAAAAATAGAACGATTTTGGCACAAGCGCAGTTGTATAGTGTAGCTAGCTATATATTTTTGTTGTCTGGCCGACGACGACAACGACCATGGTTAGGTGGGTGGGGCGTGATTTTGGGGGCTAATATATATGTTGGGCATGTTCTTGTGTGTGAGTGTTTGTGTGGGTCTGTGGTGAAAACAACAAACCGCCTGTTCCTCCCTTCCCTCTCCCTCGCGCCACGACCAAAAAACGGAACGGAAAGTGAGTGTAAATGAAAACAATTGTGTGCAAAGCCAGCAGCAGCGACAGCATCGGACTGCGAGAAGAGAGTAGGAGAGCGAATTCCTCCCTTGCCTGCCGCCCTGTAACGTTTTCTCTCTCTCTCATGTAATTTGCCGCAATTTTTGCCTCTGCATTGCAATGCTTCATGCATTCTCAGTGTGTCACACTCACTCACACACACACACACACTCGCATGCAAGGTCTCCCCCGTTTTTCAGACAGTAGCATCGTTCCTTTGGCTGTCAGAAAAAAGGCGCGCTTCGTTCCGTTCCCGTGCCCGTGGCCGTTCCCTTTCCCGTTTCGCTCTCTCCTTGATTTTCGCAAGCTCCACCATTTTCTAAAACGCCACACACTGCTGACGCCAGCGCCAATCATTCGCCATCATCTCGTCACTCTGCCTGCCGGTCATCCTCCTCAGTGCTCCCCAGAGTGCCTGCTGTCTGTTGCTTGTCGTTGCAGCATTTTTCAGTTCAGTTCTCATCTTCGTTTATTTAATACAAACAAAACTGTTTTCCGTGGCGTCTAGTTCCCTCTGTATTGTGTATTTGCTCAACTACAGATAATCAAATTTATATTGTGCATGCAAAAAAAATACGTAAAACATGCAAAACGAGTGCGATCGCGGCTGAACGGGCACAAAATTCGACAAACAACGACGCCGCATTGTGAGTTTGCTTTAAAATTCCCCCCCTCAAAGTCTGGAAGGATCAGAGTGTTCATTGTGTGTGGAGTGTGTGTGTTTTTCGATCGTTTATTGAACTTTGGGAATATTGCAGTTATATTCAAAGCCGGTTAGGAACTAACATAACCTCAAAGATTGGACCAGATCAGCCATGCATATTTACCGTTAGTTTGCAGCGCCAGATAATGGTTCCATCTCCCTCTCTCCCCCATATTAAAAGTAATGGTGCATTGGCTTGGCAACAATTAAACAACAAGAAATGTGAAATTTCGTCCAAAAAGTTAAATATAAAAAAGTAAACATCAGTAAATTCCCCAGCTCCGCGTTTAATACAGTAATTGGGCCCCGTTATGTTTTAATGTCTGCTTACAGCACACACACGAACGAACACACAGACCACTCGCACCCATACTAAAACAACACTTCATTGCTAAGATGATGGTTGGGATAGGAGTGGAGCGGGGGTTGCCTCGGCTTTAAATTATAACAGTAGATAGCAAAAGCAGAAAAGAAAAAAAATCGAAGAAAGTCGCAAAAGCAAAGGCAACAGAAACAAGATTCGAAATGAGCACACAAAAGCAGTGGAAATTAAATGAAAAGTGCGAGCTACCGACTGCCCGCCCCTATCCTCCTAGTTTTGGTCCCTTTGGCATATAGATATCGAATTCTAATGATTTCCCATCTAAACTGTTTGTCATTTTATTGATTACCATAGAATCGAATGCGGAAAGCAAGTCGTGGAAGGTGTTATGTATTTGCTTGCTGTTTATTTGCTGCCCTGATAAGCCCCGATCTACGGACTGGGACGGACCCATGGCAAATGCTAATTTCCCTTTTGCCAATTATAGAAAGATTATTATTGTAGCCAATACTGCCGCTGCTCGGGCTGTGTGCCGCGTGCTCTTGTTGTTGCTGTCGCTTGGCTTGTAAATTTATAAAATTAGCGAAAAATTGATTTGATTAACTTTTGAGAGGTGTTTGCGTCTGTGGCTTGGGTTTATTTTATTATCGGCCACAACAACGGCAACAGGTGACAAATTATAGGGAAAATAAACGTGAAATTGATTGATCATGTGCTTGTGGGATCAGTAGGGGTACTCTATACAAAATGGTATATACGCTCATTAAAGAATACAAATATTTATTTTGCAGGAACAACGATACCAAATAATCCAACAAAGAAGACGCCACAGTTGCAGTACCACAAATATAAACCACACTTAACATATTCCCAAAAACGGAACAAACAACAAACCGAAACAACAACGAGATGAAGTACTCAACTGGCACAACAGACAACGGGATGTCCTGCGGCATCGACAGCAACTCAAACTCCAACAGTGCATTGAATGACATGCAGCCCACAACCTCCACACCCACACAGGCACACTCCCACAAGGAGGCCATATCTACGACAACGCCCGCGAAAACAGGCGATGCACAGACCACCCATACCAATACAAATACCAATACCATTGCCAACAGCAACTGCAATTCCAATCCCAATCCCCATAAGCCGCCGAACGCGCTGTTCTGTGAGCAGGTGACCACAGTGACAAATCTCTTTGAGAAGTGGAACGACTGCGAGCGAACCGTCGTGATGTACGCGCTGCTGAAGCGTCTGCGCTATCCGAGCCTCAAGTTTCTTCAGTATTCGATCGACAACAATTTGACACAGAATCTGGGCACTTCGCAGACGAATCTGAGCAGCGTGGTCATCGACATCAATGCCAACAATCCGGTCTACTTGCAGAACCTGCTGAATGCATACAAAACATTTCAGCCGTGCGATGTGCTGGATGGCATGTCCTCTTCCTCCTCCGACAAAGACTCGATGCCGTGCTATGGCAGCGACTTTCAGATCACCACCTCCTCGCAGTGTGATGAGCGGAAGCTGTATGCCCGCAAGGAGGATATACTCCACGAGGTGCTGAACATGCTGCCGCTGCTGAAGCCGGGCAACGATGAGGCCAAACTCATCTACATGACCCTGATTCCGGCCGCTGTCAAAGACACCATGCAGCAGATTGTGCCCACGGAGCTGGTACAGCAGATCTTCTCCTACTTACTCATTCATCCGGCCATAAGCAACGAGGATCGACGATCGCTTAACATCTGGCTGCGACACCTCGAGGACCACATTCAGGCAGCCGCCGCTGGGCTCACGAATCGTAGCTACTTCCTGCAGCCATCGCCACAGCTGGTGGCGGGCACCAGCTCCACGGGCAGCTCATCGGCAGCTAGTTCCTCGGCCGCCTCCTGCTCGTCGGTGGCCTCTTCATCGCTGAGCAACCTGGGGAGCAGCTTGTGCACCACCAGCACCACTAGCAGCTCGCGATCGTCGCGCAGCAATGACTGGCAAACGATTGCACCGCCCAGCAAGCAGCAACAGCAGCAGCACAAGCTCACTGGCGGCGATTGGCGTGGCAGCGGGGGCTCCAGCGGATCGATCAATCCACTCTGTGATAATTTAAATGGTATTACCCTGAACGAATTAGCTTCTAGTCAGAACAGCTTAGGCCTGTCGCTGGACAACAGCTCCTTGCTGGTTAACAGCGTCGTGGCGGGAGCAGCAGCGGGCTCAATGCTTGTAATCGGAGGCACCGACGACCATGACACGTCCTTCAGCAAGAATGGTACGGAAATCATCGACTTTGAGCCCCCCACTCTGGCAGATGTTGGTGAGGCCAGCGGCATAAGCAATCTCTGTCAGCAGGTGAGTCAATAGAGCCTATCAATAGAGTCTTCCCAGAAATATATTTAATTATGTCTTTCAGCCCTCCTCACATCATCTTCAACAACAGCTGCTGCAACCGCCTCCGTCAGGTCCACAGCTGCCCTACGCCTCGATATTGATGGGCAATGTGGGCGATCAGTTTGGTGACATCAATCGCTGGAGTCTGGACAGCAAAATCGCTGCTCTGAAGACGCGGCGATCCAATAGCTTGACAACTCAAACAATTTCCAGCTGTTCATCGTCATCCAACTCCTCGGTGATCACTGTCAACGACAACTGCTCCAATTCCACGGAGAATCTGGCACAGTTTGCCAACAAACCGAGGAGCTTTTCCCTCTCCATTGAACATCAGCGCGGAGCTATGGCCAACAGTGGCTCGGATACGCGACTGGATGAGTTCAAGCCGGGTTACATCAAGTTCCAGACCCGCAATGTGGGCATGTCGGGCATAGGCCTCTGGCTGAAGTCTCTCCGACTGCACAAGTACATTGAGCTGTTCAAGAATATGACCTACGAGGAGATGCTGATGATTACTGAGGATTTCCTCCAGAGCGTGGGCGTGACCAAGGGTGCCTCCCACAAGCTGGCCCTCTGCATTGACAAGCTGAAGGAGCGCGCGCACATTCTCAGCAGGGTGGAGCAGGAGCTGCACACCGGGCAGATGAAGCTCAGTGCGGCTGTCGAGGAGCTCACACACATTGTGCTGACGCCGATGAAACCCGTAGAGGCCATGGGGCCACCGGAGGAAAACATTGGCCATCGTTTCCTCAAGGTCATCGACTTGGTCAGCAATGCCGTTCAGGCGGATCCCTACTGTATCCAGGACGATGAGACGATGGGTGTATTCATGTGGATTCTGGATCGCTCTATACATAACGAGGCATTCATGAACCATGCCAACCAACTCAAGGAACTCAAGTTTAAGCTGTCCAAGCTGAAAATCTCCATGGTCTCGAAGATGCACCATGTGAAGACTACCGGCGTACCCACTGGGGGCAACATCAACAAACCCAGGTGCGTTTCAAGCTTTTCTTTTGAACTATTTCCAGTATTGCAATTGATTTATGTTTCTAGATGGAATGGCAAGAGTCGCAAGTGTGACACAAAGAATGGCAGCAACGATAGGATTAACAATCGCAAGAACTCCAACGACATGTTGAATTTCTCGCTGAACTGCCTGCAGCATCCACTGCCGCATCACCAGCAGCAACAACAGCCACCGCCACCGCCGCTCCAGCAATTCGAGTACAACGGCTACGGCGGTCCGTCGCATCAGCCACAGTATAAGAGCTCTTCGTATCCCAGCTTCATGAACAATCCTCAGCAGCAGCAGCAGCCACTCAAGTCGCATCACCATGCCCAGCAAATGCAGCAGATGCTGCAGCAGCACAATCATTTTCCTGCTTTGCCACAGCAGCCGGCACCGCAGACGCATCGCCGCTCGCTGAACAACCTCATTTTGGTGTCTGGTGGGCCACAGCAGCCGCAGCAAATGATCTTCAAGCCGGGCCAGGGAGTACTCACCAACAACAATGGCTCCAACGACAGCCTGGTCATGGATTCAAGGAGTCAGCAGCAACAGCAGCAGCCACGCAAGCCCAGCCTTAACGGCCTGACCGGAAATGGGAGTGTAAATGGAGGAGTGTCCAGTTCGGAGCAGCATCCAAAGAAGACCATGGCCGCCGTGGTGATGGTTAGTAGTAGTCAGAGTCAAGAGTCGCAACAGAGCGATCAGCAGCATACGCCTCAAATTCTAATCAACAACAACAATAACAACATACTGAACAACAATTTGATTAACCAGCAACAGCTGCAGTTGCTGGCGGCTGCTGCCGCTGCAGTCGGCAGTGGCAGCTGCCTATGCCCAGGTCCTAGTGGTGGTGGTGGTGGCAGTAGTGGGGCCTGCAGCAATAATCTCTGCTTGCAGAGCAGCAAGAACAACAATCACACTGCAGATCATTGCCTGTCCCAACCGCAGCGTCAGCTAATCAGCCTGAGCATGGCGCCGCACGAATACAAAATGAACGACTTCAAGAGCCTGGAACAGCTCGAGACGTTGTGCCGCCAAATGACTGAACAGGCAATGAACTGAGCCTCTGGGATAATTATGTGGAACTTTGTGGCTGCCAGTAGTTTTTTTGTGTTCACTGCGTTTTGAAGCTTGATTTCATAAAACGAACATGAATGTGTTTTTATATCTAGTTCTGTAAGAGAGAGATTCGCCTATATGTTTTGTGTCGCGTCGCGTCTAATTGTAATGCTCGTTGTTCCCCCACAATCCCTCGCCCGGCAGCCCATGCAAACGTTTTGTAATCGTTTTTAGTTAGTAAGCTCTGATAGTTTGTTTAAATGTTAAGTTTATAATTGTGTGCCAGGGCTCATCTGTGTGTCGTGTCTGGCCCGCTGGCGGTGCCCGGAGCTCCCGCTTTTCGCAGTCCAACGGCTGGCCGTTTGGAACTGTGAGAAGAGCTCTAGCTGCTTTCGAGCCTCCCCCCGCCCCAAATGAACGAATTCCCCTAAACGAAGCCTGCGCCTGTGCCCGGGCTCGGCCAGCTGGCTGGCTGGCAGCAGAGATGCCTCTTGGGCGGCCAATGTTATTAATGTCTAAGTTTTGTAAATGTTGTCGCCATTTGTAGTTCAACTAATACGCCACGTCCCAACCTCACACACACACACAACACACCCACACACACACACACTATATCACATAAATCACTTCTCTCTATGTAGGAAAATTTGGCCAAATTTGATCAACATTTTACGCTATTCTAACAAAGACAAGCACACAAACACGACCCAAAACACAAGTCCACAGATCCGATACCCAATCCCCCCCAAAGAAGACGACGAAAGAAATGGTTTATCTAGTAAAAATTTACATAATGAACTCTGCATCGTGACCATGAGACTGACTAAGATTACTTTTTCGCAACTATAAACACTAGAAAGGAAGAAGGAGGAGGAGCAAGGAGAGCTGGATATGGAGGAGACGGACTGAGTAATTGAGAATTGTTTGAGCGAATCAAAACCACGTTGCTTGCTGAATGAAGTAGAACTCCCATAAATAACGGATGTGTTTATCTACATATACACATGCACATAATTTATTTTAAATTTAAAGGAACATAATTGCTGAACACCGAGAACTACAAACAAAACCAAAAGCAAACCAATCTTCGAATAGGTTTCGAAATGTTTCAATGTTTTGTGTTTGTAAGTTGGTGAATCGATCGGAACTACATATTGTATTTTGTATTAAGTAAGGCGTAAACTATCATCCCAATCCCCTCACCATGTACCGTCGGACAACGTGTTGCACATGCAGCCAGACGAACGTGCATGAGATCATTGTCATTAATGTCTCCATTGATTCTATACCTGTAACTCTACGATTAATGCTTATGTTTCGCTTTAGTCAATTGTTTATTTGTAAACATGGCAAGCCAATCCAATCGATCGATTTGTTATGTTTTAGTTGTTTTTTTAGATATTTATACACACGAGTATATATTTACTACGTCTATAGATCGCATCCTAAGCTTAAGACGGGCCAGAGCTGAACACGATAAGGCAGCCAAAAAAGAATACACTAAGAATACGTAGGACCGCGTAGCCTAATTTTATTTTATTGTAAACAAAAAGCTGAACAAACTGTAAGCATGGAAATTGTAGCGTTTCCTTATTATCTTTATTTGTCCATAGTTCCAAATACCTATTTGTAAATTGCAAAATGCTTTTATTTATAAAACAAATAAACGAAAGATAAGCCGAAATAAATGTAAATGTATATTGAAAACTAGCGAAAATAGAGAGTTCAAAGTTATCCGCAAAACTATTGTAAAATTTCAAGTTAAAGATTGTCAAGTGGCCGCCACCACCTGCAGTTGGATGTGTAGGAAGCGGAGTGGAGGCAGGTGGCATGGCATGTGTTGAATGTTTGCCGAAATATAGAGAGAGAGAGAAGGGCCTGCAGCTTATCAAATGCGAGCCCCAAAACCAAGCGTGTACCTACCCTACACATATACACACATACAATACCTACCATATATTTATTTTAAATAAATTATTTCGAGAATTAAAATCGCTCTCACTGTTTATTGGATTCCCTAACAACCTAACAACGCAGGTTGCCATGCGTTTTGCCTCCCCAGTTGTTTGGTCATAAAACAAACTGTCTACACGTCTGGGATCCTTCATATCGAAGCTAGCTCTCACACGAAAACCTTCAGCAATATTCTATAATTTGTTCTAAGCCAAATTTTCTAGATTTACAAAATGAGCCGTCATCGCTATAATAATGTGCAGCTTAAGGCGCTGCCGGGTGCCTTGAAGGTGGAGCAGCAAGAGAAGCAGGAGGATGGCGAACACGGAGGAGGCAACACGGAGAAGTTGCCCCTGTGGCCAAGTGAGCGCATTCCACCGGGCGGTGCTGGAGCCTTTCATTCCACCAAGGTCAAGTACAGCAAGGAGACCTCTGAATTGATTCGTCGTAAGTGCCATCAGACGCGTGTGTCAACAGTGTGGTTCTATCAGTTTTGTTTCGTGTGTCCTTAGTGCTCGTCAAAGAGTCCAAGATGTCCATATTGATGCGTAAGCAAATCGATGAGAGTCTGCGCAATGGAGAGCCTTTGCCTCTGCCCAAGCCACCGCGTCCCAACACCAACAATGACCCGGACAAGGAGACGTTGGCCATTCTCGATCGCGCTCGCAATGCCAAGCGCAAGAACCTGCGCCAGATCGAAGCCAGTGGTGCCTACAACATGAGCTACTACCGCCCACCAACAGATAATCGGATGGCCGGTGAGAAAGCCAAGTCACAACTGCAGTTCACCATGGCTGGAACACATCTGGCTGATCCGTCCGTGAAACCACTGCGACGTCCGCGCGAGGACCCGCTCGTAACAGAGGAGGACATCATCAACGAACGTAAGTGGAGCAACACTTCCCCTTAGTATTCGTAATTCATTCCTTTCCCATGCAGTCTTGGATCAGATCAACGAGCGCGCAATGTGGCTGACGGAAATGGAATCGCTAGGCCAAGGCAAGAAGTATCGCCAGGAGATTCGAGATCAGATATCCGAACGCTTGCATCGCATCCAGGCCTTGGAGTCGAAGATTAAGATGAAGTCTACCGGTGGCTACCGCTTCGTCGACTAAATGTGTTAATCTGTTATATAATCTATGTGTTAAATGTTTCTTATAATATAAATATAATTAACCAATTCAATAAATGCCAAGATATGTTCATCGTCCAAGTTCCAAATTTAAAATTTTGTTGCGATTTTAAGTTAACATTTGATTAATAGTAGCTTTATTCAACCTTTTAGCATTTGTATAATTTCGATATCGTTAAAATTTCATTCGATCTGGCACATATTTAATACACACACATTTTTAACAATGTAAGAAGCCCGAAAACAATAAAGAATTCTCCTGCAAGGGATTATTGGCAAAATGAGTATAAAGTACGATGTTAAAAATTCATAAATTTAATTAAAAATATCGAATAAGTTACTGAAGTATAAGTATATATGCATATATAGAATATACGGCTATATATATATATATATCTGTTTCTACGCTCTACCTGTTGTGGTTGTTCCTGTTCATGCATGCATCTATCTGTTAGTTCAAAGTGTAATACTCCATTCAAAAATAGATTTTTGTGACCCTCTGCTTGTGCTCAACCATAGATGCCATGCGACCCTTGCAGTTCTCTCAACACGATGGCATGTGGCTGCGGAATTCGCTGGCCGCCTCTGCGAAACGATTGCGTATCAAGTAGCCGCTAATTACCTCGGCAACCTCGTGTGGACGGTCCTCGTGCACGGCATGTCCGCAGCGTGCCAAGACTTGCATTTGGAAGCGACCCTGCATTTGGCCAACGGTTAGTGTCCTATCCAATCCATCTATGCTGGCCAAGAGAAGTTGCTTGGGCAATCGAAGGTTGAGAAACTTGTCGCTCAGGCCAGAGAACCAGCCCACCCAGTACTTCTCCGACTTTGAGAGATCGATGCGCCAGGTGTAACTGAAGGAAAGGTGTGTTATCTGTCTGTGTGTGTGGTTAGTGCTTAAAAAGCTTACTTCCTGGCAGCTTCAGTCGCCTCCTTGGTCGTGACGGGTTTCTTAAAATCGGTGCCGGCTGCTAAACCTTCAGCGATACCTTCCTCGCCATCGCCCGGTGGCGAAACTTCTTCGTCTTCGGAAATGCTGAACGGATTGGGAAACATGCTGTTATGATGCGCCTCCTCCAGCACGTCATCGGGTAATGGCAGGTCATTCGTTGCCAGCTTATTCGTTGTACAGCTGCAAGTGGGCGAGACGGTAAGAGGTGCAAAATATGACTATGGAGCGCACTCACTTGATTATCTGTCCGGGCATTGAGACTTTGGCACTGTCGACATTGCGCACCTGTCCGCTCCTTATGCACCATTCGATGGCATTGGGAATACTCTGGAAATACTTTGGACGCGAGCGGAGGAAGCTTTGCATGCTGGCCAACGCCTCCATGGCCGTACCCTCAACAACGTCGATGACGGTGATGCCAATTAGGTTGGGCACCAATGACATGGAAGCGAAATGGACTGCAATCGCGCCTCCCATGGAGTGACCGACCAAAAAGAGTTGCGGCACCTCCTCTGGATACAGTTTAAGTATCAAATCTCCAATGTCCCTAGAGGCAAAAAAATCAATACAACCGAACACTGGACTTGCGTCAAGGACAACTCACTTTGAAATCGTATCTGCCGAGAGGTCGTCCTCGTCGTCCACCTTGCTGTCCCCGTGGCCTCTCAGGTCAATGCACAGGCACTGGCAGTGTATCATGCTCGTCACCTCGGACTGCAAATTAAATGCAAAATGAATAATATAATCGTTATCTTCTAATCTCGCAGACACGCAAGCCCAACGCCAAGGCAAAACAGCTGCGGAATACATACACAAAAGTGCGCCCAGGTGAGTGCGGAGTAGCCACCGCCATGTAGTAGCAATAGAACTGGTCCCGGCTTCTCGGGCTTCTTGGTGCGATAGACACGAAAAGTTCGCTGCTCATCCACCGTGACATCCTCCTTTTCGGCAAAGAACTCGTTCCACATGCCCGGCTTGTAGTCACGTATGCGCGACTTCTTGAAGGAGTCTCTGTAATTAACCAATTTAGGTATTAATTGGATGCTTGCCATTCCACTGTATGGTAGAGGTATCCCTTCCTCCCTCCCTCCATCCCATACAGCTGCAGCATCCTAGCAAAAACTTACGCTCTACCAATGCGCCCGCTCGGTATGGTGGGTGGCAACTTGCCCTTGAGCATGGTTCGCTGTAAGCTCGACATTGCGCTCGATTGTCTCCGCAGTGAAAAGCAACAATTGGGTGTGTTTTGCCTTAAGTGAAGGACTTTAATTGCACTTTTCTTGCTTGTAAATCCGTTTTCAAAATAAGTAAATATATCTATCTTGTCGCCATTTATTTCGCAGCTATCGATAAATTATACCGCCTGACCCTCAGAAACATACCGCAATAGAATTGTTTATTTTGAAAATATACCGTAAACATACCGTTGAAAATCATTAAATAAAAATTACTAAAAAAATAATTTAACAAAGGCCGTTACTATTTAAATATCTTGTTTTCGGCATCGATTAGGGCGCGAATCCCATCGTACATCTCCTTGACTGCCTCATATTCAGTTAGGCCCACCCGGCGCTTGTTTGAGATGTCATAGACACCGTCCTCAACCTTGGTGTGCTCGCCACGGGTGCCGCGCCTTTGCAGATTGTATTTATCCATCAGCTTCCAAAACTCCTTCGGATTGTCCGACAGATTGGGCAGCTTAATGTGCACGGATGCGCGTATCGTTGAGCCCAGATTGGTGGGGCAGAAGGTCAGATAGCCCAGACGCTCGTCGCGGCTAAAGTCGAGATGCTTTTCCAAGGCCTCCACGCCGCCGATCATGCGTTCGTACACCTTGCCGATGTCCCCGCCCTTTTCCATTGAGATGATGCGCAGGTGGTCCTCTTCATTAACCCACACCACGAAATTGCGCGCCTCGTTGAAGTAGATGCCGCGTGCAGCGGGCCAAAATCGCTTGGCACCAGACGTCTTCAGGAAGCGGTCGCAATCCCTGAACAAGAAGTGCTCGTCGATGAGCTTCTGTTGCACGGACTTCTCGATGCCGCTGAGCGGCAGGTAACTACCTTTATAAGAGCCGCTCATCGTGTTCAAGGCACCGGATATCATGGCCTCCAGCTTCGCAAATGCGTTCTCGCTGAGGCAGGAGATGAAGGGAAAGTTTTTCACGGAGCGTCCGCAGCGGACACGCGTGGACAAAATGTACTTGTTGTCGGGATCAAGGTTGGCGAAATCATTGCACTTGCCGAAGCAGCACTCGGGGTGCTTATCTGTTTTCTTGAAGCCCTTGTGAAAGTCCTCGATAATGGGATCAAAGATTTCCGCAAACGTTTTGTACGCCTCCGGTTCGGGGGCAACGATTCCAACGGCCGAGTCGTGGTTGCTCAGGCCAGTTTGAATGCAGTCCAGCAGCGAGGAATTGAAAGATGCTGTCGTCTTCTTCTTCAACTTTTCGAAGAGGTCCTTCTTAAGGTGCTTCTTTAACAGCGACTTGGAGTCAGAGGCGACCAGTTCCTTGTAGCCGTCCTCCAGCCGCAGCAGTGTATCCGAGTCGATGGGCTTCCCTCCTTTGCTTGCCTGTCGACATAAAAACAAAAAAGTCCCTGGACGAAGTGCTTGTAGTCGTAGCATAGTTTCCAAAGGAAATTTAGAAATTAAGAAATTTTCATGTGAACGTATTAGATCGATGTCAAAATTTACATATTTTAGGAAGCAGCCTCTAGTAGTAACTAGTTAGGGGCTGTTGGTGTTTATTTAAACGTTATTTGTGCGTATTTTCCCGCCATTTCGGTTTATTATTGAGATGGCAGCAGTGTGACCACAGAGTTATTGAGACAATTATCGCCTGACCATATCGATGGGAAAAAGTCTGCAGTCTGGTAGCACCACAACGTTGACAATATTTAAAATGTTGGGCAGGCCACTTTGAATTTTGAGATCATTCAATGTGATCACCTTATCTCTCCTTATCAGCCGTGCAAATAATTCAGATACTGATAAATCCGCTAATGGAATTAATTTCAAATAATAAACCATCTGTTTTAAACAACCAGATATTAAGTGTTGGAATGCATTAGTTGAGAAAAATAAGAAAAACACCATAGGACAACGCCGTAACGTAACCCAGTTAGCGGTTAACAATATGTAAACAATACTCTCAACCAGTTGCGTTGCTGATTTCAACATATATACTCCTACGTATAATCTTACACATTCCCGGGCTAAACAAAACGGAAACGGTGCAGGCCGGAATCACTCATTTGCTGGTTGGAACTCGTAGCGGTCGCACCAATAACTAAAATTGTTCCTCTGATAACGACCAGACGCGCCTTCAAGTGTTTCGTGACCTATAAAATCCACGATAAGAGACTATTGGGTAAGTAATTGCGATACCCGTATCGTGCATTGCACCGCTAAATACTTAAGTAAGTGCGAAACCCATATTGTGCCTTGCACTGCTCAATATTCTACAATTTTTGCAAGCCTGGCCACATTACATATCAGCTGTTATCCTCTCTGTCGCTCTCCCAAGCTCTCCAAATTTATCTCAAATGCCGGCAAATTGCACATTTCCACTTGTTTTTCTCAATTAAGACTTTAAATTTGCAACAATAAAATGCATCTACAGTGAAACAACACTTGCACAACTGATAAGCGGCGCGTTAGTTTTAGTTTCAATCAGTTTGTGTGCTAATGGATGTTTTGACATTCTGATAAGGTGAGATTAGCCGATAAGCTTATTTTTTTGCACCCCCTTTAGGTAAATGTGCATGTGTGTGTGTGTGTGATTTGGTTACACCTTTATTGCTGCTAATCAGCATTTATATAGCTGTACTATGTTTTCGACTTGGCGGGTTATGACTGTGTGGTTGCGACACGTTTACGGTTCGACGCACCAGCTGAAAAACAGCATAAAACAAAGGTTATAAATAAACGTTCTTGTCTGTTTTGCAGGTAAACATGACCGCCAATGGAAATGGAGCAGGTGACATGCTGGGTCCCGGCATCGAGCTCGTTGCCCAACAGAAGCTGCAGCCAGAGGCCAAAATTTATTCCCGCCTGCAAAAACTGGGAGCCTTTTACAGGGAACAGTTTGGTGCCGAGCCGGATTTCTTTGTTCGCGTTCCAGGACGGTGAGTGCTTTGCCATTTGTATTTTAATCATTCCTACAGCTGCTGGTATATATTTGCAGGGTCAACATTATAGGAGAGCATGTGGACTATTGCGGCTACTCTGTGCTCCCCATGGCCGTTACCCAAAGCATCGTACTGGCAGTGGGCAGTAATCCCACCAAGCATCAATTGCAGCTCCGCAATGTGGACCAGGACCACTTCCAGAACTTTGATTGTGACTTGAAGAACCTCAGGTGGGTGATGACTGACCCTAAGAGTAATTGCACAAAATTATTATATCTATGACTCTTTTAGCTTTGAACTGCCACTGCCTGGGGGCCCGGCATGGTATAAATATTTCATGTGTGGCGTTCGAGGCATTGAGGAAAAGCTGGGCAAGAAATTCAGTCCCATTGGCATGCGTATTGCAGTCGACGGAAATGTTCCTCTGGCCGCTGGTCTGTCCAGTTCCAGTGCCATGGTGAGCTCCTCGGTGCTGGCCACAGCCCATGTCCAGGGCATGCAGCTGGATCGCAAGGAGCTGGCATCCATTTCGGCCAAGTGTGAGCAGTACATTGGCACGCATAGCGGCGGCATGGACCAGGCCATTGCCTACTTGGGCCGCGAAGGTTGTGCCCATCACATCGAATTTCATCCCAAACTCAATGGCACACCGGTGACCCTGCCGTCGGGCAAGTGCTTCGTGGTGGCCAACAGTTTGGCGCAGAAGAACAAGGCTGCCTCGTCGGACTACAATGAGCGTGTGGTGGAGTGCCGTCTGGCTACACGCTGGCTGGCCCGGAACAAGAATCTAAGCAATTGGCAAGACATTATTCGATTCATTGACCTGGAGGAAGCCTGCGGCATGGACAATGAGACGTTTGAGAATCTAATCAAAGATAAGCTAACTAAATGGGTGTACACCCGAGCCGATATCTGCCAGGAATGGGGCATCACGGAGCAGGAGCTAGAGACCAAATTCCTCACGGCCAACACGCAGCACATGCAGGAGTTTAAGCTGCGCCAGCGTGCCCTCCATGTTATCCAAGGTGAGTGAAGGTCAAGGTTTTGTTTTGATAGTTTTTATATTTTATGGCATTCCCACAGAGTCTGGACGCGTGGCCAAGTTCCGTAAGATTTGTGAGCAGCTGGCGCAACGTGGCAGCGTGCAAGATGTCAAGCAACTGGGACAGCTCATGCGACAGTCGCACGAGAGTCTGCGCGAACTCTACGAATGCTCCCATCCAGATGTGGAGCGTCTGATTGCCATATCCGAGAAGCAGAATGTCAGCGCTCGCGTTACAGGAGCTGGGTGAGTGAAGGCAACATGCTCTGTCCCTCCAAAGTCTAATCAAATTGTGTTCCTTCAGTTGGGGTGGCTGCATTGTGGCCATGTGCGACTCACAGGAGGCTGCTGCAGCGTATATAAAGGCTTTGAAGCGGGACTACTACGCTCAATTGCCGCCACATCTCTTGGAGCGCCATCAGCCAAATGATTTCAATGAGGTTGTGTTTGATACACTACCAGGCAACGGTGCCGAGTTGTTTGTGCAGTGAATCAATGACCCAATCCTCCATCTCAGAGTGTTTTTGTTCCAGCATAATCTTTGTACATAAAGCTAAATCCCTTTTATTTAGCAGTTTACTTAGTTCCCTCCCTTAGGTGTCAATCCACCCAATCGAAATTGATATACAAAAGAATGTTTAATCTGTGTGTATGTACAATATATTAACAATTTATAAACTAAAATACAACAAGGCACGTGGGAAACGGAACTCCATTCATCGCAGCAGAGTCTATTTATCTGCGACTCAGATAGCCAGCATTCTTGAATAGTTTATAGACCTGATCCCGTGGAATTTTCTCCGCCTCGCGATGCACCACCGCCATTTCCCTTGTGGTGAGAAGCGACGCCTTGGCCAGATTGGCTGCGATGACTGGATCATTGTAGAATCGCGCACTCTTCGACAGCTCGGCAGGCAGCTCCGATTCCCATTGCGCATTGCGCACCACCGAGGGATGTGCATCGGCTGTGGCATAGCCCTGATACGGATTGGCCGGCTCAAACGAGTGTGTTGCAGGCAAACCCAATGCCTGATTGTAATAAAACTGCGCCTGGACACAGCTTAATACCAGAGCGAGGCATCCAACGAAGCAGGCAACTTGGCAGGCAGTCAACATGATGATGATGGCTACAAGGAGCAGAGGGAGAGGGAGAAGGAGCGGGAGTTGGCATTATTGTTAACGTTCTAATAAACTGATACGGGGACAGATTTATTGCCGCTGGTCAGTGGCAGTTTTTAATCTACAAGTCGGCTGTCAGTTTCGTGCGTCATAAATTATGTACGGGAAAATCAATTATCGTCCATGCACCATGGACCCATGCACCGTGGGCCGCTGTCTTGGCTTTGCTGGAAAATGCAGCGCAGCTAATCCATGAACTTTTTTGCAACTGGAACTGGCTTTTTTTATTGATAAGAATTCGACTGGCAGCGCAATGAATTGAATGGCAAACGAGAGCTTTAATTGTCAAGCGTGGAGTGTTCCAATTTAAAATTGAACAAAGCAATCAAAAGTGCTCTCGAAATGGCAATACAGTGAGCACTCAGCCAGGGACTGAGCAGTGGTGTGGAATCGTTAGAGATAATCCTTGAGTTTTACAACTTGATTTTCAGGGTTACACTTTTGGGCCAGCCCCTGAACAGGCGTGTTGTCCAGGGGTAATTATGCGCCATAAAAATGCATTTACATATTCAGAGTGTAGAGAGTCCAAGCCAAAGTCAAGGCTAAGATCCCACACACACCACGCACACACATTGTATCATTTTGGTTCTTTATAGCGAGATTCATTTGGCTGCTGGCTCAGGTCACATCACCCACGCACACTGCACTCACATTGATTCGGATTTTGATTCGAATTTGGAACTTGGCTGAGGATTAGGCACGGAGCAACACTTGAACCGAAACTGAAACTGGAACACCTGGCTCTGGGTGAAGTTGAGACTGTAAACTGATCATAGAATAACGAGGCAGCGAACTTTTATTCGCTTGCCGTTGAATGCCACAAAAACGAGTTGAACTCAAGCTTCGGCGCTCAGAGTCGCTCAGCGCCCCAAACCACGCTCAAAGTCATGTCTCTGTCTCTGAGCCAGAGCCAGAATGAGTCAAGTTTTTGTGTGTTTGTTTGTTGTTTGCCAGCGGGCTGCTTTAAATTTTATTAAATTAATTATGGACAGCGCGGATTGGGGGAGAGAGAGATATAGAGCTCGTTTCTAGTGCAATTGCTAGTGACCTAGGCCTAGGCTCGAGCAATTAAAACAATGATATCGGTGTCTCCGTTTCTCATGCTCCACAAAATGCCCCCCAAAAAAGGTCGCGTTGCCTGCCGGCAGCGGTTACGCATGGCAAAAGTCGCACAGCCACAGAGGCAGAGATACAGCTACAGCTACAGATTCAGATATAGGAGTACACAGATTACAAATGTTCATTGGATGATTGACAGGTTTCGCTTAGAATCCAAAACGAAACTATGTGCGATTTTTTGAAAGTGTGAGATTGACCCTGAAATTAATGCCCGCCTCTGACTGTGACTCTGAGATCTCGGAGATCAGGAATCGGAATCCAAATCTGAATCTCAATCTGTTGGTGGCTGCACATGTTTGACCCTAATTTGCTACGGGTGTTGTGGTTAGACGAGACTTGGGTTTATTCAACCGATCTGTTAAGGCGGAAGCATTGGTCCCGCAGTTTTTGGCCTGCACACATTGATTGCTGGATACTTTTTGCAGCCTTGAACTTTCCCGACTCGAATCGAACTCAGGTGCGTATCGATCTTGTATCTTGTGGCTTGAGGTTTGGTATTTACATTGTCTGGGCTTCGTTTTTTTGGGTCTCAGGGAGTGGCTGCTCATTTATTGGCCGTGGCGAATTTGATATTTAATTAATGGCCATTTAGCCTCTTTTTGTAGTTGCATATTAAATAAACAAATTGCCCGATCCAATCCGTGTCCGACCTGCTGCATTGTCTGCTGTTAATGAGTCTTGGTCTTTGAACTTTATTAGGCTTTTGGTCTTTGTCTTTGGCTACGTGACTGTAGTTTAAGCAGAATTAAGATGAGCCAAGGAATAGCTGCCATAAACCATCGAAAATAAACAATATCCATGCATAAAATATGCTTTGAATTGATTTATTTTCAGTCGTAAACTACCTCGACCCACACGCAACGCTTGCGCTCCGCTCCAAGGACGTTCAATGTAATATTTCAAGTGCAAGCATTTTGTGGTCACGTCCCAATGCAAACGACTATCGGTGCAATGCGGCAACATCCGCTTTGGGGGCAGGCAACACATTACGTATACGCACCAAGTGCCGCCACCCCGCCAAGTGAAAGTGCTCGGATGTGACCTTGAACGAAACACACACACGTCAGTCAGGTTTGCCTCCAACACACAGCCACTGTCTACCGGCTTTCAATAGTCAATTTCATTTCTCATGAGAACTCTGAGAGCTTAGAGCACTGAGAGAGAGAATCGGGAGAGCCCGCGAGAGGCTTATGTACGGCCACCGTCCGCCAGGTGACGCCATCGCAAGTCGTGAGAATGTGAGAAACTGCAGTGCGGGAGAACTGCAGTTGGATAAACCACGGCAAAAGCACCTCCACCTCCGAAACGCTCAGTTAGTTGTTCGCCGTGCAGTTGGACGCGCGGTGGTGCCAGTCTGCCAGTCGCTTTTCGCACGCAATTCGCACAAAAGTGCTAACCGAGCAGAAGCCCAAAATAAAAATTATTTAAAAGAAGAGAACAACTTCTGCTGATGGCAACCGACAAAAAAGAGTGACCTGTCCCCAATTTGGATGTGTGTCATGTCTAAGCAGGTCCCAAGAAAATGCTGCAGCGGCTGAAACGGAATTCGGGCACTTATTTCGGCAGCAGCTTCCCAGCCAAAGCCACAGTTGCAGTTGCAGCTACAGCCACAAACATTACCAATCAATCAGTCAAGCGCAATGGAGACAATGGCTGCCGCTGTGCCACCAACAGCAGGACCTTCGAATGGCGGCGGCGGCGGCGGCATGGCAATGGCCGTGTGCATGGGCGTCATCAATCAATACGAGGAGAATGTTGAGCATTTGCGGCAACTGTTCAGCCGGAACCAATTGGTGTCCTTTAGCATTGATAACATCGCGTGCAGTGCGGGCAGCAGCAGCGGCGACAACTACATGTCGGTGGTAAAGCGTGTGACCATCAGCCAGAACCTGCAGCAGGATAAGGATCGGGAGCAACCAGCAGTAACCAGGGAAGCGGGTAAACTTACACAAGAAGGGCATCAAATAGTCGAAGCCATGCAGTTTGTTTGTTATTTTTTTGTTTGCTATTTGCTAAGCGGTGGACGGGCGGTGGGGCGAGGCGTCGAGTGAAGTGACCTTGTTCCACGCATTCTAAATGCATTGCACTTGCCACCCATACGAGTACGTAAAATAGATTCGCTAAAGGTCAGCACGCACACGCGTTCTCTCTTCTAGCTGAGAGAGAGAGAGAATCTCTGTGTTTGTGTGTGTTTTTGCGCGGCATTTCATTCATAAATTGTTCCACGCGACGTAAACAAAAGTCAGCTGTTCCGTGTTCCGTTACGCTCTCTCACGCTATTTTTTGTTTCTCTTTGTCTTCTGCTCCCCCCTCCCCATTTAGTTACGGTTATTGTTAAGCGTCAGATTGCGAGTCTGTCACGCCGGCAGCTCTACCGCTGCGAGGAGGCCTTCAGCAATGAGATAAACGCCTACCGGCATCTGGTGCCGCTGCTCTGTCGCTACAGCCAGCAGCCGCTGTTCCCGCTCTGCCACATCGCCGAGAGTCACGACCGTGGGAGCGACAGTGGGGAGCCCATCATTGTACTGCAGGATCTGAAGGCTTTGGGTTACCGAATGAAGGATCGACTGGAGGGGCTGGAGCTGGGCCATTGCCTGCTGGTGATGAAGGTGAGTACTGCAATTCCACTGCCGAATAATTAAAGACCGTCCTTCCAGAAACTGGCACAAATGCACGCCGCCTCGCTGGCTTCCCAGCAACTGGAGTCTGCACGGTTTGCCGCCCAGGTCGAGCAACTCAGCGAGATTGTCTACTGTGAGGAGGCAGCGGAGTTTTACTCCACCATACTGGACACCTCTGTGCAGCAGGCCCTGGACAGTCTCAATGCATCGAATACAGATGAAAGTCTGACCACGCCCATCTCCCTCATTGAAGAACTGCGACCGAATCTCTTTGCGGAACTAAAGCGGAATATAAACGAGGCTGCTGGATCGGCGTTAGGTGTGGTCTGCCATGGGGATTTGTGGGTGAACAACATAATGTTCCGCTCACAGCCCGAGGAAGTCATCTTCTTCGACCTGCAGGCCATGCGCCGCACCTCGCCCGTCTTTGATATACTCCACTTTATTTATACGAGTACGCGGAGGCGTCTGAGGGATGAGCATACGGACACGCTGCTGGCTGCTTATGCGGAGGCTCTGGCCAAGGAACTGAATCAACAGCTCAACCACACGTCAGGGGCAAAGCAATTAGAGCAGCTCTGCGACACCTTCTCGTTGCAGCGACTCACCGCAGAGTATGTGCGTCAGGTGCACTATGGCCTGGCCATTGGCATGTGGATACTGCCAGCGGTCACCTTTGATCCGAACAACCTGCCCAATTTGGATGTGATGAGCGAGCAGAACCTAACCGGCAAGGAGATTAAATGCACCCAAACACTCACCTCGGAATATCATTTGCGGATCAGGGAGCTGGCGTTGGAGTTCTACGAACGTGGCTATCTACAGATTGAGAGGCCGGCCATGTGAGAGTATTCATAGTGATGTAAACTTAGGATTAGTGTGTGTAGTGATTGCAATAAAGGTACACCACCAAGTGGTAATCTGTTGTAGGTTCCTTTATTACCAAATAATTGTTCACTTTTTAACTTAAAAATGTTTCGTAGAAAATCAATATTTCGTTTATACAAAAGCCGGGCGTGGGTCAAAGCCAAAACAAGAAACTTATAAACAACATCGAACACATCGACGTTTGAACATGGATCTGAACTCTTTATAAGTGTAACATTGATGAGTGGAATTCCATAAGAGTGGGCCTTTGGCTGCATTCTCACTTGTTGCCGCCGCCGCCCCAGCCGAGGAATCCCTTCACGAAGCCAGTTATGGATGCGCCCTTCTTGCCCTCTTGCTCCAGCTTGTCCTCCAGCGAGGGCAACTCCACGTAGTTCATGGCCAAATCGAAGAAGAGCGGCTTGCACGGTATGGGCTCCATATCGGGTGTGAGCTTGAACACATTTGGGGTCTTGGTGTGAAGCGATTGGTCTTCCTTGTATTGTGACAGACGCTCATAGAGCGGTTTCGTTGTTTTCTGCGCCTTTGTGGTGGTCCCAGCCTCGCTGTTATCGTCCTCCAGCACACTGTATGCGTGGGCAGAGAACTTGCAGCCGTCGATAATGGATACGAGCGTCTTCAGCTCCGATTGTTGCGGGAACTCCGGGCTGGCCTTGGCTTTCAGCGCCTCGTTGGCGTAGTTGGAGGCGCGCTCATATAGCGCCACTGCCTCCTTCCACTTCTTCATGTCAATCAGCGTCAAAGCAATGTAGTAGCAGCGGAAGGCCTTAAAGGTGATGGCCAGATTCTCCACCTCGCTTTGATACTTGGCATCCTCCTCCATGCCGTTGATCTGCTGCATCTCGGTGACATTCTGCAAGATGATTTCGTATAAGCGGGCAAGATCCTGTGATCGTACGCGTTTGCCATCGCCAACAACTTCCGATTGCTGGTTGGGATCGACAAAGTTGAGCTTGGCCTGCAGAGAAATATCATCATTAATGGTTTTCAAATGCTGTATTGGAGGATCTGTAGCCCTACCTGCTCCACAAGGCACAGATTACGCTGCAGCGTGCGGCTGTGGCGAATGTAGCTCAAGTAGGCCAGCAAATACTGCACGCCAGAGACTGTCTGCCCGGTTGTCAGCGAACGCAGCTTCGGATCCTGCTTGATCTCATCCCGCACTGCCTGGATGGCGTCCTTGCAGTCCATCAGAATGCGCTCAATCAGCTCTATCTTGGCATCCAGCTTGGTTGCCTTGGCCAGCGACTTGTCCAGCTCCTGGGCGCTGAGCAGGAACAGACGCACCTTCTCCGGACGCACAGTGACCTTGCGGCCACGCCAATCAATCGTCTGCAGACCCTCGCTGCTCTCGGTCTTCGTCTGGCTGACCAGCACATCCAAATTCTCGAGCACGCCTTGGGCACGCAGCTCCAGGATCTCATCGAGATCGCCGCCACTGGCTCCACCGCTGATGTTGTAGGCGCAATAGCGCAGATTCGGTGTAAACTCGTTTACCTTGGCCCGATACAGCTCCTGCTCATCGTCGGGCAAGGCCGCTGCCAGGTTCTCGTACACGACCTGGGCACGCTTTAAATGCTCTCCGGCTGACTGCCATAGCTGCAGCTCAAAGTGAAGGCTGCCATGCATCCAGGCCACATAAGCCTCACACTCCAGCTTGGTGCGGGCATCAAATGCGTCCGTCTGAGAGAAAGACATTGATTAACACATGAATACCAAAATTTATGCCATTAATTACATTGCACAACTCCTGCAGTTGCAGGGCGTAGAAGCACGCCCTCCTCAGCTTGCTGATCAAGTGGAAACGTTTGCGCGGCTCCGTGTTGGACTCCTGCTTCAGCTGCATGGCATAGGCCCATGCGCGTTCGGCACTGATCAGTGGGATATGAATGTAGCGTTCGTCCGCCTTCTTGCCCGTCAACTGAGTAATGGTCACATCGCGTCGCTTGAAGTGTCGCTTGTCGCCCTGCGGGTACTTCAACGCCTTGCGGAGACGACGAATGCGACGGGTGCAGTAGCCACGATACCGCTGGAAGTCGCCATGACGCAGACCATGCTGCTGCTGTGCATCCTTAATCATGTGCAGTACTACAATGTAGAGTGAAAGTTCAGCTCATTAGCATGAAAACATCGGCAGGTGGTGGGTATATTCACTTACTCTCAACTTTGAATATCTTGGCTGGCTCTGCCACAACAGTCCCGGGATCAGTTTTCTCCACATTTTCCCCAGAATTGGGATTATCCTCTTGGACGACCATATTTTCCAGACCAGACCAAATCAGCGACGTGTAAAAACTAGAGGTGTCAACCCGAGCAGTGTGCCATATCGATAGTGCCTATGCTTGCATGACACTAGATAAAGATCTCACTTGGATCACGTGGTTGTCCTAATATTGTATGTTCCTTTCGAGAATTTATTTTATTTTTAATTTTAGAAATATGTGACGGCAGTACTACATCAAAATTTATATTTAAAAACTTATTACAACAAGAAACTCACGCTATCGATACTTTGAATAGTGCATTTTTGTGATATCGATACAGGTGAGTAGTTTCGACTTCGATAGTGTCCTCTCTTTCGAAACTTTGGCTGACACGCGTGTGTTTGTCTGTTTTACAACAATTTCAGCCTAGTTCGCAGGTAAATTAACAAATGAGTTCAATGAGTGTAAAATACACATAAGACAGAGGTCACTGTGTGACATTTTGTGAAAGTGGGCAGTGGAAGTCAATTGTTTAGCCTCGCTTTGAGGTTATACTTTCACTAAATAGGTAAAACACTCCCCGCACCCCGCTGCCCAAGGGCGTGCAGTGCACCAGCTTTGTTGTGACGTCTGGCAGATTTGCAACGTTGACAGTGGTTTTTGATAGTAATTTCGTGAGACTTGGATTAATTTATATTGTCCTTGCAGCATGTCTCGTAGAAAAGACAACGAGGAGGTCGACAAGCAGACGCGTATTGCCATTGTCAGCGATGACAAGTGCAAGCCGAAACGCTGTCGGCAGGAGTGCAAGAAGACCTGTCCAGTGGTGCGCATGGGCAAGCTCTGCATTGAGGTGGCACCCACGTCGAAGATTGCTTCTTTGTCCGAGGAGCTGTGCATCGGTTGCGGTATCTGTGTCAAGGTAGGTCATTCACCTCATGCTCTCTAAGAGCAATCACTAATCCATTTTCCTTTCCCACCCGTAGAAATGCCCCTTCGAGGCCATCACAATCATCAACCTGCCCAGTAACCTGGAGAAGCATACGACGCATCGGTATAGCAAAAACTCGTTCAAGTTGCATCGCCTGCCCATACCGCGACCCGGCGAAGTGCTCGGTTTGGTCGGACAGAACGGAATTGGCAAGTCAACGGCTCTGAAGATTCTGGCGGGCAAGCAGAAGCCCAATTTGGGCAAGTATGCCAACCCACCCGACTGGACGGACATCCTAAGCTACTTCCGTGGCTCAGAGCTGCAGAACTACTTCACCAAGATACTGGAAGACAATCTGAAGGCCCTGGTCAAGCCGCAATATGTCGATCAGATCCCCAAGGCAGTGCGTGGCACTGTTGGCGACTTGCTGGACAAAAAGGATGAGCGCGAGCTGCAGACATCGATTTGCAACATGTTGGACTTGTCACACATTCGGGACCGAGAGATCTCCCAGTTGTCCGGTGGAGAACTGCAGCGCTTTGCCATTGCCATGGTTTGCATACAGAATGCGGACATTTTCATGTTCGATGAGCCGTCCTCGTATCTGGATGTAAAGCAACGTCTGAATGCTGCCCTGACCATCCGCTCGCTGCTGCATCCCACAAAGTAAGTAGGATCTATAAAAGAACTCCGCTCGATGACCAGAATTGTCTCTATGCAGGTTCATCATCGTCGTGGAGCACGATTTGTCTGTGCTGGATTACTTGTCGGACTTCATTTGCTGTCTGTATGGTGTGCCCGGCTGTTACGGCGTCGTTACTATGCCCTTCTCGGTGCGCGAAGGCATCAACATTTTCCTGGACGGTTTTGTGCCCACCGAGAACATGCGTTTCCGCACAGAGTCCCTCACGTTCAAGGTGTCGGAGTCGGCTACGGAAGAGGAAATCAAGCGGATGAACCACTATGTCTACCCCTCAATGGTGAAAACGCTGGGCAAGTTCGAGCTGACCGTGGAGAAGGGACATTTCAGCGACTCTGAGATCCTGGTGCTGCTCGGCGAGAATGGTACTGGCAAGAC
This sequence comes from Drosophila guanche, assembly GCF_900245975.1. Taxonomy (NCBI): domain Eukaryota; kingdom Metazoa; phylum Arthropoda; class Insecta; order Diptera; family Drosophilidae; genus Drosophila; species Drosophila guanche. Next base: position 4,630,831 of record NW_022995751.1, on the reverse strand, counting down.
AACGTTCATTAGGCTGCTGGCCGGTAATCTGCAGCCCGATGGCGAGGTGGATCTACCCATGCTCAACATTTCCTACAAGCCGCAGAAGATCTCCCCGAAATTCCAGAATCACGTGCGTCACTTGCTGCACGATAAGATTCGCGATGCCTATGTGCATCCGCAGTTCATTGCGGATGTGATGAAGCCCATGAAAATCGAGGAGATCATGGACCAGGAAGTGCAGAACCTCTCCGGTGGTGAGTTGCAGCGTGTGGCATTGGTGCTCTGCCTGGGCAAGCCGGCGGATGTTTACCTCATTGATGAACCCTCTGCCTACTTGGATTCCGAGCAGCGTCTCGTGGCTGCCAAGGTTATCAAGCGGTAGGTTGCACTGTGATTATAGTTTTGTAACCCAATTGATATTTATTCTATTCCGATTTTCCAGCTACATTTTGCATGCGAAGAAAACTGGATTTGTGGTGGAGCACGATTTCATCATGGCCACATACCTCGCGGATCGTGTGATCGTAATTGAGGGCCAGCCCTCGGTGAAGACGACAGCCTTCTCTCCTCAATCGCTGCTGAATGGCATGAATCGATTCCTCGAACTTCTGGGCATTACGTTCCGTCGCGATCCCAACAACTTCCGGCCCCGCATCAACAAGAACGCTTCGGTCAAGGATACGGAACAAAAGCGCTCCGGCCAGTTCTTCTTCCTGGAGGATGAGGCTCAGTAAGCAGTGGATCCAGCAGCGCAGCGCCGAAAGCTTCCATTGGGCAACTAACTATCTTTTTGTACCATTCTCTTCTCTTCTCCTGTGTTCTCTATTTGCATTCTTTAATCTAAAAACCACATTTGCTTACAACTTATTTTGTTATTGTTGTCGATCGAGGTTTTTTTACGATTACTTGATTAAAGTGAGTTTTTGTACACGTATTAGCAGCGAAAATAAATAATAGGCCAAAACAATGTGAAAAGGAAGGTTGTCCCAAGGGAGACTAGTGAAAAATAAATCAATTTACTCTATAAAAAACGGCAAAAACAAATGAGTTTTTATTTGGAGTGGAGCAACAAGTGAATGTGAAACTTTCGTGACAGCTGCCTCAGGTTGTGCGGAAAGATAGAGTGAACCACAAAGACGTTTTGCAAATTAACACGTATTTATTGCACTTTACTATAATTACACAAAATACGCACAATATAGAAATATAAATATAGATACAAATTACATGCGATACAAATTTTTCCTCCAATTTTCAGTTACACAATCACAATCCGAATTAAACACACAATGGATAACAATCAATTACATTACGAATGTGGGATAAATGTATATATAAATGTACAATATAAATGTTTTATTACGAACGCATGCACAGCATAATTTGTTTTCTGTAAACGCTTTTGAAGCTTTAGATTTATCCGATTTTATACAAATGTTTTGTTTCGAAAAAGGCAAATTTGTTTTGTTGTTGAATTCATAATACATATCTACTAACTTTGATCGGATCCGGCGGCTTAAAGACCAATATTAAACACTGAATAAGTACTATAAATATGTTAGTTAAATGTTGAAAAACTATGTGCTAACAATTTTAGTTTATCATAAAAGTAAATGCGTCAAAAATTGACTCAATATTAATCATTTGATAGTTGTTATGCCATGTGCAGTTTTCGGTTTCATTTCTGAGTAGAGAGCAGCTTTATAAGGATAAAGAGAGAGACAGAGTGGAGAGCACTATTTTGTTCAGTACTTATAATTTGTAAAAAATGGACATACTATCTACGTTGTAGTTGTTGTCTATGTTGTTTTGATCCAAAAGCAGATCCTATGGTTAATTTCGGTTCTTTCTTCTCATTTGTTTCAGCATAATTTGTTGTAAATGGAACTTTTGAGTGACTTAATTGTAGTGTTGCTATTAAATAATTGTTTGAAATCTGGCAACAGAACGTATCAAAAATAATTGTATATATTATGCAAGAGATAGAGAGCTGCTGAGGTAGCCAAAACTATGCAGTGTCTTCATTGTACATGAGTGCGGAGACCTCCTGGCCGAGCTCCAAGGCCTGTTTGCGCAATTTGAGGGCCTTCAAAGAGGAAAAAAATATGTGGCATAAAGATATCTAATTATAGACCATGACATACATGAGTTCTGAGTTCTTTTTCGCGCGTTACAAGCTCCTGTATCTGCGACATGACGGTTGCCACGCTGCGCTGATCTATCACCCATCGCAAGTAGAGTTCTGCAGTTGTTTCAAAGAAAATTCTTAGAATTTCTGTTAACATTTCGGCTCTCAACACTCACCGCTCCACAACTCCAAGCTAATAGGTGCCACAGATGGCCATATCACATTAGCATTGGGCTCATACAGAGGATTTAGCAGTGTCTGCAGTACATCTGGCCGATTTAAGTACGACCACAGGCTGGTCGTGCGCGTGTGTACATTCAGTTCGTGCCGCTCCCGCTCCGAGTCGCACAGGAAGGTGCCGTATTGCGAGAAGTAGCTATGCTCGAACAGCAATATCAGCAGCTGTGTGCTAAACTCGAAGCTGCAGGGGAACTGCGTAAACAGCTGGTATATGCAGTCCAGGAACAGCACGAACGTGGCACCCGAGGTCTTGTTGCGCGTCTGGTGAGGTGTGTAGCAGGAATAGCGATGACGAGAGGCAAACGGATGGCCGGCTTGAATCCATTCGCGTTCTATCAAAGCCTGCAGACTGAAGAGTGGGAATAATTACAATCAAAACGTCTTGAATGCCATGGTGGCTCACCCTCGTACGGTTCGGCAATCGGGATTCAGTATTATCTGCACCAGCGAAGTGACAATCAGTGTCGAGTCCAAGCCCTTGGCACCATGCACCAGAACAGGACTGCCTTCTTGGTCAAGGCACTGGGCCACCACACAGGAGGCGTTCAGGGAGTTCAGCACCAGGCTTAGCCAGCCACTGCCCTCGAGGCGCGATAGCCATTTATCTGTGCTGCAGCCAGTGTCATTGCAGGCTTCGATCAGCTTCGCGAAGCTGTCCAGTATGGAGGCGGGGGAGCTGACGTTGCCAATCGATCGATTCACCTTCTTCCACTGCGAGTAATGGAGATCCGTTTCTGTGTTCGACTTGCCCTTGCCCCAAGTGTCCACAATGAAGCCCTTTTTGCTGCGTCCCAGCACAAGGTTTAGTATCGCTTCGTCCGCGCGGCACCGCTTGATGCCCTGTATCGACAGGGGCTGGGAGCTGCGCATCAGCGTGGCCTGGCGGGGTACAAATTGCATTACACGAATCGAATTTGAGTCCATTAACTTACGCCATTGTCGTGCCTGTAGCTGAGCACAGGGAAGCGGCCGCCATCCCGAAACGAGGCGGAGAGCACAATCTGCTCGTCCGTAATTGCTTTAGGTACAATTAGCGTGGCGCCATATGTGGCACAGACGCTGAAGTCTTTATTGATGTTGGTGACGCGCCACTCGCAGGCGGGTGCTGCGGCACCACAGCCACTGCCCCCCACCAGTGCGCTGGCTGCGTCCAGCGCAAAACCATTCTGCAGGGGATGTGGTATGCTGCCGGCTCCCGCACATACACTAGACGTTGATGACGTTGATGGCATGCAAATTGTTATGTTGGCAACGTTGGGCGAGGACACACCACCCATGCCCACGCCACTGATGAGCTTGGCGAACTCCAGCTCCGGCCTGGCCAAAGCAAAATTCAATTATCATCAATTTGTGTTTGCAATTTACAATTTCCCTGCGCACTCACCTGAACATCGTGTAGCCATCCTCAAGGATGCTGTACATGGGCCGGTAGAAGAAAGGGTAGAGCAGCTCCGCATTCTGGATGGCGCTGAGCGCTTCCAGGGAGGAGGATACGTTCAAGAACTCTTTGGCGTACTTAATCTCCAGCGAAATAATCCTTAAATCCTTGCACTTGAGTGTGATGATGCCCCCAACGACCACGTTCTGTGACATGCTCGGCTTCTTCTCCACACAGTCGATGTCCTTGTGCAGTAGCTGAAAGGCAAAAAGGGTTGAGTTGGGTTGCGGATACAACACAATTCAATTAGCCAGCAACTTCACGCTCCATTGGAGGCGAAGCACTCGTGTCCACCCTTACCCATAGCTCCTGGCTGTTCTCCTGCCGTGCACTTAGCAGTAAATGGTGGCCGGTTATGCAGAGGGTTCCAACTGTTGCTGGATTTGCATGCTGCAGGGGCTGCGGGTCGTGCAGAAGAACCCCGTCCAGCTTGGGGGTCTTTATCAGATCGGCAAATTCCATGGCGCCCAATCCACCACCCCCTTCCAAGAGGGCTCAGGACGAGGCACGATGACACCCGCTGGGCGTCCAATTTGATTTCGTTCACACTAATTAACTTTTTGCATTTTGCTTACGACGCTGCTGCTGCTGCTGTTGTGTTGTTGTTGTTGTTGCCACTTGATTGCTTCTGGTGCCGCCTCCTTATGTTCCCTTTCCACCGCCCGCGCGCTCTTTTCAACGCTGCCACACAAAAGTTTGAACCAAACAGCAGTGGAGGCGACACAGGCGATAGCGCTCCTCTTGCAAATATTGGGATTGGCCAATATGTGGCACCCACAGTGAGTAATAATAATAAGTTAGTTTCTCGCCCCCGTCCGTGCGGCGTATAATCGCATTTCTTTCTTTTATTTTTTTGGTTTGTCGCGGATTTGCTGATAAAATATACCGCCTGACCCGCAGAAATATACCAAAATATACCAACTTGTTTTGTAAAAGTACAATAAATATACCAGGAAGAAGACGAACTTAACCCAATAAACTTGAGAAGAGCCGCGGTAAAAAATAGTCCCACTAAATTCTCCCTTTATTCGATTCATCATTTATCGTTGCTTGCAATAAAAATGACCACGATGTCTTTCACTTCAGCTGTGAAAATGTGCGTCAAACTTTACAATTTTCGTTGATATATTTGAAGACCCCTTTTGGTCGACAATGGGCTAATGTTTTCTTGTGCTGTTCGGAATCATATTCAAGGAATATGAGTTTCGATTCAATATTACCAGCTAGATAGGGCTTCTACCAGTTAAAATGTAAGTTCATCCGATTAGTCAATTTTCTACAAGATTGGCTAATTTTAAAGCCTCCCTCTCATTGTATTGTTTATAAAATAAGGTGTAAACAAAGAAGCTCAACACAAAATATAATCATAAAACGTAATTGTTCCATTTTTCAGTGGCGCGATATTTGATTTAGTTGGGGATATTCGCTTTACGTGTGTTTTATCAAGTTAAATCCCATAAAAGCTAAAACACAAATTTTAAAATATGCAACTATAATTTATTCACACATAAAAGTTGATTTCAAAAGGTTTGTGTACAAAAAATAGGGCATTTTCTTTTGATGCTCACTGTTTGACCAGCCACAACACTCGTTTGTCCTTCAATTCAGGCTTATACGCATAGGGTTTCGAAAAGGATTCGTGAGAGTGAGAAACCTAATAGAAACGTGTACTCATTAGTTGTTATATTTTGGAAAAGATTGCTTCTCTGTTAATTGTCACAATACGAATAAAAATACTCAACAGCTTTAACGCACAATCAATCAATCAATCAATTAACCAACCAACAAAAACACACACACACACACGCAAACGCTCAATCATATCATAAGATATCACAACATTGTCCGACAGATATACCTAAAGCACAGGAATTGAGGTACTAAGTGGAAGGGTATACAAACTGAAAAGGAACTCAAATGAAATGAAATAATAATCCATTGGCGATACGCTTTATTTTTGTACGCTAGAAAACATATCTCTAGTTCTGTGTGTTTATATGTATGTATATTCTCGATTCTTTGTACCAACAACTTAGGATCTAGGCATGATAAAATTAAACTACAAAATAATGCTCTCTTAAAAATGCAATCGAAATTAGCAAGTGAATCGAAACTGGAAACGGCAAACTGCAAAACAAATTCAATTCATAGCAACAGAAAAATAATATTATTCATAGTTTCGTCTCTCATCTCGTGTATGTACATATCAGATATTATGCAGATGGTATTAAAAATAATTAATTAGAAATGCACAAATCATTGGAATGCATCAACAAAAGGCAATAAGAATAAACGCGGCGACAGAGGGAAGACACTTTGTAATGCAATCAACTAAATATGGCAAAATAAAGTACGATACAATTATTAATTAAACGTAAACTATAAAAATGTGTGTAATGTTATATATTGGAAGAGCTTTGGAAACATATCGGTGGAAGTAAGTCGATGCTAACCCAATTTACTTTTTTCTTCTCGTTTTTTTGTTGGTTTGTTTGTGTTTCTTCTTTAAATTTAACATGAAATTAAATGCATTTAATAAATATATCAATAAATGTATATATATGTATGTATGTGTTTATGTGTGTGCGTGTAATTTTGTATGTAAAATGGAAGTAAATTTGTTCTTAACAATGCTTTTTGTTTGTATTCTAGAATTGTTCGAATACATACATAAATCGTGTATAACATTAGCTGTATGACAGTTATATAAAGTAATATACATGTATATGTATGTGTTTCTTCTCCTTTCTCTGTTTTTGTTTTGTATATAGCGTTCACATTTTGTTAGAATTATTTGCTTCTTGCAATCCTCTCTCTTACTTTTAGTTTTCCTTTTTTTTTAGGGTCTAGTTTTAGAAATTTTCGCTACGCCTAACACACAATTGTAGTTACAGTAGTTAATATTATTATTAATAAATCGTACAGTATAGAGAGATATACATATATGTATGGGCTATATACAACGTTTCATTTCGCTACTTGTGTTATTTCTGTATGGATGTGTACATATCCTCTATGCGTATTTTATATAATATTTCGTATATTCAGCTTAGGGCTTAGGGGTTTAAAATTCTTAGCAATTTTCGGGTTTCGGGTTTTAGTAGCTTAAACTTAAATAGTTATCAGTTTTCAGTTGTTCTCTTCCTTTACTGTGGGCTCCTTCCACATTTGTGTGTGCTTTTGTTTGTGTATAAATAATGTTAGCACATTACAAAAATAAATAGGCTTAAATATATTTAGATTTCGCTTTCTGTTTTGGGTTAGGGTTGGCTTGCTGCTGGTGTTTGCTGGGGGAGGGGAGCGGATTCCGTAAAAATCTTGTGTATAAAAATCTGTTAATTAAAAAACCTAAGTCTAGACTTTTACATGTTTCACTCGTAAAAATTATATAAAAAAAAATCCTTTAAATTAGCACATAAAACTGTTTTTGTGTGCAGCAGCACGCTAGCATCTGCCTATGTGTCTGTGTCGGTGTCTACGACAATGCGTATTCCTCATCGTGTCAGGATGATAGCTCGGGGCAGGGCGAATACGCATGGGTTTGAACGCTAATAGATCGTTGGGGTCGGCTTATGTAGAACATTCGCCGCCTGCGCCGACAGGGTGCTGGGCGCGGCCACCACACTCGATGCCGTCGATGAGGGACTCGAGGATGACGCATTGCCGCAGTTGTTGTTGTTGTTATTATTATTGTGGCGCTGCAACTGGTGGCTGCGCAGCGGCTGGAACTGTGGCTGGAGCTGCTGCTGTTGCTGTTGGAGCTGTTGCTGCTGGTGATGGAACTGCAGGCGCTCCTGCTGGTGCTGGAGGTTGTGCAGATAGTAGGCGTTCATGTTGCTGTTGCTGGTGGTTGATGTCTGGTAGGGATAGGCCCGCACATTCTGCATCTGTGGCAGCACGGGCTGGAACTGTGGCTGTAGGTGGTGCTGCTGCTGCTGGAGGTGTTGCTGATTTAACTGGCCGGCTGCTCGCATCATGTGCCAGTAGTTGTCGTCGCCGATCGGTGCCTGTCTGCTGCCGTACTTTAGCTGCCTCGTTATGCCCTGCTTGTAGTCGCGGTGGTCCCTGTCGATGGCGTAGGCCTTCTCGCGCAGCTTCTCGATGGTGCGCTTGAACTCGGCAAAGGCCTGAGGCGATTGCTGCTGCAGGGTCGTGGCCAGCGGCACGAGGGGATTGTGCTGCGGTAGCTGCTGTTGCGGCAGGTGCTGGTGGTAGGTCAGAGGATCCAGCAGCGAGTCCAGCATACTCATGTTGGACATGATGAGCGTGTGTATGCGCTGCAGGTCGAGGGGCGGATCCAACGCGGTGACCAGATCCATCTGAAAGTAGTCCATCTCCTTGTCCGAAACGTTCTTGCAGCCCGGCGTGTTCTCGTCGGAGCGCCCGCAGCAGCTGTAGAAGCCGCTGACGAAGGCAGACGGGTGGAAGTACTGCATGCGGATGGAGTTCATCAGGCAGATCTTGTGCAGCAGGTCGAACCACTCGCGCTCCTCCACGCAATTTGTCGTTTGTACGATAAGCGAGCGGTCTTTGTGCACGATCTGTGTGGGATTAAAGTAAAGGAAAGTAAAACTTTAGACACGCCGTAAATAACAATTAACATAAATTCTGTTGCAAGACAATCGCACTCGGAGGGAAATCTCCCGCCGAGACTCACTCACACAATTCTCACGGCAGACACAAAAAGTACGCGGGTACTTGCGCCCTCACCCACAGATCTCTACGAATGGGTTCTCTGCTCCGTCTCTTTTGCAGATTTCTAAGTTTTGAAATTTCCCTTTTTGTTTTATTATTGCGCAAAAACAATAAGAGTAACTCCAGCAATAACAATGGGAGATACGCAAGCCAACTGCCAGCCCAGTCATCTGCATAATAATGCTAATTATTTTTAATTGCCGCAACTTGTCATTTTTCTTGCTCGAACCACACAGACTCTGTCTGCCTCTGAGATCTCCGCCAGCTATCTACTATTTGAGTGATTAGTGAAAGTTTCTCTTCAATCTTCTTTTTTTTCCCCATTAAGGTTTTCTTTTTCTAAATAATTTGTAATTCTACCTGAATTCGCAAGCCATGGCTGCCTATCTATTGTTGTGTTTATCGATGACAAATGTGCAATGGTAATGGCAAGAGCAACTGCAACAGCAGCAGCAGCCGCCCACACAACCCAGCAGCTACTGCTCTCACTCATACACAAGCACTCAAGCTCGTGCTCTCTCTCAAACTCTATCTGCTGCAACGGAAGAGCGCGGAGGTGTGTGTGTGAGTGCGAGTGGGGGCAGCTCTGCTGCTGCGCTGTTGCCTATTTATAACGCATGGCGGGGCCAATCGCCAGTTTCCGGTAAAGCAGAGTATGCATTGCTGCAGCAGCATGCAAATATCGAATCCGTTTGCGAAGGTAACTCTATGGCTTCCCTGCTATTTACTCTTGACTCACCTTAAAGCAGTTTTGCATCTTGAAGCTTTTGTCTTTCAATTGCTCAACGCTGCCGATCTCCTGGAGCGGTATATCACAGATGGGTGTTTTGCCCTTCGACTTGGCATAGCTGAGCGTGTGCGTGGTCAGGCGAAAGTAGCGTTGCGTGGACTGCCGTACCACCGACCAGCGTTTGCTACTGGTTGGATATTTGGTCATCATGCTGTTCGTGTGTCCATTGCAAGAACAATCAAAAAGATAACACACAAAAGAGAGAAAAAAAAGAGAGAAAAAAATATGTTAGTAAATGTCGCTCAATCTTCGCACTTTTTGTCGATGTAATTCTTTCAAAAGCACCAACCAAAAATATCCAAGAAATATTAAACAAACCAAAATAAAAAGCTAATAATATTATTAATAAATGAAAAGCACAATTTCTCTTACCCCTCGCTAGACGTTAGTATATGTAATACATGTAATATATGTGTGTGTGTGTGTGTGTGTGTAGTGTGAGTGTTTGTGTGTGTGTTTTGGTGATGGGAAATTTTTTGGTGAATGTGTGGGCGTGATGTGTTTGATATTTTGTTGTCAATTTGATTTATTATACGTAAAAGTACATAAATATATTTTTTGGTTTTTGTTTTTGTTTGTGGTAAAAGCAGCGCGCGGAAAAGAAGAGAAAGACAAAGAAAGTTTTGGTATTAGAATAAAACGAAGCGTAACCAAATGTTCTTTGGGGTTGGGTGGGATATGCCAACAAAGTATACATAGAGGAGGGGTATATAGAACAGGATAGGAGAGGGTATTGCATAGTAGGGGGCATCATTCCACCAATTAAATTACATTTTAATGTTACTAATCATTAATCAATGGCAGACCTACCCCTCTTTTAGTAATACTGGTTCGAGTGGTGCTGCCGACGCCGCCGGGTGGATGCCGCTGCTGCTGGCCGTCTGGCTGGGCGTTGAGATCACTTCCAGGAAGTGCTTGACGGCATCCACATGCTGCTCCGTGCAGAACTTCTTATACAGCTCCCCGGTGTACTCTTCCTTGCATGGCTGCTGCGACGATCGCGAACTGACGAGATTCCCCAGCGATTGTATCGTCTTGGAGATGAGCGTCAGCGTGCGATTCGTTTGGGGATCCTGATAAGACCAATTCAAGGAATCATTAAAGAGTTTAATTCGTGCTTTGGCGGCATCCACTTACCAGTCGTTCGGTGGTTAAATCAAAGAGTTTGGGTCCCAGTATGGCCGGAGCAAAGAATCGAAGGAAAATGAAGCCGGATACAACGGAGTAGCGCACCTCGCGATTACTGGGAAAGTGCTTGCCCGCACACTCCCGCAGATCGTGAAAGATCTGGCATAGCACCTTGGGACAGCGATCGGCACTCTTGGTGATCGCCTGGAACACACGCTCCACATAGTCTTTCAGATTGTGCAGATTGGTGTCGACGGCCGAGCGATCCTTCACCTTGCTGGGATCGATCTCGCAGGGCTTCTTCTCGGCCACGATTTGGGAGAGGACGGGCCGCAGTGTCTGATGCAGATAGTGCAGCCCCGACAGCCGCATGGCCTCGTCCATCATCTTGGAGACGAGCGTGTTGCCACGGAAGATGGTGGTGGGATCGGTCAGATTCGATATTTCGTGATCAGCCAGGGCCTTGATGATCGGCGCAATGCGTTCGGTGTGCGTGAAGAGCCGTACCAGGGGCTGGGCCACCTCCGTCTTGCCGGAGACCAGCTCGCCCAAAATGGACACAGCGGAGACGGTGATCGGCCGCTGGTCCACCGACTCGAGCAGCAGATTCAGCAAATCGTCGTAGGTGGCCAGCGGGAATACATGATCGGCGGTGTAGTTCAGATTCAGACGCAGCGAGCCAATGGTCGAGTCCACACTCAGTCTCGTGCCGGGCGGCGTGGCACAGGAGCGTGGCGTCGTATTTAACGAGCGACTGCTGTTGGACAGGGAGCGGGGCTGCAGGTAGTACCAGGCTGTCGCTTGCACCGCCGCCTGCTCCTGCTTGTTCAGCATGGGGAGTCGCACCTCGCCAAGGAACACCTTGTCGGCCATCGCACCGTGTGCATCGTGCCACAGGCTGACCACAATCTCCACGAGATCGGCTCCACCCAAGGGATAGATGGCATACGCCTTGTTCGCCGATGATTCCAGTGAGCCGGAAGATTTGTTGCTGCCCGTGGTGGCCGTGTTGCCGCCAGCCTCCGCATCGATGTAGAGATCAAAGTACATCACCTCGTCGAATTCGGGATCGACGGTTTTCTTGCGCTGCTTTGTCCGCCGCGTGATCTGATGCTTGTTGCTGTAGTGGGCGGTGCAGATGACGAAAGGGTCGCAGGTGCCCTGCTTCTTGGCCAAATCCACGCAGGCGGGCACTCGGATCGCCACACGGACGTTTCTCGCGTGCGCATTCTTCCAGTTGGCCAACTGGTCTGTGGAGGAGTTGGTGCTGGACACCTGCTGGGCCTGTGCCTGCAGCTGCTGCTGCTGTTGGTGCTGCTGGGGATGGTGCACGTGTCCGAAGAGGCCCGCTGCACGACTCTTGAGTGTCATGCCGGCCGAGTGTCCGCCCCCCGATCCAGCTGCTGCCGCTCTCTGGATGTTGCTCAATTCGCTGTTCTCCTTGTAGTCGTTTTGGTGGGCGCGCTGCTGCTGCTGATGCTGATGCCGACTGTTTGTGTGTGTGTGGTGATGGTGGTGGTTGGACGCGTGTGTGTTCTGTGCCACCTCCGATATGCTCTCGGTCAGCAGCAGTTGTGGATGCTCCTCGAAGGCCACCTCAATGTTGGCCATGCCCTGCACCTCTGAGTCCGCGTCGACGGGCCGCAGCGTGAACCAATGGTCCTTGTGATTGTACATGTGCAACTCCTCGCGCTTTATCGCAATCTTGCCGATCGGCTTGTCCTGCTTCATGTCCCGATCCCACACATAGATGGACAGGTGGCGGAAGCGGCGGGGAATCTTAAACTGATGCTCCTCCCCATAGAACGGGGCCAGTGTACGCTCGATGGTAGGTGTGCGGCATATCTCCTCCTGATCGAGGGCAATTGTGCAATAGACATCCCGTGTGCCCTGTGTGCTGCAGCTTGTGTTGGCCGCATTGCGACTGCTCAGATTCTTTGCCTCGCCTGCAAAATGAAAGAGAAGGGAATACGTTTTTAGATTAATAAAAGGTATTTTGTAATGATTTCTGCCTAATTGTGTTTCTTATCGATTGGCCTTGACACATGCACTCGAGACCCGATGGCAGTGCCCCTCCTGCTAATTTCCCCATTTTTAGCGGTCTCTTTTGATTTCCGAAAACGGAGTGCAGCAGCAAACGTGACTTCCTGTGCGTGTGCTTGCATTTGTGCAGCTTTGACTTTGCATGCCTTGCCATGTGGCTAACAACAACAACAAGGACAGAGAACGGGAAGGCACCTGGCGCTTGGCAAGAGAGCCATAGAGAGCGCAGACAGAGGCGCTCCGAGACAGCAGACAGCACGCAAAAAGAGCGACAGAGAGAGAGAGAGACAGAGAGTTATAAACGTTAATAATAACATCAGGCCTTGATAAGCACTCACCAAAAAGGGGTGAAGATGGGGGGCAGGCACAAAGGCAGCAGACCAGACCAGCTGAACCACAAGGCAAGCAAACGGTTGCTCAATGAAAGAAATCAGCGGCAGTCAAGCGGAAATATAATAAGTACTACACCAATACGCACAGCAGCGGTCAAGAAACTAGTGCTATTCAAAGGTAAAATGGGGAGATAAAAGTAATGGCAAAGGTAGGGAGAATATCGACAACAAAAGAGATCTAGATAAGCCCACGTTCTTTTGACCTCTGGATGCGTCTTCGCGTACGCTTTCAAGTGTGTAACTGTTAAGGTGTTGCGTGTGTGTGTGTTTGTGTGTGCATGCGTTCTAGACAAGGCAGCACAGGCAGTGCGCAAATTTCCGATTTAACCGCTTTATATCGTAGCTTCGTTATATTTTTCTATTTTTCATTGAGAAAACATTGCTGTATGGCCTCCATTACCCTCCCTTGCACTCCCAAGACTCCTATTGACACAGCTGTAGAGCTGTGGTGCTGTGGGGTGTTGAGGAGGCCTTGCCTAGGTGAGCAGCCAGCCGTCTTGCTATCAGCCTGCCTATCAATGGGGTTATATGTATTTGCTGTTTGTTGGTGTGTATTTGTGTTTAGCAAAACAACGGCACCTTTTTTTTTACAATCGCAGACAGCAGCCGCCGCTCTCTGTCTCACACTCTCACTCTGCGCGACAGCAACAAATTTTTCTTGATAACAAAGACATTCATTCGTCGTCGTCTCTCTGTCGTCTGTTGTCTTTTCTTCTTCGTTTATGAATGAATGAAAAAGCGTACAAACACAAGAAGAGGCATAGAGGCAGTAGCAGATGGTGGAGAAGAGAAATAAAAGCACATTTTATATGCAAAAATACACACACAAGCAGGCAGGGAGGGGATGGGGGATACACAAATGACAAAAATCAAAAGTGTCTTTTGCTCAAGTCTCTCTCTCTCTCTCTCTCTCTGCCTGCCTCTCTCCTTGCTCAAACACCCAATATCTCCGCGCTCTGCTGCTGCTGCTTCTTCGGCTTCGTCCTCTCCCAACAACTCTCTACATTTTTGACTGTCTCTTTTCTGCTTTGACCATGCGGTGTGTGTAGCTGAAAAAGCAACAGTAAATTTCATTCATGAAATCAACGTTGCGTCGCAGTCATTGCCGGCGCCAGCATTGGCTTTGCGTAGTAGCCGCCGCTCGAGGCAATGATGCTTTCAGGGGGAGGCGGCGCTGTGGGTGCTTTGGGGGGTTGGGGAATCCCAGTGTTGAAATATTTTCGTACGTTTCTGTGACGTTTATAATTTATTTATGTGTTTTTTTACGGCTTTGCCTTGTCATTGGCCGGGCCGGGGCTGCCGACACTCCAGCGACTCAATGGAATATTTGTAAATTAATTTATTGTATTTATTTTTTCGTCATTTGGCTTTTGGTTTTCGGTTTCGGTTTAGGCGAATGTCATGCAAATCGGGCAGCATTAAAAGTTTTCTAAATTTAATGATATAATCATGGAATTTCTATACATTTTTCCCATTCATGTAGTAGTTTCCGCTTACTCACGGGCACAGCAGAAGAAACGGAATGAAAGTGTTTAAGAGACGGCGAGAGAAGAGATAACTGTTTCGAGATAAGGCGAAACAATTGCAAATGCGATCTAGGGGGGAAGAGAGAGAGCCAGAGAGAACACCTGAGGAATGGCATGGCGAAACCTCTGGCACATTCTTCATGTGCAATCGTCAATGAAGAAGATTCTATGGAAAACTCCCTGGCAGCCAGCTCGTACGATATACACATACGACCTTCAAATGCATTGCGATATCTTATTACATATTCCAGACACAAACCACACACGATAAAGGGAAAGAGAGAGAGAGTGAACGAACCCCACTCCAGAGAACGAGATTGGACATTATGCATGCCATACCCGTCCCCCACTCGCATTTGTTACTCGTAAAACCAAGCGGAAGTTCAGTCAGACTTAAGTTCAAGAATTTTTGGAATCTCTTCATTTGCCACACAAATTAAATACAAATCGAAATATCATAAATTAATGTTTACTTTGCCGAAATAACAAGAAAGATCCATTACAGCTAATGCATATGGTTGGGAGATCTTCAGCAATAATTATCCAGATCCATGTACATAACATATGATCTAAAACATCGCGCCAGCACTCACACATGAGGCATATTTCTTTCAACGAGAGATACCCCAAAATAGAACCATCATCCTTCATGCCACATGCCACCACAGAACAAACTTCTAAAGGGAGCGCCGCCAACAAATTGAATTTTCCTTCTCCCTCCCGGACCAAACATTGACATTTGCCAGTGGGGGAGCGAGCCGTGGCTGGGTGGGGTGGAGAGACCTCAATGTCAGGATTTTGGAGTGAAAATTACCACACGATCTCATTTCCACGCCCATCATTGACTTGAGATTGGTTGGGAGGGGAAGACTCTCATTAAATGTCTGAAATTTTCATGATTTCCTTTTCGCCAGACACAAAATTAAATTTAAAGACTTTGTAAGTAGATTTGCGTTTTTATTCCATTTGCCTTCCTTCCTTCCTTTCCGTCTGTTATTCCTCACGCTTTGTTTTTTTTGTTGCTTTTCTGCACAATATGCAAATTGATTCCAGTGCAGCATGAAAGGCGCGCGAATTAATGAGGCGATTACTCCAAGAGCAATGCAAAAAGGAACGAACACCAACTGGAGGAATACTCTTGCAGAATTTCTTTGCAAAAGTGCTGTGAAGACTGACATTACCCTGCAAGGCAGCGTATCCAAAATAGTGCAGAAGGAAGTTCTGTGTGCCGCCCAGAGGCAGTGGAAAAACCGACTGAGAGAGAGCATGTCGGAGTGTGTGTAATAAATTCTAAAAAAGCAAATGAAACAAAAACCAGGCACCACCAGACATTTATGCAAAGGAACGGAAATAGAGATAAATTCTTGTATATTTTTTTTTGCTGCTGCTGCTGCTCCGTCAGCGGATGAGAGATTTACACAGAGACAGAGAGACAGGCAGGGCCGGATCCAGTTCTGGGATCTCCCCTCTCTCTCGTATCTATATTGCTGTTCCGAGACTATCTGTATCTGTGAGCTGTTTGTTTAAACGTCAGCTTCCTGTCGCTAAAAATGATTGTTTGCACTTGGTAGAACAACACACGCACACACCAGAGAGCTAAGAAAAGGTGGGAAAAACCCTTGACCACTCCTACTTTGTGCCGCATTTCCTTGCATAACTTGTATTATTCCTGTAAGTGGAACTTCCACTTCCGTTTTAACTTCCTTTCGTTTCGTTTCGAATAAAAAAAGGGCCCATAAAATTGTGTGGCAATTAGCCAAGTTACTGGCAAACAGGTTAAGACAATACCTACAACTATTTTCCTTCTATTTTTATTTGAGCTCATAATTTGCTTCACCTTTATTCATTTGATTTTTGGAGGAGCAGCAGAAGAGCGAGAAACTCGTTTGGCAGGCAGGCAGGGCAGCCTCCACTCTCCTTTGGATTTTCCCTCATTTCTCATGCTTCTTTAATCTGTATCTGTATCGGTGGCTGTGTTACCTCTTCTACTCTCTATCTGTACGTGCTGATCGATTTCCGGTCTGATTACGTTTCTTATGATGATCATCCACCTCCTCCTCCCATCTCTGCGTCCCCCCAACCCATTCCCCCTCTCTGGACTTGTGGCCGACTTTGTTTGGCTTCTGCTTTTGCGGATTTGCAAAGGGGGCACCATGTTTATTGCCTTTTTCATCAACGTCATCGATCCGCACTTTGTTTATTAACATTTTTCGCCGTACACAAGTGTATATTGTATACACAATTATATATACAAAGTATATAGTATCTTCTATATATTGATATATTGTCCATATCAATGTCCAGGATGAGTAATAACTCTTTTCCTCTGATTGATGCTGCTTCTGGCTGCGCTGTGTCATTCTTCTGTTTGGAAAAACTGTTGCCTGGCCATGCCATATATTTGTGTGAAATCATTGCCTTTCTTTAAAATTGTTATGTTTATATTCAAGTTTCATGCACAGTGAGGGGACAGTCACTGTTTCCAAGTGGCACAGGGGCAGTTAGCTTTCGCCTGTACTGTTGGCACTATTAACCTTCAATTGCCCAATTCTAGGCACACTCGACTCGAAACCCCTCGACACACGACTTCCATTTCGATATGACCAAATCGAGCCGCCTATTAGCTGTGGCAATGGCTACAACGGCCACGACAAACGCTGCTCATTAGCGGCCAGGCCGGTCACGCCACAAAAACTTGCCTGACTTTGTACAATAAAAATATAATAACAATAAATAAACTTTTGTAAAAAACGCCCACAGAATTTAGTTTGCTGAAAAAGTCGCATAGCGTCAGTGTCAAGGCACGTCTTTGATGGACAGAAAAATCATAGGTTTCGGTTCCGTGAGATGTTTCCTGCCAACATGAGAAATATATCATCTGATTAGCGATCCACCCACCCACATGCGAACAAATAAATATTAAATGAGAATTGCTTCAAGCTGGTGACAACAATTTTTCACGTATTTCTGCTCTCAGAAACATTATCGAATTGTTGAGAGAAGGTCGCTTAGCCACAACTTGAGCTTGAGGCGCATCTAAACACTCGACAACAAATGATCCCTTGTTGAAACCCATTAAAAACGTGTCTCCAACATTAAAACATATTCTGTGTTGGCCCCCCGTGACATTTCCGCTGTAAAAAGAAACGACACTTGAGGTAGGAACTAAGGGGGCACAGGTACCCACCCGGCAGCCAGCGAAGCGCACACAAATAATGGCTACAAAAATTAATAACAACCTCAAAAAGAGTGAAATAAAATGAGAATTACTTTTAATTACAAATTACAAGAGCCGTACAAGAGCCTCAGCTAAGCCCCACAGAGACAAGACACACACAAAACACAGCGTGAAGTTCAGCAGAGCCTTGGCTGGGGGCAGGGGCACAGGGATGGCGTAGGCCCTAGCTGCTACCATGGGGTTTTTAGATGTGCCTCTGACCCCAGTCGAAGTCAACAACATCAAAGTAAATGCGAAAAGGTCAAGCGTTAAGTCATAAAAGAAGAAAAAAAAACGTCAAAGAGGGGGGAAAACACAGAGCCAGGAAAAATGTATAACATGCTGCTGCTGCTGCTGCTGCCTGCCTCATTGTGTGGAAAGCCCTAAAGACAGAGACACAGAGAGAGAGAAAGAGACAAATGTTAATCATCGAATGGTTGGGGGGCATGCAGCAGGCATGAGCCGCAGCCTCATCAACGTCATCGTTGTCATTGTGATTGTAATGCTGCTCCATGGCTCCACGACTCCACGTCTCGGGGGCCACCGTTCGAATCGCTTCCATCTGTGGAGAGCAGGCTCTCCTCATCCCCCTACACTGTGCTCTCGGTGATGGTTGCTCTGTTCGGAGGCGACCTGAATAAAAAGTATTTTAGTAATGCGCTAATTACATAAAATTGTTCGTTCTTTGGTAGTGCTGGGGCAGGCAGCAATGAGCAAAACCAACAGCAAACAGCAAACAGAGTTCTGATGTGTTCTGCTGTGGCACAGTGGAACAAAGAGGCAATAGAATCAGCGTAATGTCGGATGATACTTAATCCGAATAGCTCGTTCCCCCCATCTTGGCCAAGCGTTTAAGCCTAATTAACATTCTCTCGCGCATCGGACAAATTTCAAGTGAAAATATTCCATTTTTAATTGTTGGCATAAAGATATGTATTACAAAAATTATTTGAAGCCCACAAGACACTAAGCGAGAGACAAAACACTATTTGTCAACAGCAGAAAACAGAACTGACGAGAGAGAGAGAGATCCGATCCGATCCGAAGTGAACCCACGAGCAATGTTCTTCAGCTGCAACCAGTTTTGATACCCTACAAACTGTAACCAAAGTTGGGGCATACTAGAACTCACGCAAAACTGAATAATTAAGCAATTTTGATTACTTAAAGATAACTTCTAAATTCAGAGTCTATATTCATTTCAACACCTTCAACACCATTTGAAGCTATCTTCAAGGGTATCTGTACAGCTTCGACCCCGTTTTCCGTTTGTTTTTATTCTTTGCTGGTTGTTTTGGTGTTCCGAGCGGAGTAGGTTGCAGGGGAGCAGTGAGAACAAGACAACAACCGGCTTTTAATTAATTACCTTTTTTAGCTAAACTATTTATTGTTGTTGTCATTGTGCGAGACTTCACGAGAACATACTTCTACTTGTCTACAACCACAACAACAGTGCCAACTAAATAGAGCTCTGCCACAAGGCACTGCCACTGCGTGTGTTTTGTACTGGTTTCAAGTTCAACTAAATCCCAATTGCGTGTGTGGTCTGGTCTGGATGAGGAGAAACGAACACCAATAGAACAAAAGTTGTCAGCCAATTCTCGGGCCATTTGTCATGTAAATGTCATTGATATTCCAGCATCTACTCAAAGAGCCAGAGAGAGAGAGCAGTCAGTCCATGAGTAATTGATCATGAGTCACCTTCTCCTTTCTACAATGCAGCAGCTGCGCCCGCCAGCCAGCTACTCTCATAGAAAACGAAATTCAATTCAGGTTATGTGCCAAACATTTTAATTAAGTGGAAAAGTATTACGCCAATTTCGGTCACCAAAGCACCGCAGCAAAAGCAGGCGGAGATTTCCTATAGAAATCGCAGTCGGCAGCAACAAAATGGAAAGCTTCCCCGTAGCAGTAGCAACCGCAACAAAAGGCAACAGAATCTTTGTTGTTTGTGTAATTGAAACCGAGGGAGCAGTGCACAATGTGTGCATGGGGAAGTATTATTATTATTATTAAGCATGCAAAGCATAATGAAGTGGAAATATGAAACCTGAGAAAAGTATGCGGCACACAGAAAGAGGGTCTCCTATAGGAGAAAGAGGAAAGACGAAACACATGCAGACAGACATGGAGGAAAGGCGTCTGTCGGAAGATCGTTAAAAGGTGAGGTGACACAGCTAATGTGCCATAATGATGGCATAATCAAAGATGATTATAGAAAATGAATAAGACTTTCATTCTTCAAATCATTATGAATGAATACAGTGCAGACAATCAAAAAACTGAAGATCAAATTCCTCTTCAAGAGACATTAAATTAAAGAAAACTATAAACAGTGTGACTTCTGCCAGTCACTTGATATTTTTAGGTTTTTTCTTTGAATATTTTTCGTGTATTTCCTATGTAAAACCTATTTCCGCTCAAGACAGGCTCCAGTTACAATAAAGTTTCCATTGAATAACGTAATATTTTAGCCATATTTAGAGTGCAGAAGGGTCTAACCAACCACAAAAGAAGCTCTGCTCCAAGCTGCTGGCAGAGGTTGCCAAGCCAAGAGACAGAAGACACCCATGCGGTCTACAAAGGAAACGGACAAAAGACGGACCTGGAGGACCCGACAAAGGGATGAGGGAAGGCAGACACACATGCGCATGCGAAAACAATTGAAGCGTGCAAAAAGTTACAACAACAGCAGCAGCAGCTGGGAAGATTCTTTTCTCTTTCAAGGGGAGCCAAGGGCAGTGTCAGAGGCAGAGACAGAGCCAAAGACAGAAGCAAAAGCAAGAGTTTTATGGCCCAAGAAGAAACGCACACCACACCAAACCGCAGCACGCGAAAGAATGAAAGGGAGGGAGGTAGTGAGGTAGACACGAAACGAAGAAAGGAAACTCTTGCGATGGGAAACGGAAATCAAAAGCGGCTACAATGTCGTTGCAGCTTTGCATATAATTTATGTGCCAGAGAGACATGGCAAAGCAGAAGCCGAAGCGTAGCAAAAGCTGCTTATGAATCGAGAGAAGATTGAAATTGTTTAGCTGGAAAATGAATTTCAAAGTATGCGAGTGGAAGCGAGAGAGGATCGCTGCATGGCATGGCATGGCATAAATATGCGGGAAAGGTGGTAAAAATAAATGTGTATCAAATGCGTGTATGAATGGTGGGGGCATGGGGCATGGGGCATGAAGTGGAGGGATGGAGTGACCCTGTATCATGCAGGTGTGAAATTGAAATCAGAGCGGATGGAGCAGATAGAGTGGGGGAAAAACAAGAATAACACCAGCAGCAGCAACCCTTTTTTCGTTGTGGTTTTCATAATTCTGTTTTAACAGAAAGCGACAAAAAAAGGCCATACAGGAAATGTAAAACCAGTCGAAAAAACAACCGCAACCAAAAGGCCCCAAACGGTGCTTTGCTCACTCGCTCTCTCTCACTACGCCTCTCTGGCCAGATAAGCGTGCGTGGTGATAGAGAAGGAGCGCCGCCAGGGCGTTGATGTTGATGAGTAAGAGTGTGTGCGGGGATTGTCATTCATGAGTTTGACCTTTTACCGATACACGCGAGAGATAGAAAGACAGAGAGAGCGGGCCATTAATCGATGCTTGGTGTCGCGCTGGCCTGGCGCTGACTCTCAATGATAATCATTCATAAAAACCCGAGTTTTTCGCCAATGTGTTCGTAGGCGGTCGTCGCCAGTGAGCGACCCAAGAGAAAAGTACACCGAATTCGAAAATTCCATTCATGAAAAAACCCACACACTGTTGCTGGACCTCGTGTTGGTGTAGCTGCGCGCAACACACATACACAACGCGCACACACAAACACAGACACACGGGGAGAGACACTCGAATGAAATTCATTCACAAAAAGGGGCGCATGCAAACGGTGGGCAGGCGGGGGCGAGCTGAATGCCGTAACATTGTTGGGTGGCAAGTAGCAGCAATCGCGTTGCCAACACAACAGCAGAAGAAGTAGCAACCAGCAACAACAAATGTAATTTTAATGCTGGTTTGTTGCTTGCTGCACGAAAAAACACCACACCACACCGAAAAAACGAGAGAAACACGCACGCACACAACGACAGTCGAATGACGCGCAAGAGCAAGCGGGATAGCACGTTGCTGCTCTCGCACACAAAATAAAATGCATTTTATGTACAAAAATGTATGTTTGCTGCATTTCAGCTTTGTTTTTATTGCCTTCAATGGAACGCCAACTAATATGGCCACTGTATTTCGCACTCTTTCAACACTTTCAAGGCTTTTGCTGGTGATATGTTAATAATTCATATTTCAGCGCTGCCTACACACTGCTGGGCGACGCTGTCCACATTCCTTCACACTTTGCACCCACTAAAATCATTGCTGGTGGCCAAACTTCACTGCCCTCCAACGCACGGGCCGTTCCCTTATGCTAACGATTGGGTTTTCATTGATTTCGCACTAATTTACATACCAATTTTCACTTTTAATTGCTCTTCAATGCGCACTTCGCGTGTATCGGCCATTTTGTTGTTGTTGCTGCTTGGCTCGACGACGAGCGCGTCAATAGCGCCGTCCCGCTCTTCGTACATATAGCGTTTCTTTTTCAGCAGCATTTTGTGCTCGCTCTCATATCAGGCAGCTCTTTTACGGGTGTCCAGGTGTACTTGCAACTTGCAGCGTGCAAATGATATTGCGTTCACAAGTTGCACTTCTGTTTCTCGCGCCAATTTCCCTTTAGAAGTACGCACAATATTGTTTAATTAATTAACGCCTTGTATATTTTCACTATTCACAGTGTTGCATTTGTACCACTCGCGCACTGACGGAATTATGAGTCGACTTGTGGGTTTTTTTTTTGGTGGCGACCGCTAAAATGCACTCTGCTACAGATAAATAAATGCTTTAAAATCACACGAAAACAAAATGTTTTCCTTGCACACTCGACAGTTTAGTAAAACGAAACGAATTCTTTCAGCTTAACTCGATTTTCAGCTAGCACGCACTTGTGTATGTTTTTAACGAAAATGCGCGGCGGTCCATGTAGCAATTGTAGACGGTGGCGTTCGGGTGCGTTCGTGCTTGTTGATAAACTGCTTCGTCCAACCGCTAGGGTTGTGAAAATTATATCAAAATATCAATATATCGATATTTTTTAAAATACAAATATATTTATACCGTGATATTTTTTTCTCAAAATATCAATATATTGATATGTTTTTGCAATATTTTTTGATATTTTAAGTTCGGTAACTAACCATAGGATCTAAATAAATATGTAGGGTATATTGTACTTGTGAACAATAGTTAATGTATGTAACGCACAAAGGGAAATGTTTCCCACAGTTATGGTAGCTATTTATTTCCGATGTGCACCTAATTGAATTTTAACAAACAAAAATATATTAAATAAATAAAATACATCGATATTTTTTCAGTGATAAATTTTATAATTTTAAAATATATTTTCCAAGCAAAATAAACTTCTCAGGCCTAAACTTCTAAATTTGATATTCGATTTAACATTTTCGAAATTTTTGGAAAAATATGTTTGTTCGTCAAACCAAATTACGATATCCAACTCAAATTTGCGTTTTAAGTATGAGCTTGTTGGATGCAAAAAAAATATCGATGGTTGAAGTATGGCGGTGGCATCTTCATATTTTGAAAATAGCCTATGTATGTGCTTTGCTATACTTTCAAAATGATATTTAATACATTGATAATATGGATGAAATATACCCTAAACTCAATTTCGTTTTTAATTCCCGAACAAATTTCACCGTTCTGTGGTGTCCTAATGGGAACAGTTCACTCTTCTACAAACACTGGGTGTTACGAAACTCTTGAGAAATTCGGAAACTTTCGACTATTACGATATATTAATTAATTAGAATCCGCGCGGTTAAATTGTTTAATAATCATACACTATATTTTTTGCATATCGAAACTCCGGTTAATGGTAGTTAAATCGAGTGCTCGTTTAAACGCTACGGGTGCTGTATATGTTTGTGCCGTTAAAACGCTGCCGAGCGCCTCTTACAAGTGTTGTCGTCGGAATGGAAACGGTATTTGAATGTGAAACGGCATGTGTTTGCCTTTCCCCTGTTCATTCATGTCCGGTGCACATATTATTTCTTCTTCCAAATTTATGAATGAAATACACAAACGAACTCATACTCGTACGCACAGAAATGCATACATGCGTACATATGTACATGAAAGCAAACACATGTTGCGCCCGGTGTCGGTGGCGCCGGCAGCGGAAGCAGAAGTGCATGTCGGAAAAAGTGTCGGGTATATGTGGTTTATATTGTGCGCTACTCTCGGTTTTAGTTGACAGATTCCTTGTGGATTGAGGCACTACTACAAAGTCTGTATGGAGTTTGTAAAGGTAAAAATACTGTTCATATAATACACCATTTATATAAACTGTTCGGCCCTATCTCTTCCACATCTCTTTCTATTGCCACAAATATGGCCCAACATTTCTGCTGTAGCGCACTTTAGGTGGGCGTTTTGGCTGGCAGACAGAGGAAGCGGCAAAACTACATTAAAAATGCACCAACAAGGCAGTGAAATGTGAAATTGACTCGCATCCATTCATTCAATGTTTAGTTTGTTGCCATATGCTATGCTTCTTCCACTTCTTGAAAACCACACGCATCACAAGAGAGAGCGAGAGCGCATTTCTTATCACAACACTGCCGCCAATAAGTGGAAGAAGTGGTTTGGGTCAACATTTGTAGTAGTTCTTCTCCTTCCTCTGCCTCTCCTTCTTGTTGTTATGTTGTGTGCATCCCCCCTCCACCTCTATGCAGTCTTTCTCTCGCACGTCTTCTCTCTGTATTTGTGTGCGTGTGTGCGTGCATTCAAATGACAATTTGAATGTGCTCATCACTTTGCTCAACGGAACGTAACCAACGTGGGAAGTAAGGAAGCAGAGCAGAGGATGAGCAGCGCTGCGTCAACGATGACGGCGACGTCTGGCCAGGCGGCAGACAAGTGGAATTGGCTTTCGGCTCCAGCTGTCCACTTGTCCCCGTTCCGCTCCGCTACGTCCCTCCCTCGTCCATAGTGTACGCAGACGCATTTGTGATAAAAATAGTATTTAAATGAATTTACGGTTTCGGTTTCGGGTTTTCTTTACCTCTTGAACGAGGTATTATGGTTTTGAGCAGATGTTTGTTACACAAAGAGGGAGGGGAGTGGATCGGGATCTGCTCCCCATAGGGTTGCTATAGGTTTATAAATATGGAATCACAATATAATTGAATCAAAACTCAAAATTATGAGCCCATAGGCATCATCTCATAATCACCACAGAAATAGCTTCAATCGTCGTCTCTCTGGTCTCTTATCTCCCCCACCACATCACTATATTTATGGGCCCTGTCTATGTTTTGGCCAGTTTTTGTCTGGCTTCCGTTATGATTACGGATCACATTTTGAATGGAAAACTCAGTTTCCCTCTCTCTGCGCTTTGATCGCTTTCATTTATCACATTTATTTGTATTAACTTTTATTTAATTACAATATTGGGTGCATAAATTTTGTTTCGTACTATCGTGGGCTGACTTTGATCATCATAACTCTACAATTTTATATGTTTATGGACACCCCACTTACAAAGCTACGACTTTTTAATGGGAAGTTTACACATAAATACACATAAAACATTATCGTACACGTGGGTTTGCCCCTTAATCTATTTACATTGAAATTTCTTGGCTCAAAAAACTGTGAAGAGATTTGTACAACAATTTGAATATTAGACTTCTCTATGGAATTTATGTGATTTTAAATGGGTTCACTAATGCTACAAAAAATTAGCCTAAAATGGGTATTATGTTTGTATATTTTGATAGACTTGAACAGGGTTAGTAGGTTCATCATTGGCATCATTTGGTTTGGGGAGGGGGATCTTAGGCTCTAAGACTTTGAAACAGAGAAAACAGACACCAACTTATGTTTAGCGACTAGAACTGTGCTGAGATATAATGCAAGAAGATTGCAATTAAATTTTTCTACGATTTGTTTAAAATTTCTACTAAGTAGCTTGTGGGGCCGACCGATCCAGAAATCTGAGCTCAAGCATTAAAAATCGTTCCAAAAATAAATTCGGCAGACAGTTTCTGCTTCGTGTGTTATTTTGTGGTTGAGATCGACTTAGACCCAATTAGTGCGCGTCGTTGGCTATAACGCATCGTTGTGACTCTTCGATATGGTCGTTTCAATCTGATCGATACGTCGAAATGATGGCATATAGCTCGAACTCGCCTGGGTCACAATCGAATTGTTTGAGGAACTCTGCAAGGGTTTGGGCGGGGAAAGTTAAAGATGCTCTCTCATGGGTTAAATATTTCTTTATTTCGTTACCTTCTTCTGGCGATAGGAACGTCCTCGTACACGTGTGGTATTA
Organism: Drosophila guanche; assembly: GCF_900245975.1. Taxonomy (NCBI): domain Eukaryota; kingdom Metazoa; phylum Arthropoda; class Insecta; order Diptera; family Drosophilidae; genus Drosophila; species Drosophila guanche. The sequence continues at coordinate 4,604,852 of NW_022995751.1, read as the reverse complement.
CGTCGCACGGGATTCACATGCGTGGACTTTTGGGACAGGCGAACCGAACTGAAAGTGCTGCCGCGATGTCCGCGACGAATCTGCGGCGATGGTGTGCCAGTAGCTGAAAGATTAGACAATTAAGAATTTATTTATGGAAGAGCTTCCATTTCGCTGAAACTTACGTGTTCCGGCGATGGCTGTGCTACGCTTGCTGGCCTGCAGCATGCCAAAGACCACGGCACTGAAGGAGCCATGATGGGAGGTCTGACGCTGAAGATTTGGTGTCTGAGCCTGTGGTATGCCCGCTGGCAGGCGCACTGGGGAAATCAGTTGACTCTCCGTAATGCCCTTGGGATGCACATAGAAGGTGGTCATCATGCCCTTGCCCTTGACATTGACTTCACCGCGTTTCTAGGGGGGAAAGGGATTCAAGTTAAGAACTTAACAAAGCAAAGCGTGCGCCACATACCACACAAGTGTAACCCCTGGAGCAGAGCAGCTCCGCTGTGTTGGCCGACACCTGGACACGCCAGTTCTCGCCCGTGGAGTCCATGCGAGAGGCCACATTCACGGTGTTGCCCCAGATGTCGTAGACGGGCTTCCGGGCTCCAATGACACCGCTGACCAGCGGCCCACTGCAGATGCCGACGCGCAGCTGGAAGTTATTGAAGGCATCGCCGTTGATCTCCTCCAGCTTCTGCTTCATGGCAAAGGCAAACTCCACGAGGTCGCACACGCTGTCCTCGGAGGTCTCGCCGCGAGCACGCAGACTCTCGTGATTGAGACCGGCGGCAGCCATGTATGTGGCGCCCACAGTCTTGATTTTCTCCACAGAAGCGAAGCGTGGCTCCTCCAGCAATTCATCAAAGTCGCCTGTAAGGACACACATGCCATTAGACAGAAGTTGGACAGGAAAGCTGGGCAAAAGCAAAGCATTTAATCAATCAACTCACAGATAATCTCATTCAGGATGCGTATGCAGGCCTTGCCATTGTCAATGTCCTCGGAGTAAAAGTCCTGGAAGTTCGGTATGGAGGCGAACATAACGCCGCACAGGTTGTGCATCTTCGAATAGAGCTCGTCCGTGTGCTCGTCGGAGAGGTAGTAGGCGGCCACGTGGTCCGGCAAAATGTTCTGCAAAAACCGGCAGTTTAATTAATGAGCCACAGGCGGGGGACAGGTGGCAGTTACCTTAATTAATGTGTCATTAAGCGCACGATTAGATTTCATGTTGGTCAGTTCACGCTCCGCCTGTTCCTTCCATATAAAGTCCAGACGTGAGGTGACCTAGGGAATGCCACAGCATTAAGGGGAGCTGTCACAGGGGAATCCTAGCTGCAGCTTACCTCCACCAATCGGGCATGATAGCAGACCATTATGAGGAATGAGATGAGCAGTATCAGCATTTGCACGCCCAGCGGCATGCCCAGCCGGGACAGATCCCCCAGATTGAAGACATCCCCCGTGCTGAACTTGAGCACAATCAGCGTGGTGTAGAAAGCAACCATGCCCAGTGCCATCAGCGCCTTGACCAGATAGTAGAGCTTCAGCGCTGTGGCCAGCGAGACGAGGCAGAGCACCCAGGTGAAGACCAGATACTCGGGATGTGCGCACTCCCCCTCGATGTCCGTGGTTCGGGGTAACCCATACAGATCCACGTAGCTGAAGTTGTTCAGGGAGACAATGTGCCCGTTGCTGGTCAACGTGTAGGGACGATGCGACTGCTCGAATGACTCCAGTGGCTGTGTGAGGTTCAGGGCATTCGCCAGGGTGCTCCGCATCAGCTCTTCGGTGGGTGCATTCGTGATGTTCTCATTCATGAGGGCATCCACCAGGGAGGCTGTTGCCGCGCCGCTGCTGGGCGTGCTGATGGTGATGTTGTGATGAATGGTGGCCGACAGATAGACATTCAGCTTGTACTCCTTCTCCGCCACGGAGGCATTCGAGGAGTACAGCGCCCGTCGCAGCAGCCGCGAGTGCTCGTCCGCGGTGCCAATGTACGTGGAGGAGGGACACAGCACCAGACCGATGGCACTGAGCATGCACATGGAGATGATTACACCGCAAATGAACAGCGTGCGACGCTGCCGCTGATGCACCAATTTGGCAGAGTTTACCTTCAGGCAGCGTGGCAGTCCTTCAAAGGGGAAGGTTATAGCTGATAGAGGAATGCAATTCGAGGGAAATGTCTCACCTGGAAACTCTTCGGCCATGACCAGCACACAGCAAAAGGTGAGGACAACCGTGCCCACCGATAGGCAAATAATGAGACGCGTACATCTCGGAATAATGATGACCTGGCACAGCACCATAAATATCCAAATGACAAACACACAGAGCATGTTGGAGCTGAAAGGGGGGGGGGGGGGGGCGAGGTGGAGTAGGAGCAAAAATCAATTAGCAACAGTTCATTAATTAAGAACAGGCGGGGAGGAGCTGTGGGAGCTGGCCCATTGTTTGCTTTCCATTAGCCTGGGAATACGCACCGAAACATATCCTCGCGCAGCTGGCAGAACTTCTGCTCCTGGCACTTGTCTTTGAACTTCAGGGTCCAGGGATTCAAATACTCACGACGGATTTCCTTATTCGAATTGATTTGGATGTTTTGCTCTATGAATTCATCGATCTATAAGAGGGCAAAGATATAACTAAAGGGAAGAGGGAGAAAGTCTGTCCTACGCTTACCTCCTCATCGAGAACTGTAACTGAAACACGATGCTCCTGCTTGGCATCCACGAGTATGGAATCAGCACGATTGAGACCCTCTTCGGGACTGTTTAACTATGGAGAAGAGAGAGTCAACGATTAGCTACCTAGAGTGAAGCTTTACCTAAAGATTAACTCACATTCTTAAAGGGAATCTCGGGTATCCAATCGGTGGTGGACTCATCCTCGATAATCAAACCCTTGCCCTCGATTGCCTCCGCCAGATTCTGAATGCTCGCGCCATTCCGCGGCCGCAGCTGCTGCTCCAGCGTTGCGGACATCATGGCCGTGGGTGAGGACACCGTGGACATGCCAGCGGGTGCGCCAGCCACACTGTTGGCACCTGTGCCCGCGCCAGCGCCGCCATTCCTCAACCGCCGACTATCCATGGCCACGCCCTCGACCACATTGGGCAGCGAGTTCAGGGATATGTTTTTCTTCTGCTGCTGCTGCAGCAGCAGCGCGGGCTGCTGTGCGGGCACCGCAATGCTGGCTGCATACTCCAAGCTGCGCCCATCGATGCTGGCGCCATCGCCGCCCATCGCGGCTGTGCCGCCGCCAATGCTGCCACTGCCGCTGGCCGATATGGACTTGGGCAGCGCGGGCGTGGGCGTGGGCACCGCTGTGGGCGTGGGAATGGGCGAGCCTGCACACGTGCCCGAAGTGGAGGCAGCAGCCACGCTGCCAGCCAGATGGGCGCTGCTCCGCGTGCCAAAGCGTCGCTTGGGTCTGCAAAGGAAGTTAAGGATTAAAATGATTCCTGGATTCTGCTCGCTCCATACTCACCGCAGTGGCTCTGTGCGCTTGATGAGGAAGGTCTTGACGTTCAGCATTTTCAGGTGATTGTCCCGACTGCCGCCGTTGCCCGGCTCCACCTCGTAGGAGTCATTGAGGCACTTGAGCGTGGCCTCCGAGATGTGAACGCGTCTGCAGAGGGGGAAGGAGGAGAGGTTTCCCAAATGTAGTTTTGGCCCAAAATTAAATTCAAATATTTGCATACGCTTTCAATGAATGCTGCGTGGTGGTGGTGGTGATTTTTCCCCCCTCTGCCAATTTTCTTGCCACTCGAATTTTTCTTTTGTGTTTTCTGTGTGGGCGTGTGGCTGCCACACCCCACCCACCCAGTGTGTGTGCACCTCATAATTGGGTTCTGGCTCTTAGGGTCTGGGCTTAGTTCTTTAGTTCTCTTCTGGTTTGTTCTGTTCTGTTACTGGTTTCTGGTTACTGCCGCCTAGGCCACAATTACATCAAAGCATTTTGCATTAAATTGAGCTTTTCATTGCTGAGGCTTTTCATTTTCATTTTCATTTTCTGTTTCTGTTTCCTTTTTCATTTTGTGTGTGTTGCCAGCTTGCGGTTGCCTCGAATTTCTCCTCTGTTTTGCTCTCTGGCCACTGGCTCTGCTCTGTGTGTGTTTTGCATGCTATTATTTTGGTTTCTTGTGTCTAAACACGTCAAGCCAGCGAAAATTGCTCACCAATTGTTCAAGCAGCCCACAGAGAGAGAGAGAGAGAGAGAGAGAGAGAGCAGCCAGAGGACCCACCAAATTGGCCAATTAAAACCAGAGATTTCTTGGCCAAAAGTGTAAGTTGTTTAGCCTTTTTGGATTGCAACAAGAACTACAATTCCCTGCAGCAATAAGGCAATTTAATACAGAAATTTCAGCAGTGGATCCTATGACAAATAATGATATTTCGTTGCATTGGCAAGTTCATCTTTAATTCCCTCTATGCTGTAGCGAACCCCGTTTATTTGGCAGGTTCCCTGCCCTAATTTCGATGGCAGCTCACGCAGTTGTTTCCGTTTCCTCCACCCCGAGCACACACGCAGAACGTGACTCGGTTTGTACTTACCCGGGTATGCCGCCGGATTCCATGTGATTTGCAATGATAACATCATTAGACCAGACGTCAAAATGCCATTTCTTGTTACCCAGAACGCCGCACATCACCGAGCCACTGTGGATGCCGATGCGCATGTTTAGGTCCACCTGCAATTGAAAGGCAAACTTAGTTCCGTGCCTCAAATATGCAAGACCAGGCAGGACACACAAGAGCCACATGGCACTTGCCATACTCTACTGTCAGTGGTGCCGTTTGTCAATCATTTAGTCAGAGTTGGCCAGTCAATCGTGAGAATGGCGCAGCAATTAAGGCGGGGACAATTATGCGAATGCAGGCGGCATAAATCCCCAAGAATCTGGGGGAATTCCCTTGCACGTTTGCTGCGGCAAACCAAAAGGCAACAAAAATCAATTAAATTCCACTGTGTGGCACTTTGTCGTATGAAATTTTCGCAGCTCTCTGGCAGTTTGCTGCCTTTGCCATTGCGCGTTGCCTTTTGCTCTGCTGAGATTTGCATACAAATGAATTGTCAACACGTTGACAATGCTGCTCCTGCTGGGCCAGGGTCGAAGACAGCACACACGAGATTGTGCAGCAAAAAAATAAAACAGAAAACCCTCAAAACAAATACACAAAAAAACAGCTGCAAAAACTGCAAAAAACTGGCCATTAAATTTGTCGAAAAAACGTGCTTAAAAAAAACGCCTGTCAGCTGCCTATTGCTTGCTTCACAAATTTAAATAGAACAACTCCTGGGGACACTTACGTGTGTGTGTATGCGCACATCCTTAATGGCCTTTATCATGTGCAGGCCAGTTTCCACGCTGCACACAGCATGATCCGGCCGCGTCTTCCAGTTGTCGCTCTCGAACTGCGACACACAGTAGTAACAATCGCCCAGCAGCTTTACACGCAGGCAGTGATTGTCCTGTAAGGAAATTGCGTTCAATAAAGGATGGGCACACAGCACCCACACAGCTACATACCTCGGCAATGCGATCGAAACGTGCAAAAAGGTCGTTTAATATTTTTACCAACTGTTGGGCCGAGGTCTTGCTGGCCAGCTCGGTGAAGCCCTGTGGAAAAAGTGAATTTAGTGAATAAATATTTGTAGGCTTCAGTCTGGCATTGACTCACCTTAATGTCAGCAAAGAGTATGCTCACATTATCCATGGGATAGACATACAATTTGTTGAACTGCGTCTCCACTGTGGGATCCGTGCCCTTGTACATTTCGCTGCGTATTTGGTTGTTCACGATGTTTGGAAGGACTGCAAAGGGGGAGAGCAAAATGCAATATAAACTCAAGGAGTAAAACCAAGCAGACTGGCCAAAACCTGCTTGAAACCTCCTTAGACCTAAAACTCACTTGAGTCCAGCAGCTTTTGGGTGCGCTGCAACTCCTTTTCGGACTCCTTCTTGTGCTCCATTGCCTTGTGCGTCTCAATGAAGGCCAAACGCTGTCCGCGATCTGTCAAATATTTGGTGTACATGCCAGCCACATTGATGGCCGTGTACAGAATGAAGTTGGCAAAGATCTGAAACAGAACGCAGTCCGCATTGATGCTGGCCTGCGGGAACACAAAACAAACCAAAGCGAGGGAGGAAACATGAGCTGAGGTTTGGACTGCGGGAACTTTTACTGAATTTACCTCGCCGTGCTGCAGCTTGATGATGGTGATTACGGCCAGGTGGCAGCTGGCGGTGATGGTGCCGCCCACAACGCACCATTTCAGTGGCAGCGGCAGCATGGCATACGGCACAAAGATGACAAACAGAATGTACCAGACCAGGTACTCGCGATCGGCGAAGCCCACGCCCTGGCCAACAAATCCTGGAATAGCAGAGGGCATAGCCAGAGAGTTGTAAAACATTTATGACTGCCGAACGTTTGAGGGCCGGCAAAAGGATTTTGATGGCCTATGCAGGTGACGTGCATGATTTACGACCCATACCCAAAACTCACCCTGGATATTGAAGAGCACCCACGTACAGACCGCGGCCCAGTGCAAGTAATTGTTGGCAAAGCAGCGCCAGTAGCCGAGGAAGCAGATGGCCATATTGGCAATGCCACAGCAGGTGGACCAAGTAATGGCCGTGGCCATTGATTCGTACTGCAAAGAGGCAATTTTAATGAAAAGGGAAAGGCCACAGAGAAGTTAATTTTGAACCCACCATCGTGGCATCATCGTGCTCTAGGGGTCCCTGTCCCTGCTGCCGGCGGCGCAGCATCCAGACGAGGGCCAGCACAATCTTCAGCACAAAGTCCACCACATTGACGATGATCAGCGACTTTTGCCGCTGGCGGTGGGTGTACGTCAGATAGCTGCGCTCCAGGGAGCTCTGCTTGAAGGAGTTCGTCAGCGAGGGACAGAGTATGCCCTTGACCACGTTGCCGCTCTTGAAGGCCGAGTAAGTCTCGTTGTTCAGCGGTCGCTGTGGGCCACCAACAGCGATGCTCGAGATGGAGGCGCCCGACTCCAGTTCGTGATCTGCCCGGAGGGAGAGAGTGAGAGCAACTCTTGGGGCGGGCGGGGAATCAGTCTTAAATGCTCACCAAAATTGCTGTTGCCAAAGATGCTGCAGCTTTCGGTGCGTCGCTTGGGGCCGTAGGCACGCTTCGCCTCCACAATTCTCACCGATTGCACTCGCAGAGGCGTCTGCTTGACCATGCCCCCCTTGAGGCCGCCTCCGGCCAACATGGCCTGCTGCTTCTTGCGCAAATTGGACAAAATTGATGTGGTCGAGGCACGCAGCGAGGGTGGCAGGTCGCCATTGTCATCCATTGTCTGGGCACCGTCGCCGGGCAGTCGTGGGATTTTGGACATGTCCGGCGGTGCCGCCGCCGCTGCCATCATGGCTGCTGCTAGAGTGGCTATCGTTGTCGTCGTTGGAGTGGGCGTTGCTGCTGCATCCTGCTGTGTTTTTTGGTTTTAGTTTCGCTTTTAATTAGTTCTAAGTGCGTGGCCACATATTGACTTACCTCCGAGGAGGCGGAGGAGGCTGCTGCTGGAGCTGGACTTGCCGCTGTGTCTGCGGCCGTAATCTGCTCATCATCTGTGGTTTGCGCTGCGGGATTACTTAGACCCGGGCCAGCGTCGTCGTCGTCGTCATCGCCCTCCAGTTTTAGGTCGTCAATTTGTGCCAAGGCAATGGCGCCCTTGTTGGCGGCGCGACGCAGCACCACCCTGTCCTCCTGATCCTCCTTCTGCTCCGACTCTGGCTTGTCCGCCTCTTTCTTGTCCCCACCGGCGGCGCGTTGCTGGAGCTCTGGCGGTGCGGAATGTGTCAGCGTGTTGCTCTGTCTGCGCTGTTGCAGCGCGCACAAAGGTGTGGCGCTCAGTTGTCGCAGATGCACTTCATCCGACACCAGCTTGTCGTCATCCATGTTGAGCTGCTGCTGCTGCTGTTGCTGCTGTTGGTCCTCCTCCGCGCTTCTGCGGGAGAATAAAGACACAAAGTTGTGCCCGTAAATTTCAATGTTCCCTTTGAAGTTCGGTGTCTGCATTCTAATGAGGGTAAGCATTCGGCTCCCACACTCCCAAAATGTGAAATTTGTGTGGATGGTAAATTAATTTGCCCTGGTCTGAGGTATGTCTAGGGTCTGCGCCATAAACCTTTGATTATTTCTTTGATTTTATGTATGCCAGAAGGGAGAGAGCAATCAAATGTGGCGCTTTGACACGCTTAAAGTGAGTTATTTCGGGTGTGAATCATGGCAGGAATTAACCAATAAATCCTTGAGTGTTTTTCTGTGATTTTATAGAACATATTTTACGTTTCCCGCTTCAATTTCTCATACACTTCTCGGGTAAAGAGCATTCTCTAGTCTCTGTCCAACATTCCTTCACACTCTTGCTGGCTGTTGAATAATTTCTTGTTTATTTGTCTGTTGTTTTGAAAGGACACGCGCGCCCTGTCGCACCGGATATGGTACGTACGCTCCGTATGCTTTATAGCAGATTACTTGAACCTAAATTCCCCGATGCGATGCCGCAGCGGAAATACACACACAAAATGGCGGGGTAGCAGCAGGGCCACTAACGGGAAAATGTCTGAGCGCGCGTTGATGTCGTTGTCATTATTCAAATTAGCATTTAGACACTCACACACACGACTGCACACAGGCAGACACATACAGGAGCGTGCAGGCACGCATACTCACACTCTGCCCGGAATATAGCATACTTTTCAGGGCAGGCAGCAGAGAGACAAATAATACAAAAAAAGGAAAAGGAAAACTACATGCAAGTCCAACAGCAGAAACATGGCCCATAAATCGCAGCTGAAGCCTTAGCCATGTTGGGAATATCTTTGAATGTTGCATATTTATGTACATAATATACACGATGCTAGGAGTACATGGAGCACATCGATTGTGCCATTCTTCCTTCGGCGTTTATGCTTTAATTTAATTTTCATACAAATTTCATTTCATTTGCCTTTGCTTTTGCTCGTTAGACTTTCATTATGTGCCAGTTACGAGCATTATCAAACTTATCTGCTGGCCAAAGAGACGTGCGTTTATTTTGGGATTATTGTTTGTGCGGTGCCAGACAGCGTGGATCATGCTCGTATTTTACTACATTTACTGTCCCTACCAATCGATGTGTAGGCCGCTCCACACTGCTGTGTGCTCTCTCTCTCTCTCTCTGTGGACTGTGCTTATCTCTTGTTAACTTTATCTAAGCACACTCCCACGCATTATATCAGTTATTATTTTGCTATAAGAACAGCAATTGATGCATAATTCTACAGACCTTAAAATGTGTTGATTCATGTTTGAATGTGGAGAGAAAATAAGCATCAAAACATTCGTTTTGCTGTTGAAATAAAATGTAAATGGAATTTTCCCCTAACAAAAAAGATCGCACTTCAAGTGAGCCGAGTCTGTTGAGATTTTAGCACCTTTTAATGTTTCAATCATCCAAGCGACATTTAGCAGCCTCTCCGGCTGGGTTTCTGTTTACACACCTGTAAGTTTTGGTCCAATAAAACGATATCACATGCCTGAATCGAAAGAGATCACGTTCCGTTTCATTGATTAACACATTGGACCACAAACCAGTGTTTGCACGCAGCTGGGAATCGGTGTGGAGTGGACAAAGTTGCAGGGGTTACTGTGGCGGATGAGTAATAATCCCAGAGATAAACAGAGAACACGAAGCACACGAATCCGGTCGCAACGAGTCGCGTTTTATCGCCAGCAAGCGAGATAAACTTCTAATATAATTATCGCCTATATAAATGTGTTGATAATGGCGCAACAATATTCAAAAAAAATAATAAAATCGATAAATCGAACTGGGGGCCGTCTCCGCTTCGAACATATTTTGAATCACTTTTCACTTGCAGAACTTTGCACTGAAGTTCTTCCCCTCTACGTCATCTTTTTGGGTTGTATTAATGTTGCCGTTTTGGATCTTTCTTTCTTTCTTTCTTTCCATAAGCAATGCACATATGTTATGTCTGCTGAACTGGCTTTTGTTTTTCACTCGAGTGACGCTCTTTTATTTCATTTATATATTTCGCGTCTTTCCCATTGAACTGGCATTTGACAACTGAGCGAAACAAATATTGGCATCGTCTGGATATAATGTGATACTCTGGGTGGATGGAGCGAGGCTCTCCCGCTCTCTCTCTCTCTCTGCTAGCTGCTGCCTCTCTGGCACGCTAAGTGAAATCAGTTTTGGTCAACATTGTTGCTGATATGGTAATTGACGAGAGCTTGGTTGCTGGCCCCAGCGATAACGACAGCGCTAATGATGAGGATGAGGATGATGATGAGTCCACGCAATGTTTATCTGCAGCAATTGGTGGATTTGCTGTGGGGGTTCTGATCAGCTCTGCATCCTTTACACAATTTGCCTCCTGGCAGCAAGTGTTGTAGTTTTTGCTGATCCGAGTTCCTTCTTTTGTTTTATGAAATTTCCTGTCCAGGGCCTGCTGTTTGTTGTTGGGTTGATGTCAGAGGCATGTCTGCACTGTTGGCTTTTATTTATACAGACAGCCGTTGGGGTTTTAGTTTCAAGTCGCCAATCAGTCCAATCTCCTACCCTTACTCCTGCTCCACTTCACAGCACCCAAGGGGGAAGTGAGAGCAGAGTGAGGAAGTGAGCCCTTTTTATGAGCTTTTGTTGGCTTGTTGAATTTATGGCCATAAGAAGCTTGTTAAAGCACATTATTGGGTGTGTAACAAGTGCTGTGGAAGGGTGTGTGTATCCGTTTCTGTGGCTGCTGGCTGTAAGTGTGTGTGTCTGTGTCTGTGGCTTTGTTTGCTCTGCGACTTACGTGTCTTGAGGGGAGGCAAGCAGCTGCTTAGCTAAGTAGATTAAAGTCATATTTACACGTTCAAGTCTCAACCACATTCACCCTCTCTCGCCCTGCCTGCGTTAAGTGGCAGCAATTAACACTTGACATATTTATGCTTAACCCAACCCACAGGGGTGCAACCAACTGGTGTGTGTTTTCCATGCATTATTGCCATGCCTCCAGAAGCAGCAACATTGGCGCCTCCAACTAACTGCTTGCCAAGGCTAAAGCTATCGATATGGCAACCAAAACGATGTCTCACTCTCCCACCCTCTCGCTCAAGCTGCTTACTTTATTTATTAAGCGTTTAAGCCCTTCCAAGTGTGTGTGTGTTCCGGCATGGGCGTGGCTCTCAGCACAGCTGGCGCGCGCTAATAAAGGTTGCCATGGCATGGCTGCTGCTGCCTCCACTGCTGCGAGTGGGTGTGGTAAATATTTAGAGATAATTAGTGCAAGATTGACGCAAGACGATTGCCAAGGGGACGTTGCCTGCAGTGGATACACTCCCCGAATGCCTAGAGTCATCGAAATGAAGCCAAAAACTATTTCATTACAATAAACCATGATTATGGGCATCATTGATAATTAATTTAAGGCACGAGGCCAGGCCAAGGAGTGCCAAAAACTTAGCAGCAGGTGTCCCCTGTCCCCCCTGTCAATGACTGTGCCCTAAGCAGTACCTTGCCCCGGTTATGGCCACTGTCTATGGCTAGTTCATTTAGCTAAGAGTTCAAGCACATAAAATGCCCCCTCAAGGAGTCGCCTGTCGCTACTTGGGCCACTGTGTGTGTTTGGCTCTGTGTCTGTTGGATTTGGGTTAATGTTGGACACTGGTCAACATGGGTGTGCAGGCCACAGAGGACAAAGGACAAGCGCAACAAAGCAGCAGAGAGAAAACCCATAAAAAAACGGCCACAAAGGCGGTGTGGGGTGACCCACTGGAGGTTCAATCAGAGTTGGACTTTAGACACTTACAAAATGATATCATTTGGCATAAAGCAAGAGCTTCGCTACGCATTATTATGCACAAAATGCGCTTAGGCTGAAAGACGTCTTTGATGTCCTTTTTCCCGCTCAAATCAAAGCGTTTTTATTTCACGGACTGCTTCTGATTTGGGTAAACACACATAAAGGCGGAGTGTTGGCATTTCGTGTCGTGTCCGACATGGAACGAGCAGCAATCAGAGTCAAGGAGCAGCCGAGCCCCAAAAGGAAAGCAGCAACCAAAAAAAAAAGGCAATAAGCCGTATAAGTGGCCACTTTTTAAAGCAGCAATCAAGTTACCAAGTATTTGCCAGCCAGTCAGCCCTCCGTCCAGCCATCCTATTCGAAAGCCATTAAAATTGACAAATTGTGTGCCCGTGGCTCTCGCCACTCTGCCGATTTTTGTATTCCGCGAACATTTTGACATTTACCAGCGAAATCTTGAAAGGGAAACACGAAAACGACAGTGCAAATGGCAATGGCAAAGGGCGGAGTGTGCAGTGTGGATGCCTCATAAAAGTTTGGCCAGGACATGGCTATTTATGTTTACGGTTAACTAATTAGCTTTCCCCGCTGTTAAAAGTTGTCTACCCATTAAAAGTCGCGAAATGTCTGCCAGCTACTGCCGTGGCTTCATTGTTGATGTGCCTTTCGGGGAGCGACTATTACGACTTTGAGGACACGTTTGCCAGGCATAACTGATGCCTTAAAGTAGATGTTAATTAGCTTCAAGAGTCTGCCAACTATTGCTTCTGGTTTAGGGATTTATTTCTAAAATTTCTCATCTTTTTCCAGCCAGCTCTTAATTGCTGTTTCTGTAGGGCATCCACCAATTCGTTGTGCAGCATTTCGCTTGTGCGTTTGTCATTAAAATTTCCCATTTTGTGGCCGGGTGTTTCGCTATGCGAAAATCCGCTTGGCTTCTACCTAGTTTCTCTGCTGTCGCCTTTGTTGTGGCTCCATCTTCACTGCTCATTCTCTCTGCCTTTCCCTGTCTCTGATTTTGTCGCTTGTTGTTTACTTGAAGTAAAAAATTTGCATAGAAAAAGAAAATTTGCATGACATTTCAGGTCTTTACTGACTGCTCCTTCTTCCCCTTCGATGCATAAATGCTTCGACCAGGCCCAAAAGGGTGCTGCCAAAAAGTTAAGGCAGCGCGTAGAGAGCAGACCTTGGTGAGGTTTTTCTATTTAATGGGAATGCAATTCGTGTAATGGCCCCTTCCCGCTTAAAGCCAGCGCACAAGTTGATTGTCTGTGCATTATTATGCAATTAAAAATGCATAATTCGATTAAGTCACGAGCGAGCAGCACAGTCCTTTTGCCGTGCCACACACACGACAAGCGCTTCTATGGTTTAAATACCCACTGAACGAGCACTGACAGCAAAGGCCATGTTGTGTTTGCTCAAAGGAATGTGACAGAGCGGCTAAGGAATGGCATAACAAAGGGAGAGTTAATAGCTGCAATATTTATGAATAGTAATTAAAAGCAAACAAGTTCTTGGCAGCTTCCTTTGACTCATTTTTGGTTAAGTTTCAGTGAGCACTTCCTAGTCGTTATCCCATTTTAATCTGTGGTTTTTTTTTCTGCATTACCGCAAAGTGCAAAGTCAGGGACTTTCCTTAGCCAACTTGTAGCTACTCTTTAATTGCAAGTTGTTTCTGCCACACACACACTTAATGCTGCCTTTTAAAGGCTTGCGCGAGTCCTTGAAGCGAGTCTCTCGTGGGGGGCAGGAGTCTGATATCGAGTGGCCTGGGCAACGGAGACGGCAGCTTTGTCAGACGCGTCGCGTCGTCTGTTGCCATTTATAAAGCATAATTGAAATATGAGATTGACATTGAATAGCTCCTACCCCCCGACACCCTCTCCCGCGCCCATGTAGTGCCTGTTGTTATTGGTGTTTGTCGCCCTTTGTTGCCTTGGCTTTGCATCTGCCACAAAATGGCATTGTGTTCGGATAACACATTGTTCCATGGCAGCGGCGGGAGGGGGTGCGGCCGGAGTTGTAGTTCCATTTAATTGATTATTGTAGGAGAACAAATAACGACTCTCAGATTTATTCTTCATTTGTGCTGCAATGGAATGCCTGAAACCGTGCCACACAGAGGCTTTAAGAATGCATGCCACAACATTGTGCCGTGCCACACACACACTCTCAACCTCAACCTCAACCTCAACCTCAACCCAAAGTGTCTGTCTGTCAGCACTCACCTGAGGCAAATGCGCTCCTCTTCCTCCTCCAGTTCGACACTCATTGTGCGTCTATTCGGATGCTTCAGCTTTCCACCTTTCCTTTTCTCCGCCCAACGCCTGCTCCTCGTCAAGTGGGAGTTTTAGCTGCCAGCGACAGAGGCAGCGAGAGAGAATCCTTGGGGTTGACAGCAGCTTTTTCCCGACCAACCTCCTGCTGCTGGCTGTGCTTTAAGCCGCCGTCGCCTCAAAGCGTTTTAAGCTGTTGTCAATTTGCCTAATGCTGCCACAAAATGTGGGGCAGGAGGCCCCAGGTTCTCCTCTCCATTGGCGACAAATGTGCAGAAGCCACTGCCAATCCGGGAATCTGTAAACAGATAAGCAACAAATCGCATTTAGCATTCTCAATAAAGCTCCAAGACTTTGCACTTAAATTTAATGCAAACAAAAAACTAAAGAGAGAAAATTTCACTGCCACAGCCACACACCCTCGTGTGGGTCTCCCTCCCATTCACATTCACATTCACATTCACATTCACACAGTTAACAATGGCAGTATATAATTTAATAAATAGTTGCAGTTGACAGATTTCAAGTGGATATGGGCAGGGGCAAGGAGCAAGGGAAAAGCGGACAGAACGAGGGACACTACATGTCAGGCAGTGGCAGTGTACAGATATGTATGTATATGTAATGTAGTACCTATAGAGATGGGGACAAGTGCAAAAGTGTGCACAAGAAGGTGGCATAAAAAACAAACGAAAAAGAAACAAAAGCAACAGAGAGCGAGAATGGCAGCAGGGAAGCGCTGCTTGGATGCTCTTACTCAGAAAGTGCAACTAAGAATAATATTTACAAGAGATTCTCCAAGAATTCGATCTACGATTAGTTCATCTTAGATGCTGCCACATTTGCCTCACGTTTATTACCCGTATGTATGCCCAAAGTGCGAACTACAAACCATACTTCGAATTTGCAATGCCCACAGTCAGAGGCACAGCAAAATGAGCCTGGCATATATATATATGGCATATATGTTTGTCACTCTGTTACTGTGCCATTTAAACTGTCGCCCCGCTCTGTTATTGGGTGGCTGTGGGCCATGCGAGTGTCTGTTGTGGGGTGCCCCAACCCCATGGCACACAGCAAACACTAGAAATGTCAAATGTTTTTTTGCTCAACACAGGAAGAGGCAGCAGCAGTAACAGCAAGGGGAGGAGCATCATCAGGAGCAGCATGGACCCTGCAGAGGCTGCTTCTTATGTGTCGCCCTTTTGCTATGCCATTGCCAGTCCATGCAACATCAAGTCAAATTCAATCAGAGCCTGCAACTCGCTGGCCACTTGGCCATTGCTATCTGCGGTTCGCTGCCTGCCTGCCTGCACCACAATTGGATGAAGCCAAGGCGTACACCAGCCCGCTTATTACTGAGTCATAAAACACAATTTAATGCCATTTAACAGGATGCACTTAACCGTCATCGTACAGGGTGTCTCTTGGTCCTGTGCCATTTCTCATCATAAATGTGTGACAGATCCCCCACACCTCGCCTGCTGCCATCTGCCATCTGCTGAGCATGTTTTATTGCCAGCGTCGTGCACATATTTTGTGTTTTTTATGTGTTGCCGTTGCCCTGCAATGATTTATATGCATCCTGTTGCTCCACAAGGAGCAGGCTTGGGGTTGCATACTTCTGAGGATATTCCTGGAATTTCCGCTACGCTTCTTTCATTTCATTTCGTAACGTATCGTTTGGCTCTTCGTTTTGTGACAATGTAACCAGTTTATGCCGTTGCCAGCCAAGTTTCCGCTTGGTCTAACGTGTTGCCCCAGTCCCCCCCACACACCCAATGGCCACCCACTGGCATTGCCGATTTCCTGTCGCTGTTCCTGCAACGCATTTTGCGGGCAGCCCCATTTCTGTTACCCTTTTCTGAGTCGTTCTTAAAATTTGTTTAAACACAAAACTGTCAGCGGCAGTGGCAGTGGCAGCGGCAGCGACGCAGCAGGTGCTAGTCCAGGAATAGGACAGCCACAACGCATGGCAGGTCCTTTTGTGTATCTCTTACACACACAGAGACCAAAAAGAGTTTATGGCACTTGGAGCATGCAGAAAGGGAGAGGGCCAACAAATTGACTGTAAATATTCTTACGATTTTGTTGCTTGTTTTTTGTTTGTGTTTTGTGCTGCAGCTGGGCTGTACAAATTTTGCGAGCTGCGTCAAAATGTCAGGCATGTCCCGGCAGCCGATTTATGTCGCATTCAGCAAACACTTTGTTTGGTGTCCTGCTAGCCGTTCGCGCGGCAGCAAAATAATTAAGTTTCTGACTCATGTCGACACCAGTGGGCACAAAGGCGACTCAACTACTCATCGTGCTGCGTGCATCGGGGTTGGGTGCAAGAGTTGCTGCCAGGGACATGCATACGGACAGGCCAAAAGGATTGCAGCTGCCTCGTGGCACCTCCTGCTGTTCCTTCTTCTGTTACTGCTGCTTCCATGCATTGAGCCAGCGATTTATGTTGCATGAAAGGAACGATAAACAAACAAACAAAATGAATCCAGCAATCGGAGTTGCCCACTGGCAACGGCTTATCCAGGCACGGCACCCTCAGGGTGCACCCTGGACCTGCTGCAGTTCCAATTCCTGTTACTGGAGCAGGATGCCGGGCAATTATGCGCTTCTTAAAAATAAATTAATGACCCAACGCGAATAAGAGATGGCCACGGGGCCACGGGGCCACGGGGCCGGCATCCACCAAAAAAAGAAGGCCAAAAGCAGACACTCCTGTGCAGGTCCGAGAACTCTCGGAAGCCTTTTAATTAATTATTGTAAGCGCATAGCATAGTTGGGTGTGAAGTGCTCTCGGGATAAGCTCCATCTAGGCAGGGGCCAACGAAGTGAAGTCATCATGGTTGTACGAGGAGAGAGGTTGTTAAAAGGGCAATTAGCAGGTTTGAAATTGGTTTAAAGTGTAAATCTTAAGAATAACTTTTCTTACAATATTAACTGCATTTTTGGCAAATCCAATTGGTAACATTTTGACCTTTTTGCATATATATTTAGCATAGTTTCTTGTTCCAATTGATCAGAAATTCATAGCCATTTTGGTATATTTTATGCCAGTTCTGTTTGCCTTTGAAAATTAATTACTTTTGCACATATGCAGCTTCTGTTTAACAATTAATTATAGTATGAAAGGTTTCATTTTTGATGGATCACAAATTCAAATTGGCATAATTAATATTTACTGCTGGCAGCTGTAGTATTTAGCATTAATTTACTTCATTTCAATAATATATAAACAAATGCCAGGCCGCTTCTGGTCGAAAACTGTTGCATACTTTCAGGCTTTGCATTTTAGATGTTCGACCGGCGCCCATTTTAATGACATTTAAAACTGATAAATAAATATTTTCGTTTAGCGCGCCATCCGTGTGTGGGTGGGTGGCAAACATAATTTCTTATTCAGTGCGTTTCAATAAATAATTAGATGCTTGCCAGCTGACAGCGCTGCAAATTGAGGCCCTAATTGAATTGGGAGGAAATGCCCGCCGCACGTGCATAAATTGAAACGTTTCCAGAGACTGAGCGCGCTGACGGCAGGCGGATGGGTGTCGCTCAGAATTGTGTGTGTTTACGCTTTTGGCAGCACATTTTTGCCATTTACCACTGGCTATTTATTTTAATTTTGACCCGCAAAATGTCTGCTAATCATGGCATACGCTCGTTTACATTATGCGGTTTGTGTTTTCCTGTCTCTTTTCCTCTTTCCTTTTATTATTGTTGTTGTTGCTGCTGTTGCTCTTGTGGCATGCATTGGCTGTGACTGCATATTGCATGACTTGCCATAGAAATGCTTTTACGGGTGCCCCTAAGCAATGGCGTTCTGGGATTTACCATTTACCATTTAGTATTTTATCATTCTTCAGCGTAAAGTTGAATCATTCGGGATGTTGGGAATGCAATGAGAATATCTGGAATATTCCCCAATCATTGTTTGAATATTCACACACATCAAATATTTGTAGTGCGACTGCTGTCAAACGACTCAATAAAACGACGACTCCCCGCAACTGCAATAAAATTCCCAAACCCAACCAAATTATTTACTCCAAAAAAAGAAAGCGTTCACTTTTTATGAACCACTCAAAAGGGGTTTAAACACCTACCCGGATGAGGGGAGATGAGTGGGGGGGGGGGGGGGTTTTTGTGGTTTTAAACTTTATTTAAANAAACTTTAATTCAACAACAAAGCTGTTAAAATGAAAGAGCAAAAGGCCACATCAAACGCATTGCACTAAAGTGCCGACATTGTAGCCTCCCTTCAGAGCCAAACCGTTTGTAAGCCTCCCTTTAGATCCATCTTTTGAAATACCAACCCTTCCAGCAATGCCACTCTGCATTGCAGAATATTTTTAAATAAAATACGTTTCCGAGACAAACTCAACAATTTGTGGCATAATTTAAACGGCTAAAGGAAGAGCCAACTGAAGGGGTTTTCACTGACTTTGAGTGACGTTGAAGCGTGCCTTAAATTATGATTAAACAGGGAATTAAATGGTTTGTGTTTAGCCTTAATGGCAGCATAGCATCATCCGACACAGCACACAGGCGGAGGCCGAAGCCGCCGCTTCACTGGCTCCGTGGCCTGCCTGGAAAATTAATGAAAACTGTGCGAGTTTCAATTATGTTTTTCTACTCTTTTCCAGGGCTGTCTCTTTTGCGCTGCTGTTGTTTGGACAATGACAAACTACTTGCATGTGTGTTTGGTTCATTTCTTTGTATACTTTTCGTTTTTGCTATGAAAATGATTATCTTTCCATTCATTTTGTACGACCACGTGCCACCTTAAAGCGAGAAATTTAATACAAAATTAACTCGTTCTTCGCTGCTCGTGTGTATTTAATTTTTCAATTATTATGTCTTTATGGCTGTTTGCCTTGGCAGCAACTTGCCCATTTTGTTTTATCGTTTCTTTCTCTTGCTGTCAGCTTTTATACACATTCGGCGCAGACCCAATGCGTGTGTTTGTGTGTGTTTATCAAAGCCGCAGCCCGAAAATATTCTTAAAGCGAGCGGCACCAGAAAATGGGTAAATAAACGGGCAAACCAGTAAGATACAGGGGCACAATGGGGCCACGCGGTTCCCTCCTCAAAGAGACCCGTACCTTCCGTACTGCCAACTCAACCATTTACAATAATCGAATCGGAGAGCAACAATAAATTGTTGACAAAAAAAAAACCACTTGTAAATTGCACATAAAGAAATGGAGAAACTTCTCGAGTTGCCTGTACAATCATTTTGGACTTCAGCAAAGATGCAGTTGCATAAATAAAATATGCCACCATGGGGACCAATTACACACAAACATTTCTACAGCTCGGATCCAGGTAAAGGCCCTCCTATTATTTCTGCTTGCAGTGGAACTTCTTGGCAATGTATGGAGTGGAAAGCTGATTAAAACATTGAGCAAAGTTCCGAGCAAAGAAGCTGCTCTTAAGGCATTCATTCCAGGTAGAAAAGGCAACTCCTGGGTTCATCTTTAGTGAAGTGGAAAAATGCAAGAAAGTTGACTCTGACTTGAGGTAAAAAAAACAACTCCCCAACGTCAGATTAGCCGTAGATAGACGCAATTTCCAATATAGTTTTTCAGTAAACTGAAAGAAAAACTGCAACTTGGTCGACTGGTCGTCTGGCCCTTTGCAATTGCAGTTAAAGTTTTCTATTTTTCTGCCTCACTCCCTATTTTTTTCTGATTGTTTGCCACTTGAGCGGACGCTCTTCGATGCTCTGTACCGCTTGGAACTACGCTGCACGGTCACCACTTTGTGCCCAAAAGCAAATAAACAGCCAAACTGAATAAAGTGAATTTTTATCAGCTCCACAAGTAGACAACAAGATATTGTTGGCAACACGCCCCCAGCCCCACCAACCGCTGCTTTTGGGGATAGACTCGTGTGTGAGTATGTCCCTGCTCGAAAATTGAGCATTTTAATGGTTTGCATGCGAGTTTGAATGGTTTTTGCTCTGCTACAGTGCAGGCCATTAAAACGGAATAGAGGGAAAAGCGACTGCCAGGCATAAAGGGGTGTAAACTAAACGCAGAAGAAAGCAGATTCATGTATTCTAATGTATCTTTTAATATCTCTTAATATATCTCTTCTGCTCAATGGCAGATATCTTTACGTTGCAGTTTGCTCGCTTGACTGCCAGTGGCTAGTGATGTGTGACTCATGCAGAGGTCTCTCTCTCTCTCTCTGTCTCATATTATGACACTCTCTGCCTAAATGGCTTTAATGTGCGGTGCCTTTTAAGGCAGCCAAAAGCTATTACAAGCCGCCAGATCGATCAGCGACTGCCGAGGCCCCACTGCGAAATTGCATTGAAAGAATGCAACTCGGAGGCAACAAAGTTTTCCAGTTCAATGGAATGTGGAATCAAATCGAGTTAATTTAGATTCGGTTATTAGTTTGTCTCAATTTCTCCGTGCATCAGTAATCTTTCCGCTGCCAAATTCCACGGGCATGTCTACTAAAAATGTATTTTTACAATTTGTTTATGTTTTTTCTATGGGTTTTTCGGTGATTTTATAGCCAGCAGCGGCGGCTTAAGTGATTTCGGGGCGCATTACGGCTTTCAGATGTCAGGGAAAGCGGAATACCGTCTGTCTGTCTGTCTATCGGTGCAGGAGGACTGCAACTGATGGAGCAACTTCTCGGCTGCCATAAACCGCGGTGGCTTTTCTGGCATTGTTTGGCTTTTCCTCGTCCTCGTGCCTTGTTTTCCACCGTTTTCGATTGCTGCATAGCCTTGGCAGCAATTTGAGAGACATAAACAAAAGAGGTGGAGAAAAACTAACAAAAATAACAAAAAACCAAACAGAATTAAATGAGAAATTTTGGTAGTGAAATGGGAACACTCTTTCGCGTCTTTGATGCCACAACGAAGTGTAATTCTGTGCCTAATGTTTCCTATTGATTTCGTGTTTTTATTAAAAGTATTTCCAGCTAGGAAACACGCACCTCTTCTGCATAAGTGAATCTCTCTACTCTCTTTAGTGATCGTTCCTTCTGTTTTGTATTCGTATTTCTGTTTACAAGCTGCCTGCTTCAAGCCACTAATACCCTTTGCCATAAAGTGCATTCCGTAGTCAAAGCAAAACTGCAATTGTTACGCGGTTGGCCATTGCAGCCACAAGTTGTGAGCGCGGCCGAAACTAGGCTACAATGTTTGAGCCACAGCAGCAGAAGCACCACCAGCAAAACAAGAACAATTAGCACAGCCCAAAAGCTGCCGAACCATAAGTTTTTCTTGGCAACAGACACACCGACACACAGGCACACAGGAGGCAGTTCAGTTGAGTTTATGTTGCTGTCTGGGGAGCGGTTTACCAAGTCAAGTACGAGTCCCGTTCGCAAAAACTCTTGGCAGAGTTTCGTCTGGTCTAGTCAAAAGCTGAAACTAAATGAAATGCGGCTGGGGGGACAATTATTCTGTCATTTATCTGTTGCGAGTAGGGTAAAAAGTAGCCAAAAACTTTTGCTTGATTCTCCCTATCTGCTCGTGTATATCTGCGCCTCCTGTGCGGTAAACTTTCCCTGCTTCTTGGCTGCAGTGAAAAGTATATTAAGTATACGCCATGACATCCAGTCCCGTCCCAGGCGGATACTTTACTTTTATTTACTTGTCGCTGGGCATATTAAATTCCTGCTCCTGCTCCTGCCCTCCACTAAACAGCCTAAAGTTGAATGAATGAAATTTCACTTTCAAGGCCTTTCCCATCGAATTACGTTTGCGGAGGGCAACGCCATCGTCGTTGCCGCCACGCGAATTGAATTAAATTGTGTGATTGAAGCATAAATAAATTGATTAAATATGTTTTTTGCCCAACTGAAATACCATAACAGATTCCCAGTAAATGTTTGTCTGGGTCCAAAGTTTCTCGTTAGATTTCTCTTCCGCCCCGAGGCATTGGCATTTGTTCAACAGGTTTTTGATCCACTTGCCAATGCCGGAACTCGACCTTCTTGAATGCGTCTTATTGATTCAATCACAAAAATAACTGCAGGATGTTTCGGATTCCTTCTTTGTACTGGCATCTGTCTGTCTGTGTAGTGCCCCTGGCTGTGGCTGTGGCTCTGGCTCTGGCCACTCGTTGGTGCATCTTGTACTTGTATCTCAATGTCAAGGCTGAGCCTGAGCCTGCCTCATTATGTATACATTTCAATTGCCATTGGCCTGACGAATTGACAATGAATCGCACTGGAAGGAATGGCAGATTATTCTCCATTTGATTGTATGAGAAAGTCGCACACAAAAGCAGAGAATTATCCCACAGCTTAACATGGTTTGGGCTCATCTTTGTACTGGCACAAGCAGCTCTAATTAACTAGCTATTAGCACAGAGCGTCCGAGTGCCAGTCTTTGACTCCGTGCGCCTTCCACAAAGCAGCTTTGCTCCCCACTTAATATGCAACATTCTGCCCGTTGGCTTCATCAACGTCTCTCCGGTTGCTTTTTACCTTTTAGGAACTAATCCTGCCACATGCCACCGGCTTAGCCGCATAATGCGTCAAATTGCTAATTAAGAACTGCAGTAGTCGCAACTTTTTTCCCATTCTGTTGGCCCTCACGATTAGTCGCCCTGTCATTAGGGTGACCCTCACACCACAGAAACTCATTTTTTGCTTGCGTGTTCAGACATGACCAGGCGCACATTTGATTATGACAAACAGGCACACACACACACACACACACACACACAAGCACACTCGCTTACAGGACCCTCACACACATACCAATTAGCCGAAGGCGTGTCCTTAAAGGCTGAAAAGTAGACTATGCTTTTGTGTGTGTGTTGTGTGGACTTTGGCTACAGCTACTCGGAGTACAAGTTTATTTGGGCCAAAAATTGAACGTCCTGCCACAATTTGTGTCACGTCACAGTCGCAGCAGTGCACAGTGGCAGAAAAACCAATTAAGAGCTTAAAGATGGAGCCGCAACGGGAGAAGGATTATATATAGAGCGGGTTGAGGCTGCACATGCCTATTTTTAGGGTCAACGCGCGGGGTCAAGCACATCACCTGGCCAGACCAGACACCAGGCAGCAGGCAGCAGGCAGCTGAGGTGTCCATCGGGGTCTAATCAACCCTCGGATTCGTGCATATTTACAACCTCAAAATGTATTTGCGTCTACGAAGCCGAAAGAGTTGTGACGGCTCCGAGTGGAGTGGTGTGTGTAGTCGCAGGTTTTTTGGAAAATTCAGCGAGGCTGCAATAATGCGAATTGATTTTCATTCCCAGTCGTAGACAACACCACAACAAGCTACCCAACAACAGGACACAACATGGACCCATTCCCACTGCGCATCTAATGAAATATCTGAAAAAAAAACTTTGCAAAAATTTCGATTTTTACGCCTAAATACTTGGGGAAATTGTTGATTTGATTCTGGCCGCGTGAAAACTTTTTAATTAATCGGCCCACAACTTTGGCGAGTGGCTCTAATTTGTTGTGTTATTGCTGCTCGTAGGGGCTCCCGGATGTGGGATCTTGGATAGGCCTTGCCTGGCCAAATGTCAAAACGTGACCCAAAAGCTGTTGTTGCCGGATACGGACGTGACAGTAATAGGTCATGCTCGAGTCGATTCGATTCGATTCGATTCGATTTTTCGGGCCTGGCTAGTCCCGCCGAATCAAAAGTTTGCTTTATTTCATTTTGATTTGGTATTTTTGTTTGGTTTTGTGGCCACATCAATTTACCTTCACTTTTGCTCTGTTCAAAGTTGTTTTTACAGCAAAAAGTTTTTATGTTTTCATTTGCAATTTACAGGACTCGGGTGCTCGAGTGAATAATTCCATTAATTTGTTATCAATTTCAAGCGGTTTAGTGTCGGCTGATCCGTAAACCAATGAAACTTTTTCACTTTTACTTTAAAATCACTTTAAAGTATGCAAATATTTAGCCAAGATTCAATATTTTCTTGTGTTAAATGGGGTTTTCCTCGATGTGCAGTGTAACCTTGATTTGAATTAGAAATTAATTGGATTTATGTACGCTTTGCTTGGCATTTGTCGCACAATTTCCCGCCGGGAATCACTTTTCGGGATGGGCTTCGGCATCTCCATCGCTATATCCATCGCCTCAATGTTATTCAATTATAATTTCTTTTCAATTAATTGCATTTGAGCTAATTACGCGCACTTAGCACCTTGGCTGGCTTTTAAACAGGACGCGAACGCGCGCCCAAAACGGTAATGGGACGGTTACTGGACTGCTCCGAGTGCTCGTTCCGGTTGGTGTGTTGCGCTGACAATGCGGCGTGTACGCAACTTCCTGCCGCACAGCGTCGCGTTCTTTCGGCTACTGAACGGCTGCGCTCGGTGCCGACACAACGAAATCAGGCGGCAACGAGACTTTGGAAGCAACAAGCGCGCACGCTGCTAGACCAGTGGGTGAACCTCGGGGGGGCGTCTCCGATATTGTTTAACCGTTAGCTGTGACATCATCGGGCGGATGGGGGGTGTTGGCTCAGTGTTAGATGCGTAATTAAAATGTCTGCATAATTAAATATGGGAGATTTGTTTTTTATCTATTTGACATATTTATTTATCGCATGGACCGAAAACCCGACGTGGACTTACGGCAACCACCTGTTTGCCCAGCAGTCTGTTAATGGAAGCTTTCTGTTAGCCGTTTAGCTTTTGTGAGCTTTTGTAAGCAAACACACAGCACACAGCCCCGTCGCACTAGCAGACCCTTGGAAGACCCTTGGAAGACCCTTGGTAGAAGTGGCAGCCAGAAATTCTGCCATTTCCTTTGCTCAGGAGATTCCACAGTCTCAAAGAAGATTTCGCAGCTTCTTCGCTCAAAAGAATAAGATAAGCAATTAAAGCAGAAACAATTTATCTACAAGAATATTTTAGAAGCAGTCTTAAATGCAGGGGGCTTAAGTGGGTTAAATCGCTTAGGAATGCATGAAAGCTCATAAACACAACGCAAAGCTCTTCGGGCATAAGCCGGATCTAATTTTGAATTTCCAACGGACTGACAGCTTGCAAAAAATGAGAGAAGAAATTGCTGTTCAACCCCGCTCGGGTTGTTAGTAAAGAAATGTGAGAGTCCAAGAAAAGCTTTTTCGTGCGGGCTTGTGTCACTGGCACAACAGCAAAAGCTCGTCCCCCCTTCATGGCCACAACAGAAAAAGCTCGCTCGCCACAACAGCTGTTTATTTTATTGTCTTTTAATTAATTATGACAAACAATTCATTTAGTTTAAACAACAAGCAATAACTAAAACAAAACCTAACGATACAATTCTAGAGGTTCCCTTTTAGTGATGCAGCTTCAGACCTCACTCTTCCCAAAATATGATGCAATAGTAAGCACGTGTAAGTCAGCACTCGGATAGTAGAGTGTTAGAGCGATACTCAAGAGAGAAACATTTATAAAGCAGCGACCCAACATAGCAGTATTCATTTCAATTTTTCTCGCGCGCGACTCTGATTCGGAATAAGGAATATTCTACAAAAAAAACCATACAGAATGTGCGGAATCTTTGCCATATTTTCTAAGGATGGAAAGCCGATTGGCAGCCAGGTGCTCCATGGCAGGAAGCACAGTCTGCGGGAGATGGCCTATCGGCAGAGCGGAAAGCAGCGGCATCGTGGCCCCGACTCCACTGGCGTCCATGTAATACCAGAGGATGGCGTGGCAATGGTTCACGAACGTCTGCGAATTGTGGGCGTGGAACGGGGCGACCAGCCGTTTGTTTCCAACGATGGGAACGTGGCGCTGGTGGCCAACGGCGAGATCTACAACTACCTGGAGTTGTCGGCGGACATAAAGAAGCAACGTGGCGCCTACGACCCGAAGAGTGACTGTCACGTTATCCTGGAGCTGTATCAGGACTATGGGTTGGAGCTGCTGAAACACATCAAGGGAATGTTCGCCTTCGCCCTGTACGACAGGCGCACGAAGCAAGTGCTCGTGGCCAGAGATCCCTTTGGCATTATTCCCATGTACATCGGTGAGGATGAGGCTGGCAATGTGTGGGTGGCCTCCGAAATGAAGTGCTTGGTGGACGCCTGCATCAACGTCGTGACGTTCCCCCCGGGCGAGGCCCGCTTTGGACGCGTGGGAGAGATGCAAACAATCCGGCACTTTGAGCAATCCTGGATCAAGGAAGTGCCCACCAAGCCGTGCGACCTGGAGCTTCTTCGCTCCAGCCTGGAGTCGGCCGTGCGCACGCATCTACACTGCGACGTCAACTTTGGAGCTTTGCTGTCGGGCGGTGTGGACTCCAGCCTGATTGCCGCGATCGCCACGAAGATTATGCGGGAGAAGAACACCGACTATCGGCTGAAGACCTTCTCCGTGGGTTTGCGCGATGCGCCCGACTTTAAGGCGGCCAGCCACGTGGCCGAGTACATCAACAGTGACCACAAGGAGATCGTCTTTGAGATTCCTGATGCCCTGGACGGCATACGCGACATTATCTATCACCTGGAGACATATGATGTGACCACAGTGCGCTGCAGCCTGCCAATGCTGCTGCTCGCCCGCTACATCAAGAGCACCGGCATCAAGATGATACTCTCCGGCGAGGGGGCGGACGAGATCTTCGGCGGATACCTGTACTTCCACAAGGCCCCCAACTACGAGGAGTTCCACCAGGAGCTGGTGAAGCGAGTGCAGCAGCTGCATCACTCCGACTGCCTGCGCGCCAATAAGGTGGCCATGGCCAAGGGCGTGGAGCTGCGTGTGCCCTTCCTGGACACGAACTTCGTCAACCATGTGATGCAGATCCGACCAGAGGACAAGATTCCTGGACAGCTCAACGCGTTCCCCGGTGCCGTAGAACCCTTGAGGCGCATGGAGAAGTACGTGCTGCGAGCCGCCTTCAGCGATAACTATCTGCCGTACGATGTGCTGTGGCGGCAGAAGGAGCAGTTCTCCGACGGCGTTGGCTACAACTGGATCGACAGCATTCGCCGTGTGGCCACCAGTCACGTGAGCGACGAGGATTTCGCACAGTCTTACAAAAGATTTCCCTTCAATACGCCCACCACAAAGGAGGCGTTCTACTATCGCAGCATCTTCGAGGAGCTGTTTCCGCTCAAGTCGGCGGCCCGCACGGTGATCAGGTGGGTGCCACGCCTCGACTGGGGCTGCCCGGAGGATCCCTCGGGTCGCGCACAGGCCATCCATCAGTCACTTAAGACTGATTTAGCTTAAATATACATTTAATTAAGTACAAAGCATATCCGTGAATCTGTAAATGCACTTAAACCTGCACATACCTCTTCCAATACCTACATTTAAATATACAGTTGTGTTCAATGAAATAGTAGATTAAGATTAAGTTTATTGATGTTGTGTTTTTATTTATTTTGAAGTACTTGCACTCAGCACAAATATTCCAGGATTCCTTCGGGTTTCTAATGTGTACATTTTAAGCTTTCTAAAAATGTATCACTTGTTTAATTTGGATGGTTGTAAAAAATAGTTTTGAAAGTGGTGAGGTGCCGCACTATTTCATTGCACACAGCTGTATAACATAAACAGACATGTGTGAGTTGATATCAATTGGATCACTTTACTGTAATTGAAGAGGTTTCCAGTTAATTTAAATGTTTATGCAGCTGTCCACTGGCTGGGAAATGTGTTGACGGATGCCGGATCGGGCGCCATGCCGGTTGTCTGTTGCCGGGCATTTATTTACGTTAATCAAGCGATTGTCAATCAAGTTACTAGAGTGAATGTGAGTACCCAGTTTGGGTTATCTATAATTAGATTTGTATTATCACATAATCTTATTGTAGCAAAAACAACAAAGGAAATTACACATAAATAAATAAAAAACTTCAACTAAAATATTTCAAAACTTTGGTATCCAGTTTCTACCTAATGCCTCATGGCATTTTTATCCCATTCATAATTTGCAATTGCAATTTTCAAATTCAAATTACATTCGTAAATTCTACATTGCAGTCTACATTGTGCATTGGAGAAGAGGGTGGCGAAAATACTCAGACTTTTATGGAAAAGTGCAAGGTGTGCGACACAAACAAGGTCGGCGTAAAAGTTTGTGGCCCTTAACTGCATGACCGGTAATCTAATTCCCCTATACTGAATAATCTTTATACTATTGCTAGCGAATTAAGGACCTCAGAACACAGGCAATTGATTAATTAATCGAATAAAATTTTAGTTTTAGTGCTGAAAGTTCTAGCTAGCTGTTAATATTAACTAGAATATCAAAATGAGGAAAATGATTTACAGTGCGCTTTATTTACGGTATATTTTGTAAACGAGATAACGTATTTCGGTATATTTTTGCGGGTCATGAGGTATATCTTATCGATAACTCCGCGGTCACACTGCATATATGTTTACCATCGCTAGAATTAATTTTTTTCGCAACGCAACGGGCTGGCAAATTTGTTAAAATTAAGTAAAAAGTGTATAACTATTAAACGAGCAGTGTCAAAAACAATACCAAATGCCAATACGCAACGAAATGTGATGTTTGCTGAGCTCAGCAGACGCTCAGCGACCGAGAAACCAGTGCGAAACTCCTGACCCCAGAGCGCGTCACCGAGAAAAAAAGTTCACCAAAGCAGAGAGGGCGCAGAGC
This sequence comes from Drosophila guanche, assembly GCF_900245975.1. Lineage (NCBI taxonomy): Eukaryota > Metazoa > Arthropoda > Insecta > Diptera > Drosophilidae > Drosophila > Drosophila guanche. The sequence continues at coordinate 4,576,185 of NW_022995751.1, read as the reverse complement.
CAGCAGAAACAGAAGCAGGCGCAGCGCTGCTGAAGACGTTGGAATTTGTGGTGTTGTTGCTGTGGAAGCCGATGCTCTGTCGACGCCGACGTGCAGCAATAACGGTAGAGACCCAACAACAAATGACAAAGTGAAACTGACTGCGCTGTACCAACAACAACGCGTGAACGAAGAGAAGAGCAAAACTGTGATCTCTCGGTTAGTTGAGGGGGGCAATTGTTCAATTGGCTGTGCTTGAAAAATAAATTTAGTCTACTTAAAACGCGTATTTGCGGGCATTGCGAATCGTTTGTTTGGCCAGCGACTGGAAAATCAATTCTTCAAATTGCCTTTGGGGGCCATCAAGCAGCAGTTGTTTGTTTGCTAGGCCCAACCCAAAAACAATATTCAAGAGCGGAGCGAAGACGACAAGAAGAAGAAGCAGCAGCAGCGCAGTCAACGCAGCCGGATTTGCAAATAATAGAGGTATGTGTGTGCGTGTTCGTGTGTGTATGTGTGTGCGTATCGACCAAAGATAAAAAGATTTTGTTAAAAAAGACACTGCCAATCTCCAATCGCCTCCGCTTCCGATGCTCGCTCTCATGTGACATTTAGAAATCAATTCGGCTGCTCTCTCTCGGTTTCTCACTCTGCTGCAGCAGCCACGCCACAGACTGCGACGCTGGCAGCATTGTCGCATGACGTCGACAGCCGCTGCTGACGATCGTGCTGGGCAGCGCGCAGGCCGGCAAGTTTTTAGTGTGACTGAATTGTGCAGCTGTTTATACACCTAAAATTTGACCGGTCTAAATGAAAAAAACCCCTGACCCTCCCCCCTTTGTTTTGTTAATCACATCTACTAGTATCTATATCTTATCGTACACATGGAATGAATATATTCAAGGTAAGAGAATATCAGTTACGAAAGCCAGTGTGTTTGTGTTTGTTGATGTTTATTTATAAATAGAAAATTGCGTATGCAATGCTAAATAGTTATACTCGCTCTCCCGCTGTCACACTCACACTCTCTGCTGCTCCGACTCACATTCTCTCTCTCTCTGATGTTCTCTCTGAGCATAGCTAACAAGTCGCTGTCGTGGATTGTTGTTGTCATCCAGCAATATTATCTCATTTTTGTATAACTTACGTATCCATAAATATTCTGGCTCTCTCGAGCGCACGCAAATTGTTGTTAAATTGTTGAACAGTGACGCCCGACCATAGACGGTGGGACGCTGGCGTCGCTGTCAGCCATCGTTTTGCCCAAAAAGTACTCGTATCGCAAGCCCAAAACTAAATCCATATCCGCGGTGGCACGTTGCTGTCTGTGCTTCCTGCCCACCCAGCCACCCACTGCCCACCCGTCACTAACCGCCTCTGCCTTCGTCACGCTCTCGGGCGTCCGTGAGATGATTCATGTTTTGTGCCGTAACAACGCCCCACCGCTTATCCCCATCATACTCCACCACCGCCATCTGTCGGCAATGCTATGCCGTCCCTTCCCTGCCCATCCCCAACAACCACTTCCACCCGCACAACCGTTCACCTACTTTTGTAACAGCACTAAATGGTCTCCACTCCATTCCACCACACCCACCCACCCTTGTCCCTGCTGTCCTCTAACTGCTCTCTGACTTCATCCATTCTCCACACAGAAATTGTTGGCCCCTTCGCCGCTTTTTGCGACTGTTGCTGCTGCTTCTTTTTGCATCTCCAGTGCGCGCGCGCAATGAATAATTTGAAATTGCTGAAAAGGAGGAAATGTGTGAGATTTGGCGGGAACATCACATCTCCAGCCTCTCTGCATCCACCCAACTGAAACATGTTTATGTCCCTGCTTGCATCCTTGAGCGCCGCCTCAACTCTGACCTGGCCTGCTGTCCTGCTGGTCTCCCCATTCTACTTAAATAATTAATGCAATTTAGCAAATACTGCAGCTAAAGCAAACATTTTTCCCATCTTCCCTACATTGCAGGTACTGTAAAAAAACGTAAAGATGGCCTACCGCAAGCCAAGCGATCTGGACGGATTCATCCAGCTGATGCCGAAGGCGGATATGCGGGTGAAGGTGCAGCTGGCGGAGGATCTGGTCACATTCCTGAGCGACGACACAAACTCAATTGTGTGCACAGACATGGGCTTCCTCATCGACGGCTTGATGCCGTGGCTGACGGGCAGCCACTTTAAGATAGCACAAAAATCGCTGGAGGCCTTCTCGGAGCTGATCAAGCGGCTGGGCAGCGACTTTAATGCATACACGGCGACCGTGCTGCCACATGTGATCGATCGCCTTGGCGACAGTCGGGACACGGTGCGCGAGAAGGCCCAGCTATTGTTGCGTGATCTGATGGAGCACAAAGTGCAGTCGCCCCAAGGGTTGATCGACAAACTGGCCGTCAGTTGCTTTAAGCACAAGAACGCAAAGGTTCGCGAGGAGTTCCTGCAGACGATAGTGAATGCCCTTCACGAGTACGGCACACAGCAGCTGAGTGTTCGCACCTACATACCGCCCGTATGCGCCCTGCTCGGCGACCCCACGGTGAACGTTCGGGAGTCGGCCATACAAACGCTGGTGGAGATCTACAAGCATGTGGGAGACCGCCTGCGGCCGGATCTGCGCAAAATGGAGGATATGCCAGCCGCCAAGCTGGCTCTGCTCGAGCAGAAGTTCGATCAGGCCAAGCAGGAGGGTCTGCTGATGCCCTCCGCAGTTAAGAACGGCAATGGCAACGGCGTGGGACTCGACGAGGCCGACTACAGAGAGACGCCAAAGGAGAGGCCTCCCACCAGGATAGTGAAGCGGCAGCTCTATTCGGCCGCTGTCTCCAGCTTAAGACAAAAGCCGAGTGGACCGACCGATACCGGAGATGCGGGAGCTGTCACGATGGAAATCTTCGAGGCTAGCTTCGAGGTGGTGCCTCAACTGACGATCTTCCACGCTAAGGATATGGATGATGCGTATAAGCAGATACTGGTGGTCATCAGCGACAAGAACTGCGACTGGGAGAAGCGCGTCGATGCTCTGAAGAAGATTCGCGCCCTGTTGCTGATGAACTACCACGCCCAGCCGCAGTTTGTGGCTGTTCAGCTGAAGGAGTTGGCCCTGGGTTTCTTGGACATTGTCAAGGAGGAGCTGCGCTCTCAGGTCATACGCGAGGCGTGCATCACCATTGCCTACATGTCGAAGACATTGCGCAACAAGCTGGACGGCTTCTGCTGGAGCATATTGGAGCAGCTCATCAATCTGATACAGAACAGTGCCAAGGTCATTGCCTCGGCCTCAACGCTGGCCCTCAAGTACATCATCAAGTACACGCACTCGCCAAAGCTGCTAAAGATCTACACGGAAACGTTGCAGCAGTCCAAGTCGAAAGACATCAGATCCTCTCTCTGCGAGCTGATGGTCTTGCTCTTCGAGGAGTGGCAAACGAAGGCACTTGAGCGGCATGCAACTATCTTGCGGGATGTCCTCAAGAAGAGCCTTGGGGATGCAGACAGCGAGGCACGTAGGCATTCCAGGCGAGCCTACTGGGCCTATCGGAGGCATTTCCCCGATCTGGCCGATCAGATCTACGGCAACCTGGACATTGCCGCCCAGCGGGCCTTGGAAAGAGAGCGCGGTGATAGTGGCAGCGGCGGCCTAGCCGGCTTAGCTCCACCTCCATTGGAAACACGACGAACGGTGTCGCGCCTCGGACGAACTCCGGGCACACTGCAGAAGCCAACGCCCAGCATGCGATCCATTTCAGCGGTGGACACTGCGGCTGCACAGCGAGCCAAGGCACGGGCACAGTACACGCTCTACACGCGACAGAAGAAGCCAGTGGGGGCAACGAACTCGACCAATTCCACCCAATCGCAGGGGGGTTTTGGAGGGGCGAGCAGTGGATCCCTGCCACGACCTCGCCTGAACTCGAATAGTCACAGCCACACAGTGGTAACACCAGGCACGATTACTCCACGCACCCGGGGACGCGCAGGAGTATCGCAATCGCAGCCTGGATCCCGCTCCACCTCGCCCAGCACTAAGCTGCGCGACCAATTCGGTGGCGTGGGCAGTTACTACCGCGGGGCGACTGGGGCCATACCCAAGAAGGCATCCGGGATACCCAGGAGCACGGCCAGCTCCAGGGAAACGAGTCCCACACGGCTGGTTGGCGGCAGTGCCGGCGGCCTAATGAAGCGCAGCATGTACTCCACAGGAGCGGGCGCACGACGAACGCCAGAGCGAAACAATCCTGTGCGACCATCGGCAGCAGCACGACTGCTGGCCCAATCCCGCGAGGCAGAGCATACGCTCGGCGTGGGCGGAGTCGACGGCATTGAGGGGCAGTCGGACTTTGTCTCTGGGGACTACATGCGGAGCGGCGGCATGCGCATGGGCAGAAAACTGATGGGACGCGACGAGTGTGCGGATGACATTGATTCGGAGGCCAGTTCTGTGTGCTCCGAGCGATCGTTCGACTCCAGCTACACGAGGGGCAACAAGTCGAACTATTCGCTGAGTGGATCGCACACCCGCCTGGACTGGAGCGCACAGAGGGCACCGCTCGACGACATTGAGACGATCATCCAGTACTGCGCATCCACACACTGGTCGGAGAGGAAGGACGGCCTGATCAGCCTCACACAGTATCTGGCCGATGGCAAGGAGCTCTCGCAACAGCAGCTGCAGTGTGTCCTCGACATGTTCCGCAAGATGTTCATGGACACACACACGAAGGTGTATTCCCTGTTCCTCGACACTGTCACAGAGCTGATTCTCGTGCACGCCCACGAGCTGCACGACTGGCTGTTCATTCTCCTTACGCGACTGTTCAACAAGCTCGGCACGGACCTGCTCAACTCGATGCACAGCAAAATATGGAAGACCCTGCAGGTGGTGCACGAGTATTTCCCCACGCAGCTGCAGCTGAAGGAGCTGTTCCGCATCATCTCGGACTCCACGCAAACACCGACAACCAAAACACGCATTGCCATTTTAAAGTTCCTCACGGATCTGGCCAATACCTACGGCAAGAGCAGCGACTTCCCCAGCGACCAGAGCCTAGCCTGCGAGCGGACAGTCCTGAAGCTGGCCCAACTGTCGGCGGACCAGAAGTCCATCGAGCTGCGCTCCCAGGCCAGGTGCTGCCTGGTGGCCCTCTACCATCTGAACACTCCGGAGATGACAAAGCTGCTGGCCAATCTGCCCAAGGGATACCAGGACTCGGCGCGCTCCTGCATCCAGTCACACATGCGCCGTCAGAGCAGCGTCAATTCTGGGGCCAATTCCCCCAACAGCTCACCCCTGAGCAGCAGCAGTCCAAAGCCTCTGCAAAGCCCCTCCGTCGGGCCATTCGCCTCGCTCCAGAGCCATCAACTCAACATGAGCTCAACTAGTCCCCGAAGTCGGCAGTCGTCGGTGGAGCAGGAGCTGCTCTACTCCTCGGAGCTTGAGGTGCAGCACAACATCCAGAAGACGTCCGAGGAGATCCGCCACTGCTTCGGCGGCCAGTACCATTCGCTGGCGCCCAATGGCTTCAACGGACATCTGCAGTATCACGAGCAGGCGCAGCAGGACTCGTGTGCCTCCCTGTCTTCCAACTCCAAGACGCAATCGTCGGCCAATACCACGCAATCGAACACCCCAGAGTCGGCCACAATGCGGCTGGACCAGCTGGACAGGGGCGTCATGACACAATCGACGATGGCCAAGTCCCCGCAGCCCACGGGCGATGCCAACATGTTGGTCTCCATCAGCAGGGCCGACAACGGCGAGCTGATCCTGCCCGGCGATATGATGGAGAGCGAGGTCATGTCCGTGGCGTTGACACTCACTAAGGACCAGCCGGTGGAGCAGCTGCAGACGTCGCTGGCCAATTTGGGGATCTGCATCAAGGGCGGCAACTGTGAGCTGCCGAATAAGCACTTTAGATCGATTATGCGCATGCTGCTCAACATTCTGGAGGCAGAGCACACGGATGTGGTTATCGCTGGCCTGCATGTGCTCAGCAAGATCATGCGCAGCAACAAGATGCGCCACAACTGGATGCACTTCCTCGAGCTGATACTCCTGAAGATCATCCAGTGCTATCAGCACAGCAAGGAGGCAATGCGGGAGATCGATGCCATGATTGTACGCATTGCCCCGTGCCTGCCGCTCGATTTGTCAATCAACATTGTGAATCCGGTGATTGCCACGGGCGAGTTTCCCACCAACCTGTGCGCCATCAAGATCCTGCTGGAGGTGACCGAGCACCATGGCGTGGAGATCACGGACACCCATCTGGACAATGTGTTCCCCAATTTGGCGCGATCCACGGACGACCAGGAGTCCATGGTGCGCAAAGCGGCTGTCTTCTGCATCGTCAAGCTGTACATTGTGCTCGGCGAGGACAAGGTGAAGCCGAAGCTGTCGGCGCTGAACCCGAGCAAGCGGCGGCTGCTCAACGTCTACATTGAGAAGCAGAGAAATTCAAGCGGCGGCGGTAGCTCCACCAAGAACTCCTCGGCTGCCTCATCCTCATGATTGCGGGCACACTCGCCGGCCCGGCACCACAAAGACACTGACGCCACGCCGTCTCTTAGCATACGCAAGCAGTGAAGGACGAGGGAATTATTTAATGATATATAACTAATGATATAACTAATTATTTATAACTCTAATTCTTACTGATGGATGATGATGATACGCGTATATGTATTGTGAAAGAGAGAGAGAGAGAGCAACAAATCCCCTTCTAAAGTGTCGACAGATCAAACTAATTATATTATATAATGAAAGATCGATCAACCCCCAAGTGTACTAAACAAAAAAACGAAAAACAAAAACAAAACAAATAAGAAAAATCTGTAGCCAACTGTCTGTCACCTTTAATTCTAGTTCTAATGCTAAATGCTAATGCTGTGCTTCAACCCACGTTTACGACTATCTACTATATACCCTCCCCTGCCCCCACTCTCGTCAAAATTGTTTATAAAATGATTTACATTGGCTTTTTCCTAATATAAACCATGCTTCTTGTATTTAAGTTCCAATGATTCTTCGTGTCCTTTTTGTTTCATTTTCTGCTCAACTGAATTCTAATTCATTTACAACTGAACTATTTTTGTAATTAATTTAAAAGAAAAAACACACACACACGCATACACCACAACTCGAACACGAACACAACACACAAGAACAAAAATAAAAACAAAAAACCAACAATAAACGATTCTAGGTTATGTAATAATATTTATAAATTAATTAAACGAATAAAACAGTTACAACCGAACATACCGATCACATGTACATTATAAAAGACAAAGTACAAGGTACATGGACTTTAGCATTTCGTTTACCATCAACATCCTTTTTGCTAATCATTTTTTGTGTAATTTATTTCATAAAATTCAAACTTTCAAATATTGTTTTTTTTTTGTATTTACACACGGACTTAATTTTACTAAATACTTGTGTTCTTATTACGCCTCCTTTTGAGTGGGTTGTTTACACCCTCGACAGGGGTTTACTTGCTTCCTTTTCTCGGGGGTGAGTACGTACACTCGTAGACTCGATATTAACTAATTTTAAACGCTATTAAACATTTTTGAATGTTGCTCGATGTGTGTTTTGGGGTTTGTTATTTTGCTCCTTGTTCACTCGCTTTGAAATTGAATTGTTGGGCCCATTTGAAACCTGAATTTGTTTTTGCTTTGGTACGAGGTAAATCATACAATACAAATTCGATAATGTCTGTTGTATTTGTTCACGCACAGATATTCAGATTATTACAAATATAATATTCGGAAATCAAGTAAAATTAAGGCACTTAATCGAACAAAGAAATCAATTCGAAAAGGGTGTACGAAATTCGTGGTTAGTAATTCGATAGATACGAGTATATGTAGTAAGAAAATGTTTGCCAAGTACAAATTAGTGCGGTGGTTCAAGTGTGTGTGGTGTGTGTGTGTGTATCTGTGTGTACTGCATTGCTTTAACAATTACAATTACAATAACTATACCTCTGACCTGTAGCCTAGAGCAGTAGCTAAACTTGAATTTGTATTGTACATAAAAGTAGTTCCTAAAATTATTAATGGTGTTTCTTTTTTGATTAAAGATCGACTTTCAATGGCACATGTTTTGTTGTTTTTTTTTTTGCGAATTGCTATTGGTAGTCCCCAAACTCGCCCGAGAACCGCTTCAAGTATTTTGTGCCCAAGTAATCTTTATTCGAATCTTTCAAGCGGTTCTTTATGGAGATTTTTCCTGTTGTAAAGAGTTGTGTAACTGCTCGAAAGACTTTTCTTATATGCCTACATATAACCTTTACGAAATGCATTTGTATGTACAGTGGGACAAGATTTCAGTTTCGATTTAAAATAGATTGAACTACTTATCTACTTATTTACTTATGTAAATTGTTGACTACTTTACACGTATTTATGTAGACGGTTTGCTAACAATATTTTGGCTTCTTGGTTTCTTGGTTATTCTTGAATTTTGACTGCAAACAATGCCGTGACAGTAGCCCTACCCCACACAGCAACAAAAACTCTTCTGTTTAGGGGGAGTGGCTGTCCCGAATCATTGTCGCATTTTGACCGAAAAAGGCACACACAGAGAATTTCGAATGACAACGATTTTTGCACGACTAAAACAACACTAAACTCTAATCTTAGCTGCTCTTCCCTTACATATATCGATCTGTATTTTTATCTGCTGCCATTTAGTAGCCATTGCAGCGTATCTCCCCGTATCGATGTCGTGGCCTGCCCGCTCCGAATGCCGCATATCGCTCATACGCCATATAGTCCGGCATTTCGTAGCCATAGCCGCCGTGTCCGCGAATTGCCCGATTTCGTGCATGTGCCATGTGCATGTGTGCCTGGTAGCCAGCATGCTGCTGCTCCTCATAGGGATGATAGCTCTGCGGCGGCGTGGAGGGCGGCTCGTAGTAGCCGCCTGTGGTGTAGGGCGAGAAATTGCTATTGCTTGCGGCATACTCCTCAGCCAGACGCTCGACCAGCGACTCGGGCGTCTGCAGGAACCTCTCCGAGAAGCGACCAATTTCGGTGGAGCCAAAGGCCTGCAGGAAACCCGGCAACGGCTTGATGTCCTGCAGGGATATGAAAATTAAATTTAAAACGTTTTGCAGATTACACGGCTAGACGCTGCTCACCCTTATCTGCTCTCTGACTGTGGGCTCCATCGACTCCAACTGCTCCTCGCCGCCGGCTTCCCTTTTGCTTGTTCTTCGCTTTGATTTTTTGCTCGGAATGAGATCGCATTCCATGATGCGATTGCTGTTGCTGATGCTACGACTCTTGGCGGCCGTTATCTGTCGCTTATGGCTGATGGGCGTCTGCTGCTGCTGTTGCTGGAACAGAGGAGCCAAGGCGGGCGGGACGCTGGCTGACTGGCCATAGCCCACGGGCGAGTTTTGTGGCACGGGCGGAGTGCGCGAGCGTCGCGGCGATGTACTCCAGTTGTTGGACGTTGTTGTGGCTGGCGGCAATGGATGTTCCTGCAGCAGAAAATCGATTTAGTTTTCCAGTTTTGCAGTGCCGAAAGGAAGCAACAAAGTTGTTACGCTCAAGTGGCGGGCACTTGAAAAAACTTTTAGCTCCTGGCCCCCAGCTCTAAGCCCCAATCCGAGAGCTGGCGCGTGCTCGCTGATGGCAGCTCATGTTACCAGGCAACCCCTAGGACCCCCAGGCGCACCCAGCACCCAGCACACAGCACCCCCTAAGCCAAGCCTCACCTCGCACCAGCTCCAGTCATAGTCATAGTCACAGTCGTCGTCAGCCGGGTGAAGTTCAACATAGCGCCCCAAAAAATCAATAGGCGCCCCTTTTTTGCACAATACTCGGCGTACACGACGGCTGGCACAGACACCCTGTAAAAAGGCTTCCCGCCGTTGGTATCGCTCTCTCTCTCTGTGGGAGAGCTTTTTGTGTGCTTTCTGTCAGAGAGCGAGACTCTCTTTCGGGTGAAGTGAGTGCCTAGAAAGCCGGTCGATGGAGCTAAACGCATTTCGCTTTTGGTCTTCTCTTTTGGCCACTCGTCTGCTGCGTAAAGGATAGCGAACGAACGCCTGTAGCCAACGCAGTCGAGGCTGTCATTATCAGGCTCTCGTTTCTCCGATGCTTTGGCCTAATTTATCCCGGTGCGTGGCTCCAATGTGGAGCATAATGAGCATGCCACACCATCCCGCATACCCACAGACCATTGCCGAAGCCATCTCGACAGCACTAATTGGAAACCCAATCGGGACAAGTCGGAACGGGACCACTAATCAACTCTGGGAGGAGCAGCTGCTGCTGCTGCTGCAGATTGCTGCTCCTGCAGTTTTAATTTTCAATTTGGGCGCCTCAACGCTAATTTGATTTAATCCTCAACTTACCCCTGGTTCTGGCTTTTCCGCTGCATCCCCGCTGATTGGATTAGAGGGCGAACCCCGCTCCACTGCATCCTGCGGCGTTGTTGTTGTCGTTCTATCTACTGCCGTGTCTGCTGCTGCTCCTGCTACTGGTGTCTCCTTGTTTGGCTTCGACAAATTGATTTCCGCTCGCCGCACAACTTCCGACACGGCGGCGGCGGCGGCGGCGGCTGTGGGCGTCGGAGTCGCCTTATCAATGCTGGCCACTGGCGGTGTTGGCGGCGACGCTGACTGCGCCGCTGGCGCGCTTATGTCATCTGGAAAGCAAGCAGAGATAAAAGTATAGAAGCCGTCACTCAGCAGCAGTAGGTACCCCGCTGGGAGGGAAAATCAATATTGCTAAAAAGATTTCGTTTATGGAGTTCGTTCCCCAATTCCTGGGAATTTCTGAGGCTCTAATTATTTTGTCATGCGTGCGGACTTCAATCAAGGGTTAAAATTCATGAATCCATTTGACCAGTCTCGCAGCGAGCGGAGCCAACCCAAGCAAAGGGCTTTTTCGCACGCGCTTATCAAATATTTTTGCTGTGACTGTTCCCCCCAAGCGGATTGCCTCTGTATTGAGCGAGGGATAGAGAGAGGAGAGCCAGTCCCCAGAGAGAAAGAGAGCGGGAGCGAGCGCGTCATGCACTTGTTGAACGTGCTACACTCATACAGTTTAGCGCCAGTTTGCGTGAGCGGCATAGCAAAGCCGAAGACGGAGCTGAAATCAACAAAAAGTTTAGCGCACTTTTCGGCGCATGCGACTCGACCCGAACCCCGTACCGTGTTTACCGTTTTTAGTGGTTCGACTGGTTGTTGTTGTTGCTGTTCCCGCTGCTGTTACTGCGTTGCACTTAAAGTTGCAGTTATATGTGGCAATAAATCAATTATTGCTGCATATTAAAGTGGAATTTTGGGATACCAACAAAAGTTCGTCATTGAATTTATGGTTTTGTGAGAGAATGAGTAGAGAAATTGGTTTCTTCTTGCCCGATCTAGTTGGTCGATAATGTACCTTGATCGATAAGTTGGTTTCTCACTTTATTTGACATAACGGCCATTGATTTTTGCCCCAATATGAGTACGAGCACGAGTATGTGTGGGGAGGCTACAGCTTGGGGGACTCTGGCTATTGCACTATGCTTCAGAGACTGGCTGGCTCTCTAATAGTCGTAGTAGTATGTGTAGCGCGTCTGTATGTGTGGCACCATCAACTACAACCACCACATTACGCTGTAAAGTTCATTTACATGCTAGCTGTGATGACATTTCACTCATACAAACGGGGAGCCACACAAACACAGACGGTAAGACACCCCCTTGAAAAGCCTGCCGTGGTTTTGTGTCTGTGGGGGTGTCTGTGTGTGTAAGTCAAACGTCCATTGATAACGAGGAAGCTCCAAACCAACACCAACACACACTCAGAAGCATACACATATATAAACTCCCCCACGAGTTCGTTTGCATTGCGAAATATTTCGAAGAGCTGTCATCCGTTCGGACGGACAGGCTCTCACCTGACTTTCAGCCCATAGCCAGAGCTGCTAACTTATTGATTTGCACACACTACATCAAACAAGCAAGCGAAAACCCCAAGAAATTAAAAAGCGACTCATCGGGGAAAACACGTCGCGTGCCCAAATAGTCAGCTAATTTTTGGCGAGCCTTTAAAGCGCCATGAGCCATGACGTACCTTCAGCTCTACCCCTGGTTGCTCGCCTGTGTCCCACCCGCATCGTGGCTGTAAGTCACGCTGTCAGGAAGCGGAAGTATTTCAGCAGTTAACCAACGCTGATTGGTTGAGTGTTTGCAAAACGTCGAGTCCGCAAGAGGTCGGCCCCGTCTCCGCCTACATCTGCCTGCTGACGGACATTGCTTGTCAGGCGCTACGTCGCAGACGACACTCCTGCACCGGGCCTGCTGACAACGATGACGGCAATGTGAATGGACAGTTCTTGCATTAATTTGCATGCAGAATCAAGCATAGCACTCTGTGTGTGCCGTGCACAGTGGTTAGACTCCACTGTGGCTTTCGGTTCTTCGAGGGTTTCCTGCTGCCCCACTGTGCGCCATTCCCAGTCGATTTGGCTCCCCTGCTGCCATGCCACCCCTTGGCTGACTTTAATACTTGTTACATAATCTGCCCGTGCCTGACATATGTTTGCATAAATTTACCAATGCTCCCCCATCCGCTCTGCCTCCCTCCACTCTCGCATAAATGCAAATTAAATAGAGTGTAAGAAAAAATCGTTGATAAAAAGCTGACAACTTACCAGGAATATCGAGCGAAGTGGAGCCGGACTTTGTCACTTTGCTCTCCTCCAGCTCTGGCTCTGACTCCACTGATGGCTGCTGCTGTGGCTGCTGTTGTTTTTGCTGCTGTGACTGCTGCTGCTGCTGCTGCATCTCTTCCTCCTCGTATTCGGCGGGACAGTGGTAGGGCACACAGGAGGCTGACTCCACGGACATATTCACCGGATACTCGCCGCTGTAGACGGGCGTGCTCTGGCTGCTGTCGCTCCTGGCCCGGGTGCTGCAGTTGCTGATCCCACTGTCCGTGCCCGTGGCGCTGATCAGGGGTGGTGAGGTGGTCAGCCTCTGTGCTGGCGATCCCGCCTCCACCTCCAGCTCAACGGGCAGCGATTCCTCCAGCTTCGGTGTGGCAGACAGCGGCAACTGCTGCTGCTGCTGATGCTGCTCTGGGTAGCCACGGATTGACTCTAGATAGTTGGGTGGCAAAACTGTTCGATTGGGTGCTGGTGTCGTCGATCGTCCTGGCGGTGCGTAGTGGGGCGTGGGTCCCGTGTAGCCTCCAAAGCCTCTCGCCTGTCCGTAGGCTGAACTGGAGGCGGAAGAACTGTACAGCGAGGGTGGAGGCTGCTCGTAGCCAGGCTGCTGCTGCGGCTGCTGATGCTGTGCCGGATGCTGGTAGGGATGTGCCTGAGGATGCGGCCTGGGCGGATAGTGCAGCACGCTGGAGGGGATCAACTGCTGGCCAGCAGGCGTAAACATTCCCTGATGTGGATGCGCGTGCGGCTGGCTGTAGTGGGGCGAGGCATAGGCGGCATAGCGATAGTAATTCGGCATATACGAAGAGCCACCCGATCCATAGCCATAGCCACCCGCATAGGGATGATAGCCAGCATATCCGGATCTGTACGGTTGCGGAGGATAGTGCGACATGGCAGTCTGATGTGGATACGGATTTGGAAGTGGATGATGAGAGTGAGGAGAGTGCTGGTGCTGATGCTGATGCTGATGGTGATGGTGATCGTAGTAGCCGGCCTGGTAACGATCCGACATGTTCTGAGCTTCTACTTGGCGAAAGTTTGAAAGTTTCTGCCTCCCCCAATCTATTGGCTGAGGCCAGTCGTGGTCGTGGTCGTGGTCGTGGTCTCCCCCATCCCGTTTGCGGTGCCTTCCATATTGCCTGGTCAACGTCGTCGCTTTTGGTGTCCTCTTACATGTGTCTCTTATTGATTTTCCCTCCTCCTACAGCTACACCTAGACTGTGTTGCCACTCCGAAATCCTGGGCTCTCACCCCCTGCTTATCCTTTGCGTTGTTTTGTCGCTTTTGTTGCGTCCTTGTCTGCCTTGTCCACGCTTGGCTGCCTTTTATTTATGCTGGAATCAATTTTTGCCACACTTGCAGTTTTCTTTTGTCCTGCAACGAAGGGGATAGACAGGGAAAGAGAAATGGGTTGGTTTATTATCAGACGAAAAATAGTGTGGCCCAAGCGAAGGGGCAGGGAAATGGCAATGGGTTTCGGGATTGAGATTGGCAATGATTGTGGGCAGATCGTTAAACAGTTGGCCTGCCCAACAATTCAATTAACATTGAACCAATAACATTTTATGCTCAAGACGTGTGGCCTGTGTCTGAGGCTGAGCTAGAAATGGGATTAACAGATAAGTGAAGAAGCCATTCCAGAAGTGCTGGGAGTCTGGCCAGTTACATATTACAGCTGCTGTAGCCAGCAAAGAAACAAATGCCAGGGGCAGTCGCTGAATGAACAAACTCTTGAGATTCAAGACTCCATTCCATATGCCAATGAGAGGCTGCACAAACCAAACATACCAAATATGCCGAGCCTGTTATTATGTATAAATGTGGTGGTGGTGGCTGGCGGCTGCTGAAGATGCCCGTTAAGTGGCGGTGGGTTGGTTGGTGGTTGGGAGAGTGCGAAACAACTGCCGGCTGCATCTCCTCATGATGAGCCATGCGCAAAATTCCGTTTGTTTTGCACTCACGCACGGGCAGGAGTAGCAGCCGAAATGGGTGGTGGAGGTGGCCACAACAGCCACACAGCCATACAGCCATACAGCCACTCAACTTATCGAGCGCATCTACCCAATCTCGCCACACACAAGCACCCGCACACACACCCATTGCAATGGATGAATAACCGCATGCATTTTGGCCGCATGCAAGCCGTTAATGAGCCACAAAAGTGCACACACAAACCAGAGAGTAGATGGAAGCTGGCCTGCCCCATTGATAAGGAGGGGGCACAGGAAATGAAGGGGCTGGCAGGGCTAAAGAGTAATAGTCGTCACCAAAGCGTCATTCAGCAGCTTCGCCCACACACACACACACAACACACACACATACATAACATCTGTGTTCGTGTATAAATTTGTTGGTGTGCGTCGCTGTAAGCTTGCGCTTGACGTGTGCGTTTATTGATTAATAAACTTTTTGTGCAAAAAAAAAACAACAAAAAAAGACAAAAACAAAATATAATTGAAGGCAATTGGGGGTGTGGGTGTCGGGGGGTGTTGGGCAAACTTTATTGATCCGGTGACGCTGACGTTGATGATGATGATAGTGAAGATAATGATGATGATGTCCTGGCAGCAAATTAGCAAGTCCAAGGGGTTGGGCTGGAGGTGTGGACGATGGACAACTCTATTAGCAAAGTCAACCAGGGAGGCAGGGGCAGAATGGATAACATAATCAATGTAAACACAAGCTCGCACAGAGAGCAAGAGCAAGAGAGCGTGAGAGAGCGTGGGTCCATGCCGGCAGAGAGCATAATAGCGGAGCGACAGAGAGCTTCAGTGAGTGAGAAGAGAGCGAGCTTTTCACGCCACCCCCAAAAAAGGGTTAGGTGCGCGTCAAAGGAACAATGTGCGGAGGAGCCGTAAATGAAATGAGCCTCGAAATACGTTAAGCAACTGCAATCAGTCCTGCCAGGGTGGACCCTACACTCGCCCCCAGACTGGCGCGCCAAGCCACGCCACTCTCTGGCACTCTTCTGCAGCCAAAGCAGCGACAGCCACAGTGGTGGGTGGTGGCAACAGTGAGTGAGCAGCAGGAAACGGAAGCCGAGCACGAGGTAGAAATGTAAATGGCTAGATGCTGCGTGTTCCAAACACACCCCTTACTGGCACTGGCACTGGTGTCGGTGTCTCCATTTATGTATTGGTGGTTCCTTTTTTTCTGTTTGCTCTTTGCTCTGTTTTGGGACAGTGCGACACAACAGCAATGGTAACAGCAACAGCCTCCCACTGTACCCTGTACCCTGTACCCTGTACATAAATCAATAAAAACAGCAGCCCGAGACGGGTTTTTGGTCTGCCAAAGCCGCTGCTGCTGGCCGTGTGGCTTTCTGTACTTTTTGAAATTTCAGAGGCAGCGCCAGCTCCTCCAACACCCACGATTACATTACACGGCTCCTGCGTCACGTCACACGCTGCGTATGTGCATCGGACCCGTGGCTGTGCCTGTGCCTGCTCGGGAGGCACTTGAGCTGGCGACTGGAATGTATGCAGCGCAACTTTCTGATTTTAATTGAGTTGCTGCCCCTGCAGCTGCCACGGCTTTTGTCAATGATGGATTTCAATAATTGGGGCAGGGATTGCATGCAAGCGTGGGAGTGTCTCAACATGTTCCAAAAACAATTTTGTCAACCCAAAAAACAAAGAAAATTTAATTGAAAAACAATATCAAAGAAACATTTTTATGGAAAACTCTCAACTAAAATTGATATTTACCAAATATCCAGCACGATATTCACGCTTGAATAATTTGTTTGTAATATTTTAAACTTTTTATTATTAATTTCTTTATATATTTATTTTCGTTTTAGTTTTTTAATTGTTTTCTGTACTTGAATCAATTTCACATCACGAATATATTTTTGCTAAAACTCTCATTTCCGTTTTCACTTGCCACAAAATACCGTTACATTTTCAAATGTGGCTACAAAAACCGTTCGTACACAATGGCCCTGAAGCACGGCCAGCCAGACACACGCTCTCTCTTCGAGCACTCTCGCGGAAAAATCGAAGAGCAGCCACACTTTGGGGCGGCCCAAATGATCAGCTCTGTGGCAGAGCAGAGCAGTGCAGAGGCACAGCAGACAGAGCACACCACACTTCCCTGAGTGCCGGATGGCAGCGGTGGTGTTGCTCTTGCTTCAGTCTGATGGACTGAATGCCTACGCTGCTGTGGTGTAGCTGTAGCCAAAAATGTTACGTATACGCTGCATGTGTTGCGCGCGCGAAAGTCCGACGTAGACTGAAATGCGATACGCTGGCGCGCTTCCATTTATACACCGAAGGCCCTGCAACACGGCGAATGGCGAATGGCGAACAGCGAACGGGAGACCGAAGTCCCCAGTGGCAAGAACAAGAAAAGCTGGCAAAAGACGTGGTGGCAGCTGAAAAAGGAGCAAAAACAGACTAAGAGCCAAAGCGAAAACAGAAAACGGCACAGCCAGCTCGCAGCTGCACTGGGCACAGGCACATACCTCGAACCTCGTACCTCGTACCTCGTACTCGCAGTCGTAGTAGAGCTATGTGACCCGATTCGATGGCAAGCTGCCACATGCGCGGGACAGCTCTCCGAGCGAGCATCAAACTGAGAAGAGCGGAGAGAGGATTGTGTGTGGCTGCACTTTGGGGCTGATGGCGGGCTGCTCTCGCTCTCTCTCGAATTTGTTGAACTTTATTCACTTTGCTTTGCTTACGAATTAGAGCACAAAACAGAAACCAAACAAAAACAGAGCGGAATCTAGACCGTTATGTTACTTGCAACGAGTGGTGGCAAGGGGGGAGAGAGAGAAAGAGAGAGAGATTGCGCAGGGAAAATGTTTGCCAAATTCCCATTTGGGGGTTTCCCACGTTGTGAACGTGAATGAGGCACGAGGCGAGGTATGTATAGGCTCGATTTATCGATGTCCGGGATAGGAACAGAACAGAGCAGAACGAACTGAACTGCCATCAAAATGCAAAGCCGTAGCACGCTTTCCGGGGCAGCCGCAGATGTACGAACAGAGCTTTAAGCGTAGCTAACCGCAAATTATTTGGCCACTGAACCCTTGCGGCATTTGGCATCTAAACCTCGACCCCTGATGACCGATAAGCCAAAAGGTGGAAAGTTAAGCTGGCAGATAGCACATATGGGAGCTATAGGGGAGCTCTATTGATTATATTTTGGGGTGCAGCCGCCAAGTGGTGGTTCGTTCGCTACTGAAAGTTGTGAACATATTTCAAACAGACAAAAACCGCCTGAAAATCAAATCAATTCTTATGGCGTACCCCTCTGGCTACGCGCCTGAGTTTCTTAAGAACTCTCTCACAGCTCCCGGCCACTGCGCAGTCTCAGCTATCTCTCGCGCTCTCCCGCTCTTACTCTCTCTCTCTCTCTCTCTCTCGTTGTGGCCAAGTGCACGTGTTTGTTGCGGTTTCCGTTTGCTACCAAAGAGGAAAGCCCTCGAAATATATGTGTGGGTGCAAGAAAAAAAACGTAAACAAAGTGTGCGCACGCAACGAAATATTACAGTGGGGTAGGATGGAGTCGAAGATGGAGTTGGCTCCCCTCGAAGGGTGTTCTTGCTGCTGCTATTGATTGTGTAGACAACAAACAGGGTGCTTTGCTCGCAAACAGTCTTTACTGCAGCTCGTAACTTAAAACTAGTCAAGAGACGAACGAAGACACAAAATAAACGCAGAACCAGGATCCAGAATCAGCCAAACCAGTGAGCGCCCATGCAGTCGCGTGTCCATTCCGTCTGACAGACCCAGCACCACTCGAAGCCGCAGCCAGCGCGTGTACAGACCATGTGCATGCAGCCGCCTGGAAGATGAGAGACAATAATGTAGCATGGCATTTACGTAAAGCTGACGACTTGCGTCTCTTGGTTCCAGCACATACCATCGCGCTCCGTGGGGGTTCGACATTTGGGACAGGGCTTGGTACTGACTTTGATGGTGACGTTGGTGGCCTCCTCCCAGCGTGCCTCGGCCGCGCGCTAAGAACGCAAACGATTACACAATCACACAGTGATTTGTGTCAAGAAAATGCTTACATTCGGGTCCACGGCGTACTCGCAGGAGTTGGAGGCACTGGCACTGCCACCGTTTGGCAGACACTCCCCAATGTGATAGCCCTGCAGGCAGTTGCGACAGAATACATAGCCACAGCCACTCTGACAGGTTACCTTGCGGCAGTCGGGCTCCACGAGCAATCCCATGCCGCAACCCGGCTGTGGGCAGAGCACGCCGCCAGCCTGCAGCACAAACTCCTCGGTGGCAAAGCGCTGATACCGATCGTACTCCTCCCGTGTCAGCAGCTTAAAGTGATGGATTTCCTCTATAAATGAGTGCTCACAGCCTGCAGGACAAGGCAGTGTGTAGCCAAAGTCCGGATGAGGCATAAACTGTCGCTCGCTTAGGCGCGAACGGCAATATTGGCGAAAACAGTCAATACACGCGACGTGCTGGGAAGCGCAGGGGAAGACCAAAACTGTTTCACTGCAAAGGAATCAATTAATGGGCATTTGAACTAGCATAGAAAAGCGCTTCCACTGACCATACATCCGTGCAGGCAAGGCAGGGCACATCTTTGAAATTGCTCTTAATTAAATTTAGTGGCGCCGCAAAATCCTTTTCTCCGCCCGATATATGCTCGGCGCATTTGAAGTAGAACTCGGCAAAAGGTGGATCGCCAGCCGCATTGTCCACACACGCAATCTCCAGGCTCTCGCAGTGTCCGGGTATGCGTCGGGGCTTGAGCACATCGTCCCAGCACTCTGGATCGCGATGCACTGTGAAGGCGCCGCCCTTGCAGAGCGAGCAGCGCACACGGAGCTTGCCATTGCACAGCTTATCGCACTGTCCGCAGTGCACAAAGAAGTGGGCTTTGGCGCGGACGCGATCTGGAAGATTTAGACAAAGTTTAGTAAGAAATTCCTAAAGAAATTTCTACCACCTGTTGCCCACCTTCGTCTGTGATGTTGAGACGCTCGTCGTTCTCCAGCTGCAAGTCCAGCAGGGTTTCGTTAAGCGGCTTGGAAGCTTCCTCCGTTGGGGGCTCTTCCTCCTCCAGCGTCGCTGAAGGAAGTTTTTCCCGCCGCACTGGCGGTCGCATGCGAATCGCGTGCAAAATGCTTTGCTGCCCCAGATCGCATTGCTACTAAAAGTAAAGGGGATTAGTATGTCATTTAGGTGTCAGTGCCACTGACCTACCATTATGGTTGTTGCGTCACTTAGTTCCTTGCCGGCAAATATGATTTTCACCTCCTCCGGCTGCAGTCCCAGCTGCGGCGCCACCAATTCCTTCACGTTCTTGATGTCCCATTGCGGCTCCAAGTTCACTGTCAGCGTGCGCCCAGTGTTTGTTTTGACATAGATTTTCAGTGTGTTTGTCAGTGTCTTGCCCCCGAATTGCAACAGTTCCAGCATTTTGCGCACAAACGAGGCAATAAATTCGAAAATAAAACTCATTTGTTATCTTTTTTTTTTGTTTTGGTATTTAATTGCCGCGAAATTGGATGGTCACACGATCGCGGAATTATCTATAAAATATACCGTCAGGTCTTCGTAAATATACCAAAATATACCATTGAATCTTCAAAACATACCGTAAATATACCGTAGTCTTAAATTATATTCCTCGATTTTGATGTTCTATTTGATTTTACAAGCTTGCAAAGACTTTTAACACTGAAACAATAATTTAATCCTTTTGAAGAATTAATTTAACGTATTTAGTACGTAGTAGTAATTTTTATTGGTTTGTATGCCCTATGACCTTATATTTTACAAATTCAAATATTCTTTTTTTTTTTTTATTTAATCGCTACAGAGAAATTGTATGGTCCGCACGACCTCGAAATTATCGATAAAATATACAGTCTGACCCTAAGAAATATACCGAAACAAACCTTTCCATTTTATATATACCGCAAAGCGTTAGCACGTATTTTTGCGCGCAAATGAAACTAAAATGTTGTAAACAGAGCCACAGATCGACTTGAAAGTAATTTTGATTAAGCTGATAGAAATGTCAGGTTTTGTTTATAAAGAGGTGAACGGGGACTTGTTCAGCGCGAAGGCCGACTATTCCATGTGCCATTGCGTGGGCGCTGACCTGCGTATGGGCAAAGGGATCGCTGTCAAGTTTCGGTGTGTCCTACGTTCTCCTTTGCAGAACACAAAACTAACAATTTTATGTACTTCCGCAGCACTAAGTTTGGCCAGCTGCTGACATTGCAGAGGCAGAATGTCCAGCCGGGTGGCGTGGCCATCCTAAAGGATCAGGAGCGTTTTATCTACAATCTCGTTTCCAAGCAAACGAGCTGGGGAAAGCCCACCTATCAGCTACTCCACAGCTCCTTGACCGCGATGCGGCAGCATATGGTATGTGGAAACTATGCACCATTTCTACTCCAATTTGTTCACCTTCGTTGTGTCCTCTATTTCAGATTGCCCACAATGTCCACAAGCTGGCTATGCCTCGCATTGGATGCGGCCTGGACGGACTCTCCTGGATGAAAGTGAAAGAAATGGTCTGCGAGATTTTCCAGTCGGATGCTATTGAACTAGTTGTATATAATTATGTGCTCCGTGCAGCCAAATAGTAAATGTAGTAAATGTAAGTTAACTTAAACATGTAACTTTGTAAACATATGTAAGAAAAGATTTTTTTAATAAAAATGAAAAGGGCTGCTTTTGTTCGTGAAATTATAGCATACTTCCAGGCTGAAATGTTCCCAATTACAAAATAGCGTAGGAAAGCCATATCCTGCAGTCCTTGTGGTCCTTGATGGACTCAAGCGATACAGGAGACTCGTACTCTCGCCAGGAGGCATGCCATGTCCTGATCGGACAGGAAACAACCGAGTTATACCGTTGTAGGGGATTTTATATAAAAACAATATTCAAATGGCATTATCCTTAATGTCCTTGCACCCGAAGTGATCCGGGACATTGTCCCGATCTCGAGGAGGCGTGAAATGTCCTTTTTCGACTGGAAACAGCTGAGCTATAGCCTTGTAGAGATTAAAATGAAAAAACAACGTGAAAATTTCATTATCCTTAATGCACCCGAACTGGTCGCAAAGGATCCAGCACTTTGTGCCGATCACGAGTATTCATTGCACATCCTGGTCGGACCACAAAAAAAGCAGAAAACAACAAAACAAATCGCTCCTGTTCTTATTGTCTAATTTTGACAGTCACCCCTTTGCACAGTGGCGCCCCCGCGATGAAGACGGCGATTTCTGGAACTAAAATTGGGTAGTTCGATAATTGGCCGCTCTGTGTTGGGGCGCCACTGTGAACTTGTGAAATTCCTATTTGCACAGTAGCGCCCCTTCGATGAAAACGGCCGTTTATAGAACTAAAATAGTGTGGTTCGATAATTTGCCGCTCTGTGTTGGGGCGCCACTGTGAACTTTTGAAATTGCTTCACTGAAATGGCCGAAAACTAGAAAATTTTCAGGCCAAGTACCAGGCGAACAGAAGTCAGCAGAAGGTAACTGGTTTCCATGTTTTTTCACTGTGTCAAAAGCTGGATGCTATTAAACCGCAATTAATTTTTGTAGTCGTCAAGCAACTAAAAGTATGCATCATGATTTTATGAGCAAAGTAAATTAAGAAATTGCTCAAAAATACTGTAACATACTTTTAGTTACTCTGCATTTGAACACATTTAAAACAAAAACTTCGAGAACATCTACTTTTGAAAACAACAACAACAGGACAGTTTTGTTTTCTTCTTTTCTCCTGTATTTGTTTTCCGATCAGGATGTGCCACACCTTTTCGTAATCAGGACAAATTCCCCGATCCTTTTCAATCACTTTCGCTTCAAGGACATCAAGGATTAAGGATTCAATTGCAATTCGTTATCTTTGTATATTTTCTTTGTATATTTCTCTGTGATCAGAAAACATCCCTATTTTATTGGAGTCCCTGTCTAGGATCAAAAATATTTCCCATTCCGATAATAAACACAATTAATGTTATGTACATATGTATATGTATATGTATACGTCTTTTATTTGATATCTTAGCCTAGAATTGATTCTTAATTGCTTGGCGGAGGCACAAAGTTGTAGACGACAATCTCCAGCTGCTCCTGCCCGAAGACATACTCCAGAACGCCGCTGACTTTGTCCCACTCCAAGCCATCAATACCGCAACCGATGCGCGGTATGGCCAGCAGCTTAACGTTGTTCTTGCGCTGCCAGAAGGTATTCGAAATGCATAAGCAGAGAATTTATCTAAAAGTTAGTGTAAGCCACTCACCATGTGTTCGCGCATCTGCTCCAGAGATGACTGCAGCGACTCGTATGTTGGTTTTCCCCAGCTTTGTGGCTTCGTCACCAGATAGTATATGTAGCGATCATTATCCTTGAGCACAGCCACATCACCGCTGGCCGCCTTCTGGGCACGCAGCTCATCGACCTTGCCGTAGACCTCCTTGAACTTCACTGCTATCCCTGCGCCCATGGCCAAGTCAGCGCCCACGCAATGGGCCAGCGAGTGCGTCTTGGGAGCCGAGAATAGATCCCCATCGATTTCGTTGATTTGATAGCCTTGTCCTGCCATGCCGACCACAAAAGCGCGACGAAATGCTTGACGAAGCTCTAAAAGTTTAGGACAATACATTTTTGTTTATAATGTGTTGATAATTACAGTTTACAGAATGTGACAGTACACAATGGAGCATGCCAAAGTGGAAGCAATGCCTACTGTCTAGCGAAACTTCATTTCTTGGTTATGTGCCCTCCAGCTTGGGGCGCCGTAATATATTTATTAATTTATAATATAAATACCCACAGAATATGCATTTTCAGGTGCAAAAACAAAAAATCTCTTAAGTGTACAAATAGCTTATAAACTAAATAGATATGCGGCGGTGCATTTGGTGCTACAAGTCCCATGCAAAACCATTTCGAGTACGTATATACAATTCCCATTGGATTCGAGTTCTCAGAATGGAGTCTTCTCCCGGTAGAGCGACTGACGCGATGCGCTGACGGATCGCGGTATCTGTATGGTCTTCATATGATGACACGTGGGACAGACAATGTTCATGCTGGCCTTGACCATCGGGGGCGGAGTGTAGAAGAAGGCAATGATGTCCACTTTGTCATCGGCGAAGACCAGCTCCAGCAGGTTGCGGACACGCAGCCAATCCAGACGATCGATGCCACATCCCAGGCGTGGAATGGCCAACTTTGTGACGTTGTTCTCCCTCTGAAATGGAGACATATTCGAGTGATGATCAAGTATCGGACTGTCAGACCTTCTCTTACCATGTGTTCGCGCATGGCCAGCAGCGCGTAGTAGAGTGCCGTGTAGGTGCATTTCTCGTGGCTGCGCTGCTTGGTCACCAGATTGTAGATGAAGCGACCGCCCTGCTCCAGCACTGCCACATTGCCCGTGTGCTTGTTCTGCCGCTTCAGCTCATCCACTTGGCCGAACTTGCAGCGGAACTGCAAGTTGATGCCCGCGCACATGGCAAAGTCAGCGCTGACAGAGTGAACGAGTGCAAAGTTTTCCGGCGCACTGAACAGGTTGCCCTTCGCCTCGGTAATCTGACACTTGGGTGCAGCCAGCTAGGAATTTAATCGATTAGCTTAACTACAAATCTTCCCTGAGTAACTCACCTCCTTGGACATGTCCTCGTGCTCGCAGACGAGTATCTCGATGGGATATTCGCCGTGGGCAAAGGTCTGCTGCATCAGGCGCTTCACTTGCTTCCAGTCGAGGCCATCGTTTCCGCAGCAGATGCGCGGCATGGCCACTTTGGTGATTTCATGATTGCGCTGTGAATCGAATGGTGGCATAAATATTTCATTGTACAAATAAATTAACTGTAATTTAATGGGAAAGCCTCTCTTCAGAGCGCGTCGACTTGGCAATGCTCTATGGAAAGAGAAAGCCCCTCCACTCACTCACCATATGTTCTCGCATACAAATCAATGCCGCCTGCACGTCCTCATATGTGGTGGAATCGTAGATGCTCGATTTTGTCACCAAATAGTAAACGAATCGTGCATTATGCTCCAGCACGGCACAGTTGCCGCGCGCCACCCGCCGCTGACGCAGCTCCTCCACGTCCCCGTATATGAGGCTGAACTGCCAGGCGAGGGTGCCGCGCAGTGCCGAGAACGATGACTCAACGGCATGGGCCAGTGCATAGCTCTGCGGTGCTTGGAATATGTCCAGTTTCGACTCGATGATCTTCACATTCGCTGTGGCCATTTTGCTGTGTGTCAGCCACTGTGTCAGCTGCAATTAAAAGGAAATTATATTTGATTGTTGCTGTTTCGGCTGTTTTGCTGCTGCTGGCTGATTTTTCAATGCCAAAAATGAGTTTTGTACTTACGTGCACGCAGCAAAAACGCAGAAACTTTCGCGGCGAGGTCGAAAATATTCACAATAGAAACTTTTGTTGGCTTTGAAATTTGTTTGTTTTGTCTGCGGACTGCACTGGGGAAACACGAGCAGGAAACGAAGAGTCGGAGAGTCACCAAAACACCACGGAATAGATCAGGGAAAACAGAAAACAAGGCAATTAGCAAGCGCGTCTCACGTTCGATTCTTATAGGAATAGAAGAGTTAGCGGATAGTTCAATGGATGGCTGTATGGATGCTTGTTTTTTTGGTCAATGTTTGAACGATTTAACCACTACCATTCCCTGCCCGAACGTTTGTTTGTTAGCGATTATTAATCAAGAGAGAGACCCGCTATGGTCTGGCACGGCCGGCGTTCTGCAGTGGAATGCGCAGCGCTGCGACTGCGAAAGTGCCGCCGCCGCCGCAGAGCGAAAGCCCCATCAGGTTCTCCAATGATGATGATGATGATGATACGATGATGGTGATGGCTGTGATGATGACATGTCTCCGTTGAGTGTGTGTGCTTGTGTTTGCTTTTATCGCTTTGTTGGCATTTGTTTAGTTACTCTGTGTTTTGGTTGTGTTAGCCCTATGGGCGACAGGTTAACTTGGAATCGTCCAAAATTGTCAAAGTTGCTGTAACGCAAATAATCAGCAGTCATTCTGCCAATTATGAACATGTGCAGGTATGATAACCACCGCGATACGGCGGGGTTCTCCGTTGTGTTATAGATTAATGGGTTTAGAACTCGGTGATGCGTGGGCCGGTACGCTGTCAAAGGTAATCGGTGGCCTGTGCTCTAATAGGGGCAGTCAACCGAACGTATAGTCAGACTTGGCCGACTGGCGTTTGCATAAATAAATATAAATATGACTTAAATTATTCGTTAATTGTAAGGCAGGTGAAATGAAATGTACTCTCGAAATAAACACTCAGGTGTAGTGCATACACATCACCATATTTAGTAGCTAATTAAATTCTAAAACAAACAAAAAGGCAGAGCAGCAGCAACAGCAGTGTGAGATGTTTACAATTTTAAAAAAATTACGCGCCTCATTTGCGTGGGTGTGTGTCTTTGCTAAGGGCCGCGCTACACAACACTAGTTAAGTGCGTTTTACAGTACTGCACAGCTTTTGGCACAAACAATAACAACACACACACTCAAACAACAAGTGGTTGGAAAAAAGTCATAGTTTATGCTTCTATATGATTGTTTCTAGTCATTTATGACTTAAATAACATTATTGGCTGTAGATTGGTTCAAGTTGTGTGTGGCTTGAAGTGCTCCAAAGGCTAGAGTGGTGTTTCTTTTTTATGGATTCTACTACGCATGTCACGCGGGTGCGTTGATTCGTTTTGTTTTATTTTGAATTTCCACTTTTCTATCAACTAGACGACGATGGGGGGCACGTTGTGGAAAAGCGATAGCCACAGAGATTCGGATTCAGTTCATGGCAGTTCAGATTGGCGCTTCGTACGACAACGACGACCACGACGACGAGGAGGAGCCGTAGCTTTGCTGGGATTTGGCGTGTAAATTGATTGGCACTCTGCTGTTGCTGTTGCTTCTCCGTTTGTTGGTGCAAGTTACGTAAATTTGTGTCTTTACTTTTGTTATTTGTGTTTAAATACTTTACGTAGTAATTGTGTAGTTAGTTGAGAACTTGTGCCGCGTGCCAGAAACATTCGCGAGTCGCGTTTTTGGGCAATTATTCCAGAGTAAATCTCCCAAAAGTCTTGCGCGAGAGAGAGCAACAGATAAAACGTTCTGAATCACTCGGAGAATAAATAAAAAGTGCAAGCAGCGCACGTCCGACAGCGACAGAGAACTTCGGCGCTGACAGCGACAGCGACGTCAGCTGTTTCTCCCCCCCTCTAACCGATCCCACCAATCCACCGTTGTGGTTGCTCTTGGGGCTTTGTCTTACGTGTTACGTAGCCAGTAGTCGGTTATCTCCAACTAGTTTTTCCGTTTTCGCTCTCTTCTGTTGTGTTGTGCTCTGTTTTGGTTTGCCATTCGTGTGCCTTGTTCTTGCCTGTGTGTGCTTTTTGTTACCTTATTTGTTGCAATGACTTCGTTGACATTGTTTTGCTTTTTGCGTCGAACTGCGGTCACTGGCGACTCCGCATACGCCTACGCCAATGCTGCCAGTCGGCGGTGCGTTCAAACGCTTCAACGGCGCCCCTCCTGTAGGCGGCATGCAACAGCAGCAGCAGCCATAAATTCACATGCAAATTCAGGCGGTAAGTTTGAACTTTAATTATGCAAATTACGCGTGCATTTGTTGATTTATTATGAATCCACATCACCTACAATAAGATACATCTACCGCACTTTTCTCAAATTTCAAAATATGTTTCGTTCACTCATCTAATTTTTTGCCAATTCTCTCATAGTGCCTCCCACACGTCAAATTGTTAACGACTGTTCCTCCGAATTTATAATTAAAATACATTTTTGTTTCTTGACTGTTTTCTTAATGAGCAAAAGCACCAAAAAACACACCCAACAAGTGGCTGTTGTACTTATAAGAACAAAAAGGGGGCTGGCGTCCAGTCAGCTGAAAAAAATAAATATTTTGGAATCTGAATCAATGCGGTGGCGTCGCTGAGTCTTCCACGCGTTATTAATCGCATTCTGATTGCCTCGTTGAAAGCGCATTAGGCACTTCACTTGTTCTTCCCATATCACAAACTGGTTTTGCGTTCAATTGCCGTTTAATCAATATTATAACACCCTCCAGTATCCAGTGCGGATCAATCAAATAAATTTATCCATTACTCAAAAAGGTGTTAATGGGCGGAGCATTCCACTTGTTTACTTGCCCAATAATTTATTGTTCATTAAGCGCCAACACACTTTTGTCCAGCCTAGATTGATTAGAGCCGAGACCTGCAGGGCACTCGAAATATATTTTGGACTGGGTTAAGCTGATAAGATAAGGAGGGCTGCAGACCGATAGAAAGCCTCACAGTTTTGGCTAAGTATTCACAAATAAGCAGATCTACAGCTGGCTATTTATATTTCACCATTGAAGAGACAAACCAAGTCGTGTTTTAGCCATTAAGCTGAGGACTGAGTCAGGTTTTATTCGGTCAGAGAGTACAAAACGTTCTAGAATCAAGTGGAAGTTCAGGGAATATGTTTGTTGGCTCTTGATCTGCGATAAGATAAAGCCAATAAAGCCATCAGTAAATATATTGAGTGTGTTTGGGGCTTACGTACACATGTTGTGCCCATCCATCCATCCATCACATTCGCTTTTATTGTGGAAGGTCAACGCTATTACATTCATTGGGGCTGGCACTGGGCGGTTACAAACAAACCCACGAGCATGGCAATGAACTCTAATTTGAGTACCCAAGAGTCCCACTTTCATCGCTTCCTACAGAATGTCGATTCAAGAGTACAGAAATACAGAAATAATTTCCATGAGTGAAGTTCAAGGTCATTACCGAGCAGCCACTACACCAAGACGACGTACTACGTCCAGCCCACACACGCAACAAGAAAAACGACAGCAACAACAAAATATACAAATAATAAATGAGCAGGGTAATAAATATATACTATAATAAGTATATGTATATGTTTGAGTGAGTGATATATGTATGTATGTTTGCGTAGACTTGCGAGCCCCCTCTATTGACTGACGAAACAGAGAAGCAAAACTTGTTACACACACTTCGAGCATTGAGAGTGGCAGTCTTTCGTCTCTCGATATCTTTCCAGGTAGAAACTGTGAATTTCTATTAAATCCAAAGCAAACATTATGCTGATAAGCATTTGTACATGCTACACACATCCACATAGAAGTAGTCGTC
Source organism: Drosophila guanche (assembly GCF_900245975.1). Lineage (NCBI taxonomy): Eukaryota > Metazoa > Arthropoda > Insecta > Diptera > Drosophilidae > Drosophila > Drosophila guanche. The sequence continues at coordinate 4,547,349 of NW_022995751.1, read as the reverse complement.
TATCTCGTTCTTGTTCTCTTTGAGTGTGAAGAATTTCGGGTTTGCCAAAAGCGAAAACAAAAGCAGACCCGCTCTTGCTTGTGGCTGTTTCCAACCGCCTAGGGCCGTCCTATCGGGGAATATGTGCGAGTGAGAGTATGGGTAAGAGATTGCCAGAACAATTAGACGACTGCTTATGTCGCCTCGCCTCAGTCCATTTCATTTCCAGTCGCGTATACGCCGCGTATCTGAACACACACGTTCCGCTCTCCCAACACCGCCACACAAAAGATACCAAAAATTCTAAAGCAACCCCAATCTATATTCTATCACAGACTTTGCTCCGCTGCTCCGAGTTTCTACCAGAAACATGGCGTCTTCTGCTCCCAAACTGGTGGCCGTTGCCGAGTCCCGGCGCTTCATGATCGACTGCTTCAAGGCGGTGAAGGTGCCCCAGGCGCATGCCGAGGCCCAGGCCGATCTCCTTGTGGCTGCCGATCATCGTGGACACTTCAGCCACGGCATGAATCGCCTGGAGATGTACATCAATGATCTGGCCATCAACTGCACGGACGGAGGCGCAGTGCCAAAGATTCTCAAGGAGACGCCAGCCACCGCCTGGGTGGATGGACTCAATGGTCTGGGCGCTGTGGTGGGCAACTACTGCATGGACCTGGCCATCAAGAAGGCCAAGACAGTGGGCGTTGGCTGGGTGTGTGCCAAGGGATCGAACCACTACGGCATGGCCGGCTGGTATGCCATCCGAGCAATGGAACAGGGCCTCGTCGGCATGTCCATGACAAACACCTCACCACTGATGGCCCCCACTCGCGCCAAGGAGGCTGCTCTGGGCACCAATCCCCTCTCCCTGGGCGCACCTGCCACGAACGGTGACAAGTTCCTGTTGGATATGGCGACCACTGCCGTTGCTGTGGGCAAGATTGAGATTCAGCGTCGTAAGGGTGCTGGTCTGCCCGACGGTTGGGCTCAGGATCCCAATGGCAACATCACAAACGACGCCGAATTGGGCTTCAGCACCGGCTGCCTGATGCCCTTAGGTGGATCGGAGTTGACCTCCGGCTACAAGGGTTTCGGTCTGGGTGCCATGGTGGACATCCTTTCGGGCGTCATGTCCGGAGCTAATTACTCCACCCAGGTGCGTAAGTGGACACACGCTGGTGCCGATTCGGCGGCAGATCTTGGACAGGTCTTCATTGCCGTGGATCCCAACTGTTTTGCACCCAACTTTGAGGAGCGTATGACCGATTTCAATGCTCGCCTTAGGGGCGTAAAGCCGGTAAGAACTTGCAGCTTTATAGCAAAATAATCCCTACGAAATCTTTAATTTCTTTATCAGACTGATCCCAGCAAGCCTGTTCTGCTGCCTGGCGACAAGGAGAGCCAAAATATGGCATCCGTTGACGCTGCCGGCGGCATTCAGTATCTGGAGAATCAGCTGAACACCTGCGCCTCCTTGGCGGAAAAGTTAAACATCAAGCCGCTGGCCTTCAACTAGAGATGGAGAGACCAAGCCTCTGTGTCATTCGATTGCCATAGAGTGCTGGAGCAGCTTCTGCATTTTGCCTGACCAAAGCACAGCGTTATTTAGTGCCTAAGTTTTGACCACATATCCGATCCGTTTGGTGTTCTAGTTCTATGCAACAATTTGTTTTGCAATATTATGATATTAATAACGAGTAATAAATGATAGAATACAGCTTTAATTGGCATTTTGTGGTGTGTGTTTATAGCTCCATCACTTGCTTCAATGATTTCTCCGCATCCCACTTGGCTTCCTTGTGGGCTATCTTGGACTTGCAGACATTTCGTGACTTGTACTCCTTGCACTTGGTATCAAATAGACGCGGCGGCATTGGCTGATTGTCGCACGACCCTACCTTCATGGCTGATCGTAGCTCCTCGGGATCTTCGGTGACGCTCATGTACTTGATGAAATCTATATAGCCTTGGTTCTGCTCGGTCAGGCGACGTTTCTCCTCGAGCAAGAGCAGGTTTTGGGCCTCGACCATGGCCTGACGACGCCAAAAGTTGTTCAGCATTTTAGTCTGTTCAACTAGCTCCACTTCGGTCATGTCCACATGATTTTTCATATTCAATGTTTCCAGTTTGAACTGCTCGTCTACTTTGCCCAGATCCGTTTCATCGACAATTTCACCGCCCAGGATCACTTTTTCCGTTTCGGTTTGCAGCTTTCGGCAGGTGATCGATAGAGCCAGCAGCAGCTCGCCACTCTTTACATGCTTTTCCATTTGCTGTAGCGGGATTATGTCTACTGAGATCGGTTTTAAATGAAATGTGATCTTACCTTTATTATTTCATAGCACTCTCCCGTGAGTATGCGCAGCTTCTCATGAGTAATCTCGCGATCCAGCTCCTGATTCTGCTCGATCTTCTTGCGCACACGCGTAAAGTACTGAAACTCTAGACGAAGATCATTCAGAGTCGAGTTGTGATCCGACTCAACGCGCAGTATCTCCTTGTTCAGGTCGGACATTGTGTTGATGCTCTTCAGCTCCTCGTAGTTGAGTTTGCGCGACTCATCCATGAAGGCCGCCTGCCGCTCGGTTAGCCAACGGATCTTGTCGTACTTGTGGGCGTCCAACTCCGTGCTGCGAAGTGACTCCACAAAGTCATTCAGCTGTTGCTGCATATCCGTCATGCGGATCACAACCTGATCTCGTATGCGAAAACGATTCTCTATCTCAGTATTGACACGATCGTCCCGCTGCTCCAGGAAGATCGTGTAGTCCTCCTTCAGCTGATCGCGCGTTGTTATATTCGTGGCATGTATAATGTTCTCGCTGTTCTGGTGCATAAAGTCCACCTCCTCCGTGCGACGCTGAACCTCTTCGTAGAACTCTTTGAGCAATATCTCTGCCTCCTGATCGTACATATTCCTCACCCCATCCATCATGCCGTGGAAGCAAGCGCTAATGTGATCAATCAATTCCACAGTCTTGCTGAAGCAGCGCACATGGCGATCCTGCGTCTGGGTCATGTCCTCGATCAGCATCTTGATGTGATCGTTCTTTCCTTCTATATTTCTTGAGGCCTTCTCGCCCCAAGTCTCGATCTCCTCACGCAGCTCCTTCATCTTGATCTCTTTGCACATCTCATGCCACTCCTCATTGCCCTTCATCTCCATGCGCTTGCCCATCTCTAGCTCACGCGCAAGGGCATCCTATCAGAAAGGGAATCTTATTAGATCTGCCATCAGGTTGGACTTTCCCCTACTCACGCGCATTATCAGCTTCTTGTCTTCTATCACCTCCAGCCGCTTGGCCTCTCTCTTGGCAGCCTTCTTCTCGGCTTTCGTGGGCTTGCGCGGCCCCTCCGGCTCCTTGTCCAGCTCATCCTGCATTTCCTGCAGATAATTGGTTGTGAGACGTGTCAACCGTATTTCGGGCTCCACGTGTTCCATTGTCGTGTATTTATTTGTATTTATTTAAATCGTTAACCATTAATACTAATAAATAATTGATTATTGTTTTTTTTTGTTGCTGACAGTTGAAATTTACTCTGGTGTCTGACCAGACAAGATTGATCATGTTGAAATTTATAGCAAAGCTTTCTACAGTTTGAGCGAACGAATGCCGTTACATGTGCAAGTATTTTCGATGCCCAACACTGTATCGAGTACCAGGTGGGTGGGAGCCCAAAGCTCTCTCCGCGCAGCATCTAGAAACTTCACTGCGACGCAACTGTGATTTTCACAGTTAACGGTGAAAGCTTGGCTCGCGAGGTTGTTGGCGCGCATAAAAACGGACTAGAGGAAGAATCAATTCCCACCCACATCGCCACTGAAGGCACGCCAGCCCGTGTGTCTGTGTGTTTTTTTACCCGGCTCCGCCTTGTAAACAAAAATAACTTTGCTTGTGGTGGTGGTGGTGGTGTATCAACCCCCAATAGCCGCAACGGCAACGAAGGCAACTACAAAGCTCGAGTGGCAAGGGCAATACAGCCACGACAGCCAGCCAACCAAGTTTTTCGGGGTGGCAGACAGTTTGGCAAACAAGCTGTGAATTCGTCTTTAAAAGCCCATTAATATTTTGGAGCAAAAAAGTACTCGTAAAACCGCAACAAAAATCACCATTCGTAACTGTATCTGTGTGTCTGTGTTTTTATTTCTAACGTGGACGTATCTTCGCATTTAAAATGAGCGATGCAAGCGGCTATCAGAAGCTGCCCCCGGGTTGGGACTGCAAATACGATCAGACAACGGGAAATTGGTAAGCAACGGGAGTGTATGTATGTATACAGATGTGCATATGTACATAAGTATATACTAGCATTTATCTCATTCAAAACGTCATAAATATTTATGCCTGCATTAAAAAAAAGACAACAAAACGTAGTTAAATCTGTTTGTGTGAGTGTTGAAATGTTGCTTGGTTGCTGCGCGCTTTTCTCTGCGTTCCGCCAGACGACTGTACTCAGTTTCCCAGCGGGAAATGTAATGGCCTTTGGCTAGGCAACGGTGGGTGGTACTTTCGAGGGATATAAACACAGTAACTGATGTTTGTAGGGACTTGAAATTGTCAAGTGGGTATGAGGATTCCTCCCGAATGGAATGTTTACGATATACGATTTACGATAATGCATTGTTAAGGAGTGCAGTGACTGGAGGAATGGTTTTAAAGCATAATTTAAGGAGTTTAAAGACTTCAACAATGATACATAAAGTTGTTCTAGTACTCTGCACACTTTTTCTCGTTTAAAATTCCTTCTTGTTTACTTGTTCGTAGTCCTCGAGTGTCAAACACATCTCTTCAAGGATACTTGGAACTCCTCAGAAACCCCAATTGGCCTCATTTTTGCATAGCTGCATAAATTGTGTCACTTCCGCGTCGTCAGATGCCCACGGGCTGCCCGCTGCCTGTCTTCTTTGGCGGGACTTGTGCAATTAAGCAACAAGCCCGATGACTGACTGCCATCTACATACGTTAATTCAAGTGGCCACTTAGCCAGAGACTCGCTCATCTTGTATGAAATCAGAGGCAAGATTGCCTGTCAATTGTGACGACAATGATGTGCATGACGACTGAGCGTCCGCCTTTTGGCAGCTACTTGGCACGTGCCGGTCTTTAGGAGGAGTCGAAGCTTTACCCTTTCCTCACCTGTCCACTCCCCAAAGGGCCATCAACTGGTGGAGGAAATCCACCACCAAACGTAGCGCCACCGGCCGGCGAGCAGAAAATTCAACCCTTGGCCTGCATTATCGGGAAGCTTTCGACTGTCCCTGGGTGGCTGTGCGGAGGTCATTCAATGGCCTCTGATTTGCACTTTGCACTTTTGGCGGAAACTTTACGTCCAAGCTCATCTGTCATATGCCATATGATTGTCGTTGCAGCTATTATATAAACTATCTGACAAAGGCCATGCAGCTGGAGGATCCGCGCGGACGCAGTTACAAGCAGCTGCAGAACGAACGCTGCTCCACCGAGTCGATAGCCTTGCAGGTAAGTTTGTCATGCAGTTTATTGATTTTCCACCTTAACATTCGCCACTTTCCAGCAAATGGTCAGTACGGCAGCGACCTCCTCGCACAACAGTTCGCCGTATCACGTCTATCCGAGTCACAGTTTGACGGCTGTCAGGGCGTTTCAGGAGCGCGAGCAGTCCACGCTGCATAATATATCAACGAGTCCACTGCTGTCAGCCTCCTCCAAGGGACATTTGGTATGTGGAGCAATGTCCTGTGCCTCAGTATACGCCTAATAATAATGGTTCCCCTTTTGTTTCCCAGGAAATGTCTTCTCCTTTGCCGTTTCAACGCACCCGCCTGGGTGGGAATATGTCCAGACGTTCCACCATTCAGGAGACCTCATTCACCAATCAAACCGAAACGGATGGCGTGGTGGCCAAGATACAGAACATGTTCCCCACAGCTGGCGAGAATCACATTCGCCTGCTGCTGAAGCGGTAAGAGCTCCCCATCTGTGCCCTCCAGTCCACGCTTTTATGCTAATCCTGCGTAATCCACACTAATCTACGGACTTACATCTCTGTCTTCTCTCACGCTGCCGCTTCCTGCACCTTCACCTAACCCACCGCCATTGCTACATTCTTTTTCCACGCTTCCACTAACTAACTCCTCCGGCAGCTACTACAATCGCGAGGCCGTCGTCATCAGCGCTTTGCAGGTGGAGAAGCATCCGGTTACGATGCCCGGGCCCTTTGTGACGCCACCCGCAGATCGGCATCTGTTCCACAGCAATTCCGCTTTCTATATGACACCACCGGCGCGTCGCCTGGACATGGCGGCTAGTCGAGGCACCTCTCGCACGGCCAGTCCCCTGCCAGGCGGCCGTTTTGGTAGTCTCATGAGCATGCAAAGCGGTGGCCACTTGGCCCAAGTCCTGCCCCCGGGTGCTGCTGTGCCGCCAGCTTTGCATGGATCTCCGCAGTGGCGCAGTTCGCCCAAGCCGCACTCGTCGCCCAAAATGAAATTAAGGTTCGCCCCCCTGGCTGTTGTCCAAAGCGGTGGGAGATGGATGTGCGCCTCCATCTCTAACTGCGATAGATTTTTGTGTAGCTAGAAGTAGTTTAAAAAGTATTATTAATTTCTCAAGTAATTAAATCTCTCTGCCTGTTCCTTAGATACATGAAGAACATTTTTCCCAAGGCGGATGAAATGCTGCTGCTGGACATCCTGGCCAATGCGGACAACAATGTGCAGTTTGCCTCGGAGAAACTGATTTCTTTGGGCTACACGAAGCGCGAGATGCAACAGCCGCACAAGCCCAACAATCGTCCACCGGAGCATCCGAACGGTGATTTGGTCACGCAGCACATTCCACTGCGCCCCAAGGTGTACACAGAAGAGGAGAAGGCCAACAGTGAGTGGGAGGGATGACGCATTTTAATGTAATTGAGTTAATTAAATTCCCTTACTTATAGTGCAAAAACAGCTGAAGGAAAAGTATCCACAGATTGCAGAGCGCATCATACTGATGGCCTTGGAGTCGGTTAACTATGCCGAGGATCGGGCCACGCAGATACTGCAGATTGTCCAGGACGAGGATGAGCAACGTGACCAAAAGCATGTCGCTCCGCAGCCCAAGCAGCTGGATCTGGCAACGGTCACGGAAAGCGAGCAGGTGGATGGAGGTCATGCCGCAGACAGGTACATATGACATCGCAGGATGGTCACCCATGATTGTCGCCGCCCCACTCCCTGCTTACCCACCCATCTCTCTTTCTCTTATTGCCCTGCTGCTTTATCCGTTTGTTAACCGATTGCCTATTTTCTCTGTGAACTTTTGTTGCTGCCTTTGATAAAAACCAAAACAAATCTGAAACCGAAACCGATACCGATACCGAAACTGTTTCCCCCGAAAACCAACACAAACATTTTTCGCTTGTTTTGCGCTCGCTGCCATGCCATCATCATCATCATCATCATCATCCAGCATTCTCACGGTGATTGTGGAGCGAGCACCCACATCCACATCTGCCTGTGCACAGAAGCCACCACACAAGCGACACATTTTGCCATGCATCAATGTCACCACACCGTCGACGGCCACCACACAGATCATACTAGATCATCGCCAGTACACGCCCACAATGGAGGCGTACAAGGAAGTGAAGGAGGAGGCCACAAAGCCACTGTCATCCATTTCCAGTGCATCGGCATCCTCGTCACATTCATATGTCTCACCTGCACAGTCACCCACATTACAGCCCTGCTACGAACGCCTCACCACCAAGGGTATGCTGGCTCGAGCAACCAGCGGCGGAGGTGGAGGCTGTGGCTTTGGTAGCTTCAATCCAACAACAAACACAACAAACAGTTACAACAATTTGAACAATAGTAGCAAGAACTACAGCATCAGCGGCTACCTGCATGGCAATACCCCCTGCAATAGCAATGCTAGCTCCTATTCCTCCTATTCAACATCAATGACGTCATCATCGCTGGCATCGGCCAACACCAACTCCAACTCCTCATCCATAGCGAAGGCAATTGAAAGTCGCACGCGCACCAAAACCGATTCACTGAAGTATGCGTACCATTACCGTTTCCTATGGCGCATGTTTAGTCTTAAAAATAAACTTTTGAATGAAACTCATTTCGCATGCGACGTAGAGTGGCTACGACTCCAGCTAATCCTTATTTTGTTTCTTCTTTTTCCTTGGTTTTCATTTGGAATGTTTAATCCTAATGTACTCTAGAATTATCATTATCATACGTTGCCAAATGTCCTTAAATAAGATTTCACTCGCCCCAACAGACATCGACAACAGTCCACGACCTTTGGCAACTCCCACAATTCGGATTCTTCAGAGTTTCAATCCATAATCGAACGCATGGCCACGCTGGGTGCCAATTCGCAGCTCACCAAAGGCGCTGATGAAAATCTACTCTTGTAAGTGGCACAAAGTCAAAGTCTTTATAGATCAATTATCATTGTTTCCCCTTTCGCAGAGCTGACTACGTCACCTGGAATGGTCCCAATACCACGCTCATCCACAAGCAGCCCACGCACGGACCAGATGCCAGTCTGTTAAGCGAACGCAGCTACAAGACAACTGGCAGAAACTCCGAACTGTGCAAGGGAGCCAAAGCGGGACTGGCCAAGGGCAGCATCTATGCTCAGGGCAGCAACAAGAGTCCCAACATCAAGTGCAACTAGACGGGCGGACAGAACCCTAAGTCTCCTCTAGAGTGCCAAAGGGAGAACATCAATAATCGTAGAATAATGCACAGAACCCTCCAGAAATTCAGACTAATATTTTTTATGTGTCGTGAAACATTTTCGCTATACTTGTTCACCACTAACAACACGCTTCATGATTAAGTATATCCACACACACACCACACCACTCCAAAACACATTCCATCCAAGATCCAATTATTTTTTAGTGTAAAAACTTTGTCACTTGGAAAATAAACTGAGTTTAAAACTAGCAAACTACTATCTTAATCATATGTTATGCCTAGCTGGTTAGGGTTATGATACAGAAAGGCAGAAATGGGCGGACTTAGACTTCGTCTTCGTTGAGGAGCATGTTGGGGATGCCGTCGGTGATGGGGAAGATTCGCCCCGTCTCAGGGCACTCCAACTGGCCCTCCAGCACATCGATTTCGAACAGAAGATGGTGCAACTTTTGCAGTAGCTGTTCGTTGTCGGCTATGCTCTCAGGCTGCACAGCGGGTATGTCTTCAGCAAGCTCCGCCTGTTGGGATAATGATGACAATCAAAAATATTCTCCAATTGAAGCATTTTACACTCACCACTTGTGCAGCTCCATAGACAGCGGACCAGTCCAGCTTTGGCAAAAGTCGCTCCACAAACGTCGGGTTGAATTCAGTCTCCACCAGTTCCTTTTTGCTGATCTATATGCAAAAATCATAATTCCATGAAACAATCAATACGAGACACGCCGCACTCCAGCACTCACCGTCAGTTTCAGGGGAAAGCCAACCTTTACGCCCTTTATGGCCATCGATGTAAGGAAATTATAGGTGCTGAGCTTCATTTTAGGGCTGCGTAATGTGTATTTGTTCGCTTATTATGAAATTTATTGTATTTTCAAAAAGAAATAAACACGCGCACGTTTTGCTGCTTCTTAGTTTTTTTGCCATTCACTTTCAAACGCACACACAACAGCTGTTTAAATTTAAATATGTTGGCAGCCCCGGAACACTTTTACGACGGTATTTTAATGGCGGGTTTTTTCATTTTTATATTTGGTTTGAATACGCTCTCGTTAACAATCCAACAAAAGGAAGTCATAAAAACTACCCTATCTTATGGAGAATTGATTGATGGATTGGGTTAAGTTATAGTTTTACTGCTTAAAGTTCTAACTAGCTGGTAATCTTAAACAGAAGATCAAAATCAAGGAAAATGATTTACGATTCGGTGTATTTATGGTATATTTTTAAAATGAGAACGTATATTTTTGGTGGTGGTGTGGTATATTTTATCGATAAATAACAACAAATAAAAACAAAAATATCTGCAACAACTGCTGCAATTTAATACTTTTTAGGCGTTTCTAGATGTAATTAAAGTTCGATTTCTGGCTAAAACAGTGACACACAGCAGAATAAACGAGTGAAGGCTAGAAATGGAGGATATATTCCACTGGTGCCGCGAGGGCAACTCGATTCAAGTGCGCCTCTGGCTGGACGAGACGGAGCATGACATGAATCTGGGGTAAAACGAAACAAATAACTGTTGAATACTTTCCCCATTTGTAGGGGAACAGCACTAACAATAATGCACTTCCATGCGGGCATACGCCTTTCCAAGGAATTTATAGTTACTCATCCACTTATCCGCCCCAAACCATTGAATGGCAGCCCATTCAAGAGTCTGTCTGGCAGTGACGTCATGATTTATTCTTGAGTTGTGTAAACAGACCGAGGCGCATACATACGCATAGCAGCAACAACAACTCGGAGGCGTCGGACAGCATAAAACCTGCTGCTTCCCACACACTTTTGTATCTATATTTATATGTTTTCATTGATTTTTCCTTCCAGAGACGATCATGGCTTTAGTCCTCTGCACTGGGTGGCCAAGGAGGGACATGCCAAGCTGGTGGAAACCCTGCTGCAGCGTGGCGCCCGTGTCAATGCCACGAATATGGGAGATGACATCCCACTCCATTTGGCTGCCGCTCACGGTCATCGCGATGTTGTCCAGATGGTGAGCAGTAGTAAAAATATATTTAAATTGGAAAATCCTGCTAAACCGATCCTCTTTTTCAGTTGCTGCGTGAAAAGTCTGATGTGAATGCTGTAAACGAGCACGGCAACACACCGCTGCATTATGCCTGCTTCTGGGGCTATGACATGATCTGCGAAGATCTGCTCAGTGCTGGCGCGCTGGTCTCCATTGCCAATAAGGACGGGCACACGCCCGTTGACAAGGCAAAGCCGAGTCTGGGCAAGCGTATGCAGGATTTGGCTGAGAGGAGTGGCCAGGAAATGAAGGTCATTAGCTTCAAGGAGCAGAGCTGGCAGGGTATGAAGACTAGGTCACGAGATGCTACGCTTTCACGCTTCAAGGGCATCAGCATGGGCGACCTGGACCTGCACACCAAGCTCTCGGTGACTGCCTCGGGCGAGACATGGCGTGGACGCTGGCAGAAGAACGATGTCGTGGCCAAGATTCTGGGCGTGCGTCAGTGCACGCCGCGCATCTCGCGCGACTTCAACGAGGAGTTCCCCAAGCTGCGCATCTTCTCGCATCCCAACATTTTGCCCATCATCGGAGCTTGCAATTCGCCACCCAATCTGGTGGTGATTAGTCAGGTGAGTCTGTGCATTTCTGCTGCTATGATGAAGGAATCAAATTTGTTTTTGTTTTAGTATATGCCACGGTCATCGCTCTTCAACTTGTTGCATGGAGCCACTGGCGTGGTGGTGGACACCAGCCAGGCGGTGAGCTTTGCTCTGGATATTGCCCGAGGCATGGCCTTCCTCCATTCGCTGGAGCGCATCATACCCACATATCATCTGAACAGCCATCATGTGATGATCGATGAGGATCTGACGGCAAGAATCAACATGGGCGATGCCAAGTTCTCGTTCCAGGAGAAGGGACGCATCTACCAGCCGGCATGGATGTCGCCAGAGGCGCTGCAGCGCAAGCCAGCGGATCGCAACTGGGAGGCCTCCGATATGTGGAGCTTTGCCATACTCATCTGGGAGCTGACCACACGCGAGGTGCCCTTCGCCGAATGGTCGCCCATGGAGTGCGGCATGAAGATCGCCCTGGAGGGACTGCGGGTTAAGATTCCACCAGGCACCTCCTCCCACATGTCCAAACTAATCTCGATCTGCATGAACGAGGATCCGGGCAAGCGGCCCAAGTTCGACATGGTTGTGCCCATTCTCGAGAAGATGAAACGTTGAAGCTGCAGCTGCAATTTATAAGCCAAAATGTGCCTTGTCTACAACGTGTTTTTGCCAGCTAATTTTAATACCAATTTGTGTTACCATTTTTGTCCTAACTGAACCTAACCGAAACTCGAACCGAAAGCAGCCGAACGGCTGCCGTTTCTCTCTCTTGTACCAATTCTCTGTCTAGAATTTATGTTTCCTGTGTCTCTCACCTTCGTTTCTTATGATTTTCCCATGATGTTTCGCTGTCCGAGTGCTCGATTTTATCGTACATTTTAAGTTCGATGAATGTTAGGATCGTATTTATACAGAATTATATTTGTTACTAATTAATTAAATAAATAAATGATGTATGGATGTACCTACAAAAAGGCGGTACAAAATACTCTTACCCCTGGGTACAGCTTTTTCCCTCAGCTGAAGCTTTCTGCTGCCTGCACTGTGTGGTGGAGTGTGGGTGCGCGGTATGGGCGGGCAACGTGAGCAAACGTCCCTGACCTGGTTTCGTTTTCATGCACGCGATTTTTTGCAGCTCGCGTGGGCAGAGGCAGACCGCGAGGCGATGTGCCAGAGCGCCGGCGTGAGAATTACCCTCAAAAGAGAGCGAGAAAATGTTGTTTAATTTGTGTAAACTAAAAGTAATTCTTTGAAGTGTTTATTTTGCTTAGTAGATGTTCCATTAAATGGAATATTACTTTGTTTTTTTTGTAATGTTTGTAAATGGCTCGCTTTTCTGCATGCCTCCTAGCTCATAGAGTTGACTCTCTCTTTTGGCTCGGCTCTCACCGGCTTTGGGGCTCGGCTCTCTGTTTATGTTTTTGCGGCACCAATTCATTTGGGGCTGCTGACGTTGCTGTTGCTTTTGCTGTTGTTTTTGTTGCCGCTGCCACTGCGCTGCCATTGACGTTGCGGCAAGCTTGCACCGAGCCATGTGATTGTTTTGTTGGTACATCCTGTGCCATAGCCAGTGGACCCCTCCTCCCTGTTGTTGTTGTTGTTTCTGCTGCTGCAGCTTTAAAGTTTTCTTGTTTTATTTTTGTTTCTGTTTTACTGCATTTTGTTGCCGTCGTCGTCCTGTCGCTGGCGCTGTCGTACGACCAGGACGTAGTCGTAGTCGTCGGTACTTTTCGGGCCCAGAGGCTGGTCGGTTGCTCGGTCGCCCCACAGACACACAGAGACACAGACACAGACATGGGCAACGGCAACGGCAGAACTGCAGCTGCAGTGTCCAAAAGCCGATTTACAGTTTTCCATGCCAGTTATGACGGCAGCCAGCCAAACGGCAACAGCATTTCCGCAATGGCCGAGGCACCCATAAACAATTAATTCCAGTGTAAAGTCAAGAAACGTGCGGGAAGAACTAATCAAAAATCACTAAAAATAATAAAAAGCTTTAAATTGTTAACCAACACAAACGCACACACTGACACACACACACACATGCTGTAGGGAAAGTGAAAAATTCCATGGCATCTTTTAGGCGTTGCGTGTAAGAGATTTCTCGTGCGAATTCGTTTGCTTCGGTGCTGTGAGTGTTTTTTCGTGCCAGAACTTGAGTGAGAGCAGCTGCTTAAATGTATTTTAGTGATTGCACACAACAACAGCCAGCCCCTTGGAGGGCCGGCAATCCATGGAGTATTCAAGCACAAAAGGTTTGAATCACATTGAACAGGAGCGGAATCTGGATCGGCATCGGGATCGGGAGCAGCTGCCACAAACCAGGTTAATATTTATAAATAGTGAAACCACATACGTGTATCCTGGGGGTGTCTGTGTGTTGCGGCTGTGTGTGCTCCAATTTGCGGCCACACCTGAGCAAAGAGGGGGCAAAACTTTTCATGCTTTCGCTTTTAGTCTCATTTTTATTTCAATTAACCATACAATTGCCCGGGCAGTGCACAGGCACAGGGAGTCCGCAAACTGGCAGACAAAGGATGCTGGAGGAGCAGGGACCAAGTAGGCTGCCTGGAGGACTGACTGACTGCCTGCCACATCATTTCAAATGAAAAAGTTTCCCATCAACAGCAGGGCCACAGCACAGTTTGCTGCAGTTACTCCATCATTCATTTGGCTGACGAGTGCGCCACTAACCTACTTCCTTCCACACACAAAAGCCGCAGCAGATGCGGCACCTACTGGCACTGCCACTGATGCTGCTGCTGCTGCTGCTGCTGCTGTGTTGTGGTTATTGTTGTTGCAGTTCGCGATGTGGCAGCTCATGCTGCCGGCATGCCACTGCCACGCCCACACAATGGCAAGTAGGCAGGCAGTCAGGCGGTAGGCTCGAGGCAGATGACATTGGCGTTGATGAGTGAAAATGGGAAAATTAAAAAAAAAACCACAAGGAAGAGCAGTGGGGGGAGGAGGAGGCATAACAAATGATGAGATTTATTTTGCATCAAGCGGAGCGTGAGCATCTACATCTCCATCTCTGCTCGCTGCTGCTCTAAGCGATCGATGGATGCCTGAATAAATCAAAAGTTCCATTTTGCAGATTTCAGCACAAAGGAACACCACAGGGACAGAGGCACAGGCACAGGCACAGGCAGAGACAAGCAGAGAGTGGAAGAGAGAGAGAGAGAGAATGGGAAAAGGGCTTCTTGCCAAACTAAAATGCCACATGGGCAAATATTTCACTTGTGCTTTCGAGCGGCGCATTGAAAAGCGAAAATATTGTGACAATACAAGCGGCAGCAACCACAGCAGCACAGCAACTGCCACAAGCAGCAGTAACAACAACATAAACTGGCAGCAGCAGCAGCAGCCTCAAGTGGAAGTGCTCGGTCTGGGCACTCGACTGAAGTGCATAACAACGTGGAAATATTGTAAAAGCAAACTACAAGGCATAGAGACAGATACGGATACAGATACAGAGACAGCATCTGGTTGAACGTGTGTCCTGTGGCAGGTCCACAAAATGGGCAAAAAGAACATGTAGCAATGGGAAGAAGGGAGCAGGAAGTACCATGCAAAGCATCTATTGATTTTCATTCCCTGAGGATGCCACAAGATGCCACACAAGCATGGTCTTCTGCTTTGACTTGGCTTTTCCTTTCTGTGGCGTGTGAGCAAGACCAGTGCGTATACTTGATTTATCCGATTTTCAAAAGCCGCATTAGAGGATGGGGCGGTGTGAGGTGGAAAATGTGTTGCTCTCGAGTGCTATCGGCCTGCGCTTCATCTGTGCGGGCAATAAATCTCGAGATTTCCATAAAACTTTTCAACTTAAAGGAAAGGCCTCGCTCTCCTCTCTTCGGCCCGGAAATGGCTCTTAAATTTCAAGCACAGCCACAGCACAGCACAGCTCAAGACTATCGATCAAAGTGGTGGGTTGGGGGGGATGGAGTGAGCCTGTGGCTCAAGTGACACCACCACAACCCCGCTCGTCAGCCAACGTTGATATTCAATAAATTCTGGCCCGAGCCGGACTAGGGAAAATGGCCAATTACGAGGCAAAACGAGTTAAGAATTGTGCCATACAGGGGCTACCTCGCTCCCCCTCTCCCCTCTCCCGCTCTCTGGTTTTGCTCCCTCCTTTTGCTATCTCTTTGGGAATGAATGGCCATAGCCGCCTGCACTTAACATGAATGGCCATTTTTCCAATCAATTACGTAAAAGCGAGAGAGGGGGAGATGTTTTGTTGGGGTAGGAAAGTGTAAGAACGTGCAAAGAAAATAAATAAGGGAAGGGTTCGCCTTGGCTGCGGCCTGCCACTGGCGGGGTCGTTAGTGATGGGTGGAAACCAACCTTAAGCTAAAGATAATTACTTGAATTTTTAAGCCAGCTTGCTGGCGGTTCTCCTGTTAGCAATTAACTTTGACATTGACATTGTGGCCATTATAGAATATTTAAATATACATTTGGTACCTGTTTTGATGCACTTGCAGACTGCCCGTTGTCATTGGGAGCTACTTCAAGATTGAATCCCCAACTGGTTCGACATCATCCGCAGCAGCTACAGCTTTGGGCAGCCAGCGTTGCCTTAATACGCCCCCAACCACGCCCAGCAGCCCACTGAGAGAGGCGCCCCAGAGCCCCTCGGACGGACACATCTCCTCGCTGAGCTCCCATTCCGGCTCGGGATGCAGTGATATCCTCTTGGGTAAGTCATTCTCCCTTTGCCCGTTGCGAATCTGTTATTTATAGCTGGCCACGAACCAGATCATGACCCAGGAACAAAGAAATGCAAACGAATTGTAGCATTTTATTGAGGTTGCTGACATTCAAACCAAACATTGCCCGCGGCTCCACCGCCTGCAGTTTGGTTTGGTTTACTTTACATGCCACAAACACGCGCAAAGTGTTGTGCCTGGCCTGCCACAATTTGTGGCTATCTCTTTGCATTCCACATTCTATATTCTCTTTTCATTTCCTGCCATTCTAACTCTGCCCCAGTCACACTTAAATTTCAAACTTATTTGATCTGTTTGGGGTTTGGAACATTTCCACCCATTGAATCGTCTCCCAGTGCCATTTCAAGTGATAATTTCTAACGCAACCCTCACTCCGCTGCCGTCAGTTTGTTTACCAGTCCCCTGTCCGTCCCAATGCTATCAGAATCAGTCGTTGGGCCTCGGAAACTGGCCGCAAATGTTGCCAGCAGCAGAAAAAATGTGCAAAGTAAACAGAAATTCACATTCAAGAGAATTTCTACAATCTTAGAGACTACACTGTGAGAAATGTAACCATTTTTTAAACATTTAATTTAGAAAGAAAAGAAAAGAGAAGCAAAGAAAACTTTTTCTAACATGTCTATTGAGGGTGAATCCAGGAAGAAAATGTCTGCTCCTACTTGATGTAACTTCTGTCAAATTGTTTCTTTGCGTGTAGCGGGCAGTGGCATAATAATAAGCAAATAAATAAAACTAAAACTAAACGCATTTTGCGCCTCTTTGTGGCTGTCCGCGTAATGCTGATGTTTGTGTGCTCTTTGTTGTTGTTGTTGTTATCGCTGCTCAGATGTTGCCCATGACGTTGCCTAGAAGTCATTGAACTTAGGACCAGCCGCCGCCCGCCGCCAACAATAGCAAAATAAATAAAACGCGAAAACGCGACCAGCAACGCGAGAGGCAACAGAAAAAGTCAGAGAGAAAAGCAGCAAGAAGAAGAAGTCTCTTTCTGCCAGAGAAAAGTGGAAGCAACAGCACGCATCACCCCACCACCCCTTCGAATCTCCACAGAGAGTGTTGATGCGGAGTGAGAAATTAATGCACTTTCTTGCCGAAAACTTCAGAGAAAATATACACTCGAAGAAAATCCAGAGTGGTAGCGAATTTAAGTGGTTTTCTGGAAGTAAATTCGTTCAACTTGAATCATTGTGATATGCAAAAAAAGATAAATTTAAAAAATGGAATAAATTCTTAGATTAATTCTTAAACTTATAAATTCTTAATTCTTGAAATTCTTCATTCGTGAAATGACAAAGGGGGAAGCCGCCTGGCCCCTTGCCGCACCAAAAAACAACTCTCACTCGAAGCACACACTCACACACACACTTAAGCACATCGATTACACAATCTTTGCGAGCGGCATTTTCATTTTTCTCTTCCTGGTTCGTCGTCATCACCATGCGCTCTGCTCTGGACAGCCAGAAACAGCAGCAGGCAAGCAAGCAGCAGCAGCCGTGTGTTCGTATGTGTGGGGAGATCAGGTTTTATCAGGCAACGCAATCGAACATATTACGTTGGGTCGGTTCGTCGTGCAATGGGTTGGCGCTGCAACGGCGCTGGTGGGTGGTGCTGTTGCGTGCTGGTTCGATTGGACTTCGTCTTCGTCGTCGAGTCGTTTCGCTTTCGTGGAGGATCGGTTGACGACTTCGCAACGTTCGCGAAGTTTGCCGTTTTCTTGTTATTTACAGTTTCTGGTGGCTTTCGCTACCCCGTTGGAAAAATTGCAAGCAGCAGCTGCAGTTGCCGTCGACGTTAACGTTGGCGTAGCTGGTGGCTTTGCAGCCGTTGCTGATCATTGACTTTCGTTGGTTCCCTTTTGGGCCAGGCATTCGTCAAGCAGACGGAAGGGTTGAGCCCCGGAGACGTGGGGCGCTGAAGCGGTATGTCAGGAACAATGGGGAAAATGTGTGCAAATATTGAACGAATAATTTTTGAACATAATTAATTTTAGTTATATTTTATTTAATCTACTAAAATTAACATTCGTGAGGGTTCAATGGGAAGGTATGGGTAAATGTATTTAATTCTTATAGGGTTCCCTTTGCCCCTATTTAAATTATTTTTTAGTTGATCTTCAAATAGTTTTTCTTGTGTCAAAAACTTGTTTGCCACTGCCACTTTCCACTGCAGCATTTTCCACTTCCGCATTGTACAACTCTCCCACTCAGACAGAGCGAGAAGGCCTGTCTCTCTAACTTGCTCTCTTTGACTCCGACTCTGACTCTCTCACGAAGCAGAAGAAGGTTCTTTGACTCCCGCCCCATTGAAGGCGCCCCCACTTCATCGTCATATTTCTCTCTCTGCCAAACAACATCTATTGCTCTCTCTCTTTCGATAATAGTGCAAACTAGGTAACGGTTCCCTCTCTCTCTTGCTCTCTCTGTCTTTCTTTCTCTATGCACGCGCTTGTGTGTGTGAAATTGATCTTGAGTGGTGTGTGTGTGGATGCACTTGGACGTTGGCGTCGCTGCCAGCTGAGGCAGCGCAATAGAAATTGAAAATAGCAACCAGGAAAAGAGTTGCAAATGGAAAAGTGCAACAACAAGAGGCAGCAGAAAGAAGCAGCAGCGAGAGTGGCAATGCCTGATGTTCTTGTTGGTAGTATTGGTTGTTGCTGCTGGTGGAGATTAGAAAGATAGGAAAACCCGGGGGAAGCATGGCTACAGCTTGCAGCACATTGACTTTTACTCCGCTGCTGCTGCCGCCTCCTCCCACTCCCCCAGAGATGCGATGCCGCGCCTCGTGCTGGAAGCAACGGCGCTACGTAGTTTTCCCCTGCCCACTCCATTGGGCCACACAGAGGCCCCAGCCACATTATATTTTCCTGCTCTTTCCACACACACACACACACAGGCATATGGGGATTCTTGTTCTTTCGCGACGTTGCCGTCGTCGTCTTGGACTTGGTCTTGGTCTCTGCTGCCACTGCCACTGCCGCTGTCGTAGCGTTGTTGTCGTAGGTTCTGTTCTGCAGCTCTCGCCTTGGATTTGTGTTGCGCATTTGGAGCGCTGCGAAGTTGGCGCTTGGATCTCGTCGAGGCGAGAGTTTCGTGCGCGCGATCGCTGCAATTTCAGAATTTCTCCTCAACGCGCATCGGGAAAAACCCAACCCATACCTCAAATATCGTATATCAAATATCGATCTGAACTTGAACACAGAAAGATCTACGTGGATCCAAGGAGGAATCCAAGCAACACGGAAGTGAATTGAATACACAATAAAAACATACAACAAAAATGCATGTTATAATAATTATGAAATGAAAGCAAAGTGCAAGTGAAAACGAAGAAAGGGGGAGAGGGAAATGGCAGAGCGAGAGAGCAATCAAACAGAGAAGATCAGGGGGGAGAGGCAGATAAACAGTGAAAGCTCTCTTGGGCGAACGGACAATAAACTCGCTTACGGACACGAAATCCATGAAATTATTTAACCCACAAGAGAGTTTTCACTGTAAATAGCTTCAGGCATAGCTTGAGCTTTGTAGCCTTTGTATTTAGATCTAGAATTAATTTAGGTTAGAAGCAGCTTCAAAGATTTTTGCAGATTTCGAATACCATTCTCCTACCCGAAAAGAAAGAAAGTTACCAAAATTTCCCCTCAAATAGTTTGGAAATCGCTTAAAGAAAAGATCCCTAAATCGAATGAACTTTAACTAAAAGCTCGAGAGCGTGTGACTGCCTCGATATAAAGTGCCAAAGGACTTGGGAGTGTGCCCAAAAACCTGACCCCAAAAAAAAATGCTGAAAAGTTCCCGCAGTGGCCGCAGCAAGATGTTGATGATGCAGATGATGGATGGCCATGTAACCGCAGCGATCCGAGCAACATGGATGTATACCAAATAGAGCTGGAGGCACAGGCACAAATCCGCTCCAATCTTTTGGTTGAAAATTGTGTGAAGCACGCAGTCGGGCAGCCGCAGCAGCAGCTACATTCGCAGAAGGAGAGAAAGGATAGTCACATCAAGGACTTTGACGGCAACGAGGAGGAGCAGGAACAGGACGAGGACGAGGAAGAGGAGGAGGAGGAGGAGGAGGAGGAAGAGGAGGAGGACGACGACAACGCAGAAGAGGAGGAGGAACACGAGGACAGGCTCCTGCCAGAAGTCAATTTCGATGCAAATTCGGATTTCAATTTGCATTTCTTTGACACGCCCGAAGACTCCTCGACCCAAGGCGCCTACAGCGAGGCCGCCAGCCGCGACCTAGACTCCGATCAGGACCAGGAGCCGGAGGAAGATCCACAGCAGCAGCGGGAGTTGCAGGATTGCCTCAGTGCCATCGAGGCGGCGGATGCGGATCCCCTGCAGCTGCTGCAGTGCGACGACTACTACGGCCAATCCGCTGCAGGCGAGGGCGTGCCAGGCGCACCAGTCATAGCCACAACTGCCACTGCACCGCATCCCCATGCACACCATAATCCAAGCAATCCACATCTGAATCCGCAGCACAACACAAACTCCAATCCACACGCACACCAACAGCAGCAGTCCCAGCAGCCGCAGCTAAACTGCACCTTGAGCAATGGTAGAGGTGCTCTGTACACCATCAGCAGTGTGCATCAGTTTGGTCCGGCCAGCAGCAGCAGCAGACACCACCACCACCACCACCACAGCTCCTCACCCAACTCGAGTGGGGCACACGCCTCGCCGGACAGCGGCTGCTCTTCGGCCAGCTCCAGCTCCTCCCACGCCGTTTCCTCATCATCGTCTTCGAGCTGCTCGGAGCATTTTGGTCGCTCAGCCGCAGCCGCAGCAGCAGCAGCAGCAGCCGCAGCAGCCGCAGTCGTCGTTGCATCTGCATCCACAGCCACATCCACGTCGCTTGTCAATGTCAGCGGGAATGCTCATACATCCTCGTCAGCGGTTAGCTCCAGCTCCAGCTCCAACTCCAGTCCCAGCTCCGTCTCCATTGCCAGCTCCAGCGCAGCAACATCTTCATCTGTTGCGCATCTGAACAAAGGCCATTCAGGTATGTCCAACTCCAGCTCGAAGATCGGGAAACCCGCAGCTCTTCCGCGTTTGGGCTTCCCCATTGTTGTCGCAGTTGCAAAAATTATGTTCAATAAATTTGCATTCATTGCATAACACGGCAGCGGCAGCGGCGGTGGCAGCAACAACTGTAGTCGCATAACCAATTGAAAGTTGCTGCCAGTCGGATTTTCTTCTCCTTTTGGGGGGGGGAAACTATTAAAGCGCAGCATGAAAAATGTGAAAATGAATATAATTCCCTGTTATTGGCCAATGTTGCTGTTGCGGTTCTGCCTCATGTTGCAGTCGCAACTCTTCTCCTTACGGCTGCCAAGAAAATTGCTTTTCATGTTGCAGTCTGTCAATGCACACGCCGCTTGCCATGCAAAAAACCGATTTAATTTTCATAAATCGCTCTCGGAATTGGTCGCTCCTCCCATGATATGATTGCAATGGGATTGAGCTGGGAAAGCATCAAGGAAAACCATTTGAGAGGCAGCAGGGAGAGTGCTGCGGCAGCCCTGAGCTAATGTCATAAAAACCATAAGCACTCGAGCAGCGGCGTCTTGGCTGGACTTGCTAATTGCCTTAGTGCCTGCGCCTGGCCTGGCAAGGATTCTTGTGGCATGGGGCAACATTTAATTGCAGCAATTAGTGCGGCCAGTTCCAGGCAAATGCAAAATGCCAGCAAATTAAATCTAGGGGAAAGCCAAATACAATTTCAAACAGGGGAAAAATAAGGAACTCCAATTGATATTTGTATCTGCCCCATGCCCCCCTTGGCTCCTTCAATCACTTGCCTGCAGATAAATCCAAGAAAGTGTACAAAAAATCAAGCAAATATATGAAGTCTTTGTCGTCTATCGTCTGTGCCTCTGCCACATACTGTTTGCTGTCTGACAACGCGGAAATGCCAGCCAGCAAGCAGTCAGTCCATGCCACATTTTCTTCCCCAGCTCTTGCCCCTCCCTGGGCCACTCGAACAATGGCATTTGAAATTGTCAACTTACACAAAAGCGACCAAATGATTTGCATTTGAACGCGGCGCGAAAATGAAAACCAGGCACTTGAATTTCCTTTTGGTTTTTCATACACGCCCAGGCACAGGCGGCCCAAGACCGACGACATTTTCCAGACATCGTTGCTTGCTTTTTGCTGCTGTTGTTGTTGCTTCTGCTGTCCAATGGTGAAAATTCAATTTGCAGTTGCACAAGCGCGTAACGCGCAGTGTTCCCCCATCTGCATAAGCCTCCACACTCCGCGCGCAGCTGGCTCTCCCCCTTGCTAGCCGCCCATCATCTGTGGAGTTGCCTCCATTGCCCTGCCGCTGCACCCCTCTCCCGCTGCTTGTCGGCGCGTGCGAGTTGCACATTAATTTCATTTTGTTTCGCATTTTTCGAGGTGTGGCAACAACTGTGCGGCAGTTCAAACTCCGCGCTTAGTTCATTTGCCTCTTCCTGCGCTGCGGCATTAGAAAATTCAGAAATACAAATACAAGCGAGAAACAAAGTCGAATTGAATTCAAAATGGAAAAAAACGCCAAGAAGCATTGGGTTGCGTCTGGCTTCAATTTTTTTGTGCAGTCTTTTTCTGCCTTTTCCCATTTTCCATTTGGCATTTGCATTGCAAATTTCGTTTCGGCTCCAGCAGGGAAATTGTGTGGCTGCAGTTTTTACTCGTGACTGAGGCAGGAGAGGGTAACATACAGGCAGGCCGGCAGGCAGGCAGGCAAACTGTTGTAGGCGTATACGTGATTTTTTTTGGCATTTCTTCTTATCGCACATCGCACCCTGCAGCAGTTGAATGCACCCTGAAGCTGTTGCATTTGTGACTTGCCACAGTCCGTGCTCACAGCGCAGGGAAATTGCGGATGATTAAGGAAGAAGGCAAAATCGATTTGGAGAGAGTTTCCCTTGATTGAAAGTGCCACCTAAAGTTGCCTCTCGCTTTAGTTTGTCTTTCCATCGATTGCTGCCTTTGAAATGTCCTCCCGAATTGGTGTTTCCAGAGCACACATCAGATTTAGAGCGTGCGATATGATTGCTGACAGCAAAACTCATTTGGCAAATTGAAATTGCTGTGCTGTGTGTGGCATGGCAGCCCAGGCTGTTGCATAATCAGACAACTTGCCAGACAACTTTCGTGCGAGGGAAATGTAAACGAAATCCAATGAATTTTTCCTTTTGCAGAGCCACAGCAGCAGCAGCCACAGACAACGCAGCAGCTACAGCAGCAGCAGCAGCAGCAGCAGCAGCCGCCACACTCACATCAGCAGCAACAGTTGCAGCAGCAACAGCAGCACCCCCAGCAGCAGCAGCAGCAGCAGCAGCAATCTTTTGGCATAGCCGACTCCAGCAACAACAACACTAGTAGCAACAGCAACAACAACTCCAACGGCGTCTCCTCAAAGTCGTTTGTGCCGTGCAAAGTGTGCGGGGACAAGGCCTCTGGCTATCATTATGGTGTAACCTCCTGCGAGGGTTGCAAGGTGAGTTGCTCCAGGCACAGTCCGCTCCCAACTTCGCTCACTAAACTCTCACTAACCTTGCAGGGCTTTTTTCGGCGCAGCATCCAGAAGCAGATCGAGTACCGGTGCCTGAGGGACGGCAAGTGTCTGGTCATACGGCTGAATCGGAATCGCTGCCAATATTGCCGCTTCAAGAAATGCCTCTCCGCTGGCATGAGCCGCGACTGTGAGTACCCAAATGTTGCACAAACAAAGTGAAGGGGAGGCTGCACCTAGTTTGGGGCTTTCCAACAACTTTATTAGCTGCGAAAATCGCAGTGAAAGATCGCAGATTATGTCAGCCACTGCCGCGGGCCATTGTCAATGGTTTTGGATTACTTTATTCCCACTAATTGAATCGATATGCTGATGCTTCCTGAAACGTTGTTAAAGCCTTTACTTACGATCATTTTGCCATTACGAAAACGAGTTTATTGTCTGTCTAAGCACCCATAAACCGCTCCGTGCAACCACTTGAGGGGCAGCTGGGCAACGACAGCTTTACGTGCTGCCAAAATCCACCCACGGGCCAAGAGCTTGAAATTAGTTTTTATGACTTTTTCGCGGCGGCCGGCGAGAAACTCCAGAGGGATACCTTTGGGTAGCTGCTTTCGAATGCAATTTATTTGATGTTGCACAATTAATTAACAAAAAAAAGATCCGAAACTCCAGGCAGCAGCAAGGCAACATCGTTGCAACACCAAAACAGGGGGGGGGGGACTCTGTGGGTGTGTTTGTGTGTGCGGCAAAAGATATTTGTTGCTGTCACTGTCATTGTTGCTGTCGCTGTCGCTGCACGCGAGCAACATTTATTAGTCGTGTCTATTGCCTGCAACATTTGTTGCAACGTTTTTATGGCTTTTGTCTCGCTGCAGCGGCGTGCCGTGCCTGGTGTTGGGCAAACATTTCCTTAATTTTTCACCAGCGCCCACGCAGTCCGCCAGTCCTCCAGCTCCTCGACCCACACGCTGCTCCACTGTGATTTCCTCACAGACTCTCTCTCTCTCTCTCTCTCCACTCCCAGATTGTACGACAAAAGCCTTTTGGTGTTTGCTGTTACCACTTTTAATGATTTTTCCAGTGCAGAGATTTTCTTGCCGTGTTGCTGCAAGCAGGGAAATGCTCTAACCTGAAAGCATTGGGCCACATTTGGTTTGGCTTTCATGTCAAATCTTTTTCTTAGCGTTTCTTCTTGCGTTTCGGTTGCTCTAATGAAAGACTGTGGTCATACCTGTTGTCGTGTGGCGTATTTCCCTCTCTGGTAGAGTATTGCCAGCTTCGTTCCCATGACCCAAGTTTTCCTGCTGCTGCTGGCTCTTCCTGCTTTGGTCCTGGCTTTTGCTTCGAAGACTTTTACTTTGCCTCCGCATGCATACGGAAAGTTCAATAATTTAGTTAAATTGCTTTTGTGGCAAGTTTTGGTTCGGGCTCCTGCTGCCTGGTGGGCGTTGCGACGTTTCTCCATTCGAGGCGCCTCTTGATATTCGCTTTGCTCGCTTTAATTAGACTTTTGTCGAGTCAAATGGCAAGCAGGGGGCAGGGCGCTGGCGCTGGCGGGTTATTATGGTTTATGGCAAATGCAGCAATTGCCATTTTCTGATTGCCGATTGTGGCGATTGTCGATGGCCTATTGGCTGTTGCTGCCTGCTGCCACTCCGTGAGAGATTTTCCAATTAAATTCCCGCTCAGAAATCAGCCAAATGCGACCGAAATTTCGCTGTGCAAATGTTTGAAGTTGTTGGATTTTAATGGGTCATGCCACTTGGCATTAGCCGGCCCTTCCCCCGATTCTACCAAATGTAATTATGTTGCCCCCGTGTTGCAACTTCTGTGCTGCGCTTCTGTTTGTGTCTATCTGTGTGGGCGTGGCCTGGCTGGCTTTTATTTAATTTGCAAAAGCTTTTGTTGGCAGCGACAACAAAGTGCAATAAAAAAGGCAAAGTAACGCGACGCTTGCCAAGCACAAATTACATTTCGGATGTTGCAGCAGCATCAGAGGCAGCGGCAGCGGCAGCAGCACTTTGCATGGCTCTGTAGGAATTTGGGTCAAAAATAAAACACACACACACACATCTACAGGGGGTCTTTATGCCGGCATGCGGCATTTTGTGGCATCAGCATGCAGCATCCATCGCGTGTGCAAGAGAGCTTAAACTCTGCTCCCAGGACTCTGGCCTGGCATTAATCAAATTTATGTGCAAATATCCAGCAAAAGTTGGCTAATTGAAGGCAGTCTCTCCGCCGCTCTTGCCCCTTCTCTTGTGCTGCACGAAGCTGCCGTCAATCAAATTTGCCACAAATCAAATTACAATTAAAGAATGGGCCACCACGGGGCGAACTTTTTGGACAATATTCTGCGCACTGCTGCCTGCCTGCCTGTCTGCCTGTCTGCCTGTCTGGGAATGGGCACAGAGCTGTCGCTGCTTGGGGGCAACATCAGCAAACAGACAGCAAACATTCAGTTAGAGCAACGCCAAGGCGACACAGTAACACAGAATCAAACAGCTCTGGCTCTCGTCTCGACTCAATTGTAGTCAATTTGAAAGCCAACTATCAAATGTCAGCGCCAAAGATTCGTTTCGTTTCGTTTCGTTTCGTTTCGTTGTGTCTCGTTGCCACACGACTCTTCTAGACGCCCAAAAAATCGAGTGCAAAATGAAACTGTTGCTCTTGTGGCAGTTGTTGCTGCTGCTGCTGCTGCTGCGCCTGCGCAGTGACAAGAACAAAGACAAAGAGCAAGACTGGCTTATAATTGTGGCGTAAACTGGGTCAGGCTGCCAGGCCAATCCAAATCCACCATTTGGCCAGGCCCACAGACCCGAACCGAACCGTACCCAAACCCCTTCTCCCTGGCTCGTTCTGCTGGCTTGAATCGCTTTGAATTCGCTTTTTGGTCCATTGTTGGCCTCCGCTCTGCTCGCTCGCTCGCTCGGTTCTGTTCTGATTTTCGTGTGCCGTGCCGTTCTGACAATTGTCTTTTGTTGTTTCGTTGGTTACATTAAAGTCACAGAGAGTCACAGGCTACAGAGTCACAGCTTTATTTGGCCATTGTTTCGGTCGAGATTTGTATTATTTGGCAATAGAAAAATTGCCGAGAACAAAGGAGGCAACATTCTGGGCAGTCTTTCGATTATCGTTCAAAGGGCATAACTGCTGGGAATGGGTTGATGGGTCATCGCTGTAACTAGAGCGGAGTCTCTCTCTCTCTCTCTCTCACTCTCACTCTGCTCAGCTTAAGGCTTCTCTGTATCTTCCCACTTACATAATTCGCTGTCATTCAACCTTTTACAATATTTATTCGCGAGTTCAGCAAACCTTCTGCAGCTCCCTCAGGCATTTACTGCTCTTGCGCTCCTCCCCAGGGGCCTTTCACTTTCAGTTTGACTTCCGCTGCCTTCCCCGCTCTGCCCCTTGCAGTGCGCCTCCAGAACAGAGTCCAATGGCTCCCCCAACTTGATGTGTTGCTGGCGGCCAACAACAAACAAACACAACAAATGCCATAAACACCGAGGCGTGGAGAAATATAAATATAAAATGGTCAACAAATTTGTTGCCGCTGAAATATCATTTCATTTTTTAATTATGCATTTAAGTTGCTCGATTTGTAAACAGATTTTTGGCAGCGCGAAAATGTGTTCGCTGCATAAATCGAAAAGTTGAGTAAACGATTCGCTGGTCCGTTGAGTCTTTAAACATTTTAATCTGGAGAACAAAAGCGAACACCAGCAGCAGCACCTGTTGCAGGTGAACGAATGCAGCCAAAAGATGACTCAATCGTCAGAGTGCAACATCTACCCACTGACTAATTGCATTCGCTAATTTATGCAACAGGCTGCGTTGCGGTTCATTGTTCTCATTGTCCGGCGTGTTACGCCTGCGTGCCCCGCTGCCACAACGCTGGCAATCTGTCCTCCAATTACATCGAGCCGCCCGCAGCGGTTTGTTCGTGTGTGCCGCCTAGATGTTGCACCCGATTGTGGTCTGACTCTCTCTACTTATAGTTTAATTAACACCTTGTCGCCTGGATACAAAACACTTGCCCAAAGATAAATCAGTTGACACTTTGCTGTCTGATCGAAGCACGAAATTGTTGCAAGTACAAAATTCAGAGGGGGATACCCCGAAAGTTCAGGGAACTTTGTGACCCTTGCAGAGCATCTCAACAACAGCGTTTGGTCGTGCAATTTGCACATTTCTGCATCACTTGCTACTTTGCCCAAAAAGGAAATTTACATGCGAGAGTACAGCAATCCCGTGACTCACTTTGGGTAACTTTCCACGCATATTTCGGGTTCTATTTGCACCCAATGATTGTAGCAATGAGTGGCGCTCTACTCACAGTTGAACAAATTGCCAAACATTGCACAACAAATTGTCATTGTTTGATGGATGAGTAACCTTGACATTGGATTTGAAAAGGGGAATTCTACTCAAAAGTAAACACAAATGACTAAGGCCATACTTTGGGGTGTTAAGCATTAGCAATTGGACCAAACAAATGAGCTGTGAAAAGTCAATTTTCTTTAACTATTACTACGCAGATTCTTACAGATGACTTTTGCAGATTATCACACTCCAATTATAGTAATTAGAAGGGGACTGCAAGCCAGTTCACTCACGAGTTCCATCGATTGCTGTCGACTTGCAATTATGGGAGCCCCCTCGCTATGCTTCGCCCTGCAACAAACACACAATTAATGTCAAAAGCCATCAACAAATTGGCAAGAAATATGTTCAATGTGGTGCGGGGGCAATTGGCCAAGACAATGGCAGCAGCAGCAGCAGCAGCAGCAGCAGAAGCAACGAGGGCAGCCGAACCGAACCCCACCGAACGTTGACTTCTAAATGTCAATCACAGTCGCCCCCGCCCGCGCATGCCTTTCCTTTCCCCACTCCACAACGTGCGCTGCATAAGAATTTCTTAGTAAATATCATAAAAAATATATATATATATGCAAAAAAATGTGAGGCAAAACGCTAAAAAGAACAACAACAAACGATGCACAGACGATGCAGAAGAAAAGAAGTTTATAAAATTAGCCAGCGCACTTTGTGATGCGATGTGGTGATGGCTGTTGTCTAGTGCAAAAATAAATGATTATGATGCGATGCCATTACCCGTAAGCACTCGCACACACACACACACACACAGAGACACACAATAGTTGACAGCGCATCGGCAATTGCACCCGCCTGCGGGTTCAATGCCCAAAGCAGCAAGAACGACGCGGACGACGATGGCACGCATTTTTCTTGGCGCTTCCGCGATTCTGGCCAGCGACGTCAACAACATGGCATTATCAGTGGCGGGGGGGTTGGGGAGTAGCAGATAGAAGAGGGCTGCCTTGATTAGGCTGCCGCCTGTACCTGCTGCAACTTCATGCGTCGTTGAGTGGCAGCTTCAAAATGATGAAGCCACCCGGAAGAGTGGGATTGTCATTTGATAGTGGCAGCCCCAAAAAACCTTTAAACTTTAATTACGAACATGAAACCAGCCAGCAAAGTGATCAAAGTCTATGGGGAGTAGCCTCTGTTGCTGCTGCATGTTGGGAGAGCCAGAAATAAGGAAACAACTTCAAATGCCACTGCAAACTGCGGCAAACTGCAACGCAGAAATCAGTGAAGCATTGTGTATTTCGAACACAGAGCTCGTCGCTGCTCGCTGCTCGCTGCTCTCCACTTTGGTTAACTGCTGGCCAGTGGTAGTGGCAGCTCCCCCCTCACCGCTTGCTGCCGCCTTTCATGGCAGCTTTGGTTGCCTGTCTGTCTTCAATTAACACGCCGCTTCGATGTTGCGGCTGATGTTGCTGCTGCTTGTGTTGCTCGTTTGTGTGGCATTTCCCTTTACGATTCGCAGAATGCGTTGACCTTTTCCTACTCCTGCCACATGCTGCATGGGAGAGTGGTGTGCTCTCAAGTGTGGCCACAAATGATGATAATGATCATGATCATCACGACAATGATGACGATGACGGGCGGCGGCAACTTTGACGGCTGCTCGTTGGGAACACCTTCAGCCCCGCACTAAGTGCTTTTCCCGGCACTTCCCGACACTAACTGCGCTTTTGATTTAACTGCTTAATCAAGCTGAAGTTGAAACATTGAAGATGAAGTTTCAAACGATGGGAGATGGGAGATGGGAGAGCTGCAGCTAAAAGATTACGTTGAAAGATTTTGCTCTGAGGTTGCATGTTAAATTGCTTGAGTTGTGGCTGAGCTCTGGCTGATCTGCGGCTGATCTCAATGCTCAACTTTATCAAAACGATGCCCCCGATGATGATGATGGGGTAAGCTGCTGCTGCAACTTGATCGATGGCGGCTCCCTGTTCCGAGTACTACTGTGTGCTTGCCCCTCGGTGCACTACATCTTTGAGCTGTTACTAAATTAAATCAAAACTGGCAGCGTGTTAAAACGTGCCTGACATGCCCAAAAGGGCATGGAACAAGGGATCGCAGCTGCAAAAGGAAATCGGCACTTGAGACGCGTGCAATACAGAGGGGGAAATGGAAGGAATAAGGCCAGTGGTGGGCGCTGCATGTTGCGTGTTGCAAATTAGCCACCACTACCCCCTGCCTGCTCCATAACGGTTGTAAGTTGCACCCAGATTGGGGTTGGGAGCATAGCATTTGCGCCCATGTTTAGCACAGATTGGCGGCGCTGCTAAAACCCCCAATTAGTGAATGTAGAAAACAATGTTGAGACAGGGCTGGGGGGGTTGTACTTAAACTGAGGGTTTAAACTAAGGCTAAAAACACACAACTTAAAGAGAAAACTTTTTGGAAAGAGAAGAAGCCAGCCAGGGCTTCATTTTCCTGTTCAGCCTCAAGCATCAACTTTCCTTTCAGCTCAATGCAATTTTCCAATATCAGGCGGATGCAATTTGGGTTGCTTGTGTGTGTGCGTGGAAAACTCTGTTCAAGCCGGAAATTGTCAAGCGATGCGTCCTGTCTACATTTCCATTTCCATCTCCGCTGTGCAAAAAAATAGACAAAAACCTAAAACCAAGCCGCCAAAGTCCCAGAGACAGAGGCCCCGACGACTGACACGAAAAGATACTTCCTTATTGCAAAGCTCAAGATAGAGAGAGATAGAGTATATGTGTGTGTGTGTGGTGGCTACACGCACACAGGCACATTTAAGCCATCATCTAAATCAAGGCTTATGTAACTGCCAGCGCAGCAACATTTTTCGCTATTCTGTTTGCTTGATTTTTCCTTCAGTTTTTCCTTCTGTTTTTGGTTTTTTTGTGTGTGTTGCCAAACTGCAGAAAATGCAAATGCATCTAACACCGGTTAGGCAGCTTTTTATTTTTTTGCATCGTTGTGCATCAACCAGATTGCAGTTGCATGCAACAAACACACACACACAGTGGCGCGTCACTGTCGGCGGCAGCAACAAATCTTGTTACTCAATTTCAATTGGTGCGCTGTCGACGTTGGCTGAGGCAGCGACAGCAGCGACGCTGCCAACTGCAACTGCAACGCTACGCTTCCTGCTGCACTCGAAAGTTCTGCAGCGCCAAAAGCTCTCTCTCTCTCTCTAGCATACACTCTCTCCCTCTCTCTCTGTGAACGCTTGTGTGCGCGCGCTCTCTCTCACGTACTGTCGCTCTCTCTTGCATTCTCTCGCCATCACATCACTTATGCTCTTTTCACTTCTTTGTTTTGCTTCTGGTATTCTTCAGCTGCTGCTGCTGTAAAAAGCTTTGCTCGGTCAGCGTCAGCCGCAGCTGCGACTGAGGCAGCGGCCGCGGCAGCGACTGGGAGCAGGGCCCCAACGTTTCGTTGCCTTCGTTTCGCTGTCGTTTTCAGTTGTCTCTCGGCGACTCAGCGCGCGGCACGCGAATGCTCCACCAAACGGACGGGACAAACAACCGCAACAGCAACGGCAACGGCAACAAACAAACAACATTCGCAGCAGCAGCAGCAGCAGCAAAAGTGGGAGCAACAGCAGCGGCAGCACTTCGTTTCGTTTTGTGTATCAAGCAGGAAAAAGCAGCCTGAAAATCGTTACCCAAAAAACTGCAAAAAATACACAAAAAAGATCAAATAAAAGTGCGTTAAATTCAATATACACTCAACAATTTACGCGTGGCCCCCCTCCGCAGCGCAGCACACCACACCCCAAGACCTACTCACCAACACCTACTCTCCCTGCGGTCCGTGCTGCCTCTCCGCCCCTCCCTCTGCGTTGCATAAATTGATTTCGGGGCATTGTGTGATTTGAATTTCAAAAAACCTCCAGATAAAGAACACTTCTTCCCCAAAAATACAAAAAAGCTTCCCCAAAAAAAGGTTAAAAAATAAGAGCAAAAAAAAGCAGAGCAGTGAAATTAAAGCAACAGCGAGAAAAATCGGTGTACAAAACGTTTCTCAAGTGAAGTTTTCGAATTGGAATAAGAATAAGATTAATAAGGAACGGTCCAACGGTCCCAGAAGGTACTCCAACAGCGAGAGGGAGACGAACGCACAAAACAGAGTGAGAGAGAGGCCAAGAGAGAGCGAGAAGAGAGAGCCTATTTTTGGATAACCCCTCCAACATCCAACAGGAGCAGCTCCCGATTGAATGGTAAATTTTTGCACTGAATTTCTTTTGTTCGTTTCCGGGAAGCAACTCTCTGGAAAAGAAAAGGGATTGAGGGGAGTGAGTGTGAGTGTGCAGGAGAGATTTTTGTCATACAAGTCGTATGCTTAATATCAATTGCAATCGAATTAACAATCGCTGAGTAATCGAATGCCGCTGCTCGCACTCGTGCACTGCCCATCAGGTTCATTCACTTGCGCTCCGGAATCACACTTCCTGCCTTTGTGGTGGGGCCGGCCGTACAAATTTTACTTCCTATTTGTGTGCAAATTTCCATTTTCCTTTTGCTTATTATTAACTTTACAACTGGCCCCAAAAAACTGGTTTCGTTTGCGAAACTGGTTGCTGCTTTCATTGCAGTGTGTTTGTGTGTGCATCTGTGTGTGTTTTCTGTTTTGATTTGACTCCTTGGCGGCGGCAGGTAAGAACCTTCAGGGCAATTGATTTGGCTCTGTCTCTGTCTTGGGCTGAGACTCTGGTACTGGCCATGCCTGCATTTGCATTGGCATTCCTCTGCCACTGCCACTGCCACAGCCACTGGCTCGTTGCATTCTCTTTTTCTAATCAGAACCGGAAACATAAAAAATGCTGCCAGCTACAGCTTGAAGCTCAAAGACCCAGCTGCCCCTGGAACAGGTGCACTGCCAGAGCCATAGAGGAGAATCCTATTAATGCTCCTATTAGCAGCTGCTTCTGTGACTTGAGTTTCAGCTGGTGCTGCTGCTGGTGCTCGTGCGGCGGCTATCAACCGAAACCCTGGACGAGAATCACTGCCCCACAGCAGAGTTCAAGTCGAGTCGGTCGGTGGTGTGTCTGTATAGGCGTTCAATCCGAACGAACCGAACCGAACCGAACCGAACCGACTATGAATACATTTGTATCTATTATGTGTGCGACTCGTACATATGGGTCGGTCGGGGCCTCGCATAAAATAGTTGACAAATTCGCAAACTATATAAACAATACACAAAGCTACATACAGACACATTTATACAAAGATACACAGAAACACATAAATGGATAGATAAATAGATAGATAGATACTCTCGCACCCATAGCCGCCGTGCACTTGTTTGCCGAGTTCATTAACATTAAATGTTGTCCTTGTGCGTTTTCAGCTTTTTGCTCTAAGCGAATCAAACATTGATGAGGTCCAAGCAGCGACTACAATGATGCCCTATAAATGGCTTCTGCCAGCACTTTCCTTCAGCCGAATATTCCCTTTTCGAATGGACAGTCCCGGCCCAAAAACCATTGAATAAATTATGTGCCATAAGTACAACAACAAAAAAGAGACAGCTACAAAGAGCAAAAGCAAACTAGGTTAAGTAGGAACAGCAGGAATAAAGAGAGACAATCCCTGACATGACAGGGATAACAGCTAATGGCAGGAGCACCCCACACACCCACCCATCAGGTGGATGGATACACACACACTCACACACAAATAATCCACACTAAAGCAATGGCTAAACTTTATCATCATCATCATCATCATCATGATCATAATCATCAGAAGTCAGTCGAGAAGGCAAGCGAAGCGAAGCGAACGAACGGTATTTGTAGTAAAAAGCGGCCAATAAACCGAACGCGTGCGGTTCAAGGTTTGGCCAAAGCCAAAAACGAAACTAAAACGAACAACAAACAAAAACAACTAGTAGAAGAGAGACGCCGCCGTCGGACGACCAACGACAGACGACGAAGACGACGATTGGGGCAGCCAAATGAATAACAATTAAATCTCAAAAAGCATGAAATCATCTGCCGAGACCCGGCGGTATCCAAAACTAGCACAAGCCTAAGCTTCATCAACATACACAAGCTGTAACTGAAGCTCATGCTCATGCTCTGTGTCTATGTATCCATGAGATACATCGCGGATGAGGCCGAAGCTCATTGACCAAAATGTGGCATGGAGCAGCTCTGCCTAGCTGCTGGCTTCTGTTACCGTTAAGCCAAGTCAAGCGCCCATTAACAGTTAAGACGTCGGGGCCGCAGCAGTGGGGCCAATTACCCAAGAGCTCAGGGTAATTGACTCTGCCACAGAACTCTGAGTAGCACATCCACATAGACTGAGGAGAGTAAAGGGGAGCAAGATGCGGCAGGCAGCTATAACCACAAGTGCTGGCAGAAATCGGTTAAAATCAGTTTACTCAGTCTCTGACTTGGATCTTCGTTCTAATTCCTAAATCCATTACGATTCTTGTCCTGGTTTCTTGTCAATGAAGCATTCACCATGCCGTTGTGCTGTTGTACGTTCAATTTGTTGCTATGCAAAGTATTCCCCAAGTTTTTAATATGAAACTTCAGACAGTAAATACAGATAGCAATAATTACTATAAGAATCAATTATGAATACCAAAAGCACATACCTTCCTTCCTTAGCTCCCAAGCTATCTGCAAATTCCTCTTCCGTTTAGGATTCTTCCCCTGGGAACTTCGGTTCTCGCATGTGTGAGCATATTCCCATTAGCCAAGCTCCAAGTTCTTGTTGTTGTTGCTGTTTTTGTCTAGTTTATTACAAAATTGACCCACATATTTGCTTCGTATTTTGCGCTACGACTGAGTGGCCATTGTATGGCTACAGATACATTTGTATCTCACCCCATGAGAGTGTGTTTTTCTGATGTGTGTATGTTTGTATGTTTCTTGTTATTTATTCATTATTATTTTATTTTGTGTCGTTTCTTTTGGGTCTCTTTTGTGTGTGTGTTGTCATTAGCAAATAAGTTGGAGAGCTGATGGGCGGGGTCGATATTGTCCGTTGACATTAATGAACTTATATGGATGAGCGATTCGCATTTGATGTGTCAACAATTTGGCAAACATTTCTTATATACATAAATGAATCTACAAAGAGTTTTTAGGGTATTTCAGCAGCTATAGAAACGAAGGCAGAAACAGAAACGAGACTGGAGAACTTTCAAAACCATTTGTTGTGTATACGGACAATCTTTTGTGCTTGTGTGTGTGTTAGCCCTCAACGTAATTGACAGTTTTGTGCCAAGAATATACCGCAAACTGTTTTAGTTTTGATTTGGAATGGCAGCCGCCACAGAATGATACGCCTGGCTGCATTGGCAGGCCAAGATACATGGATACACAGACACAGAAATACAAGTACTTGGACAGAAACTGATACACACACTCTGGGAGTAGATACAAAGTGGAAATGCAGCAGCACAGCACCGAAGAAGTGACCTCTAAATGAAGAGAGAGAGAACACCAGACATTGAGGGAACTTGCAACCTGGCCACCACACCACACACCACCCTCACTTACCTCACAGTCGCGGACGATGCCACAAAATGAGTGAGGGAAGGTGCAGGCGAGCAGAACCACCTCAGAATGCTGATGATGATGATGATGATGATGTTGCAGAAGCCAGGAGGCAGCACGCAAAATATCTGTTTAATAAGTGCACAAAATGTTGAATGACTGACGGGCTGGATGTGGCCTGCCACAAATGTAGACGGCTCGGGCTCTGGCTACACCATTCAGAGCGCTAAACAGAACAGAACCAAACGTCTGAATGGACAGGGGCGTCGACAGTAACTGTTTTGGTGGGAGTGCGAGTGGGGGTGACAAGGTGGCAGCAGCAGCAGCAACAGCAGCATGAGGCAGAGCAGCGTAGCATAGCGTATCTCTCGCCAGTTACTTGGGGAGTTGCCACTTTAATGACGTCTCTTTTTATTACAAAATGTATTAAAATGTTGCACAGGTGGTTTTTGTTGGCAACGCAAGAGACGAGGTGTGAGAGGAAGTGCGGATTCTCTCTGGGATGGAGTTACCACGACGAGGTTCTCTGTGTGTTGATGAGCCTATTAAATTCTGTTGATGGCTTTCAGCTGAGACAGAGGCAGCGGGACAGCGGCAGGGGCAGTGGCAGTGGCAGCGACAGAGGCTGAGACAGCCCGTTGTGTCCGCTTCCACGGCTGATGAGACATGCGATAGAGAAAGAGATGAAGATAGTGGCTTTTTGTGGCCGTTGTCTGGCTAATGACTGACGCTCGACTGTCGCTCGGAGCTGTGGTGCCCCAAAAGCAGACATGTTTAAAGTGGGTTAAAAGCGTTAAGCGCAGGCGGATCGGGGTCGCTGGGAAAATGCCGTCTTCTTCGTGTCCAAAAAGTTGTGGCTTTTTTTTTTAGAAAACATTTTGAATGGAAGCGGATGCAAATATCCAAGTCTTAAGATGGCTTTAAGTGGAACAAGATTCAAATTTTGATTGAAATGTTTTGCATTCTCTGATATAATGGCACTAGAATAGTTTCCTCTGCTAAATTTCAACTTATCTTGGTTCATTGTAATGCAAATATCTTCTTTGTGGCACTCCTGTGACCATTTAAAGCACTTTACAGCAAGATGCAAAACCCACACACAAATCTCTTGGTGAGAGGGTAAAGGGGGTGCCTAATGTGTGTGTGCAGCATTTCATATTTATGCGTAACCTGGCGCTGTCACTGTCTCATTAGCAGATGCCTCAAGTGGCTGAAGGGGCCACCATCACCATCAGAGAGGGATAAGGGACCGACTGCATCCTCAACAATTTTCACTTGCACTTCCCCTCCACGCTGGAGTTAATTTTATTTGCAAAATAAAGCGAAACAAACTTTAAATGGAGTCAAATGCCAATGCACACACATGGAAAGTACACTCACACACACACAGGCACACAAAGAGCATAAACCAAGTGCTGGCCAGAGCCCCAGACGTCTGCCGAACAAAGATTGCACACACACACAAAAGCAACAAAAAAGTTCAAACGCCAGACAAGGATGCACCAAAGTGCAAAGGCAGCAGCAGCCAGTCGTCGGAGTGCCAAAAGGGGCAGGAGGAGCACCAACGAACAGGCAAACGTCCAACGACCGAAGCAACGTCCAGAGAGGGGGAATGGAGACAGAGAGAGGCAGACTGGGAAGGCACTCGAGGCAGACCGTGGGGTCATGAGATATTTTTTTTCGGCATAAAAATTAACCTAAACTGCTAATTAAGGCATCGTACTGTCAGCATCTTTTTAGTAAATATTCCATCATACACCTTGGAATGCACTTCTCTGCTTAGTTAAAAGATTTTCGGTGCAGTAGACCCACTGTTGCTGCCACAGTGCTTGAAAAACGGAAAGCCAAAAGGATTGAACAACCTGGGTGCCATGGCAGGAAGAGAAGAGTGGAAGTGGATAGCATAGGGGAGTAGAGAAAGAGCGAGAGAGAGAGAGAGAGAGAGAGTAGTGTGCTAAGCAGAGAAGGAGTAAGAGTGAGCCCAGTGGAGCAAAGGAAAACATAGAGGAGCAAAGAGGAACATTCAGAGGGAGGGAGGCAGGAAAGCAATGCCCAAACAGCAGGAGGCGACGCACGTGAAGACGACGACGACGACGACGCAGTCAAGCACACACGCACTACGCCAACAAACACAATCAACGCACACACACTCACTGCTGCTGCTGCTGCTGCTGCTGCTGGGGGAAACAAGAACAAGTGCATTGACACTTTACGGACGGCCAGAGAGCACCGAGTAGGGGGAAGAGACAGACAGAAAGAACAGGGCAAAGGGAGATGGACTGACGTCAGCGGACAGACGGCGGACGGCAAAGCAAGGCATGGCGACTGCAAAGGGTGAAGCACCGCCAGCGATGCATTTTGATAGCAGTCCGCAAGCAGAAAGCAGAGCCCATAAAGGGATCGACCTCCACAGAGCAGCCAGCACCACACAGCTGATCCAAAAAGCAGATCGTGCACTGAAAGGTGGAGGCAGAAGAGAGAAGAGAGGACAGAAGCCCCAAAAAAAGAGAGAGTCCGAAACAGGGAAAAAATGGAGAGAAACAGCTATAAAATTCGCGTTCGTTGCACCGAATTCGAAATTCGAATTTGCTAAATGAGCGTAGGGTGTGGGAAAGAGCAAAGAGAGTGAGTTGAAGAGTGGGTGAGATCAGAAGTGCGGGGGCTAACTGATTATGATATTGCAAAATGAGAAGAAGGAAAAAACGTACAACTTCAACATCAGACTCTCGCATAATAATGACGCTGGAAATCATCGTAATGATGTTTGTTGCTGCTGCGATGTTGTTGATAATGACGATGACGTTGCCAAACAACGCAACACAAAAGCAAAATCAAGAATGAAATGCCACAACAACAGCACCAGCCAGCAACAACCACAGAAGAGATCTTTAAAGACAAAAACACAACAGCAAAAAGGGAGAGAAATTCGTTAAAGCTCGAAACATATGATACCCTTTCAGAGCGATTCTTGTTATGGAAGCTTAACTAATTAAGGCGATTAGTTGCGATCTGTGTACAAGCTCGAAGCGAGTTACTGCATAAAATCTCGAAAATTATAGGATTGCTAGGCATAGGAAATTGACATTCATTAAAAATATAGTTTAAACCTCAGCTGAAAACCATAATACCCTGTTTAAGAGTGCAAAAACGAAGAACGAGCATCATCCTCCACGACAACGACGTTTATAGTTCAACGCACTGTCAGGGCAGGGTGCTGGTGCTGCTGGTTCCAATGCTCCTTCACTGCTGCTTCTGCTGTTGCGATCAGTAGCCATTGGACAGTGCCGGTGCCCTGGGGCCTGTGTCTGAAAACTCCTGCAACGGCAGCTCCATCAGCAGCAGAGCCAAGAGAGGAAGAGGAGTCAACGAAATCACTCACGCGCCTGCAACGCTCTGGCTCCCCGGTCAATGATCGTGCGGATGTGTGTGTGCAAATGTGTGTGTGTGTGAGAGACCGACCTCCTCATAATGAAGACAACGACTCTTGTTGACTTTCATTGACAATATGGTGACGGATCTGATGTTGATCTTATTATGTTGAGCCAGAGAGCAGAGCAGACAGGAAACGGTCGCTATCGATGGTCCACTAAGTGATCTGATTATGTTGAGATTCGATGGAGGGAATGTGAATTCTCGCCATGAGGATAACATGGGATGATCAAATTGACTGTGCAATCATCGGCACGGATTTATATTTGCCAGAACGTGTATCAGTGAAGCAATCCTGTGGATCTCTGTAGTCAAGCGTTCATCATCAATAACCACTGATCAGTGATCATTCCAATTTATGATCCACACACAGAGTTCTTCGATTGATCCAAACATTCATTCAACTCAATTACAGTAGATCCTCCCCCCACAATTACACTATTAGGCGTTTCGCTGGTGCTGTGACCGCTGTAGACAGACAGTCGGGGCAGCTCTGCTGTTCAAAGCGTAGCAGCACCCACTGGCACGCCGTGCCACTTGGCTCTGGCCGATCATTGATCTTACCTACTTGGCGCTGTTAATTTGTATTATTAATTCAATCAATCACTGGCCCTGCCTTCCCTAACGATCGATCAGCCAACGATCCAACGTTCGATTGGACTGCCGGCTGACTGCGAGCATTGATCTCATCTCTCCGCTTTGTATCTGTATCTTGTCTCTGTCATGCCACCGCCCTGCCCTGCCCTGCCCTGCCCCTTCGACAGACTACTGTACTGTGGTTGGCATCCCACAAATGTGGCGGCGTTCTAGTTTTCCTCTGTCGATTCGCATTCTTGTCTTCGCCTTCGTCTTTGGCCTGACGTTTGCCTCTTGGCTAATTTAATTGTTTGTTTTTTCATTAAGGCTCCTACAGCCAGATAGATAGATAGATAGAAATATGTATGTATGGAGAGCGGGATGTTGGGATGAAGGCTTTTTTTTTAGTTCATTGAAACATTTATAGCACAAACGCGCGCGCTAGCCGCTGGGCCTGGGCTGGCATTTAATTCGCTAATTGCTAATGCGCTCGCTTGCTACCCGCTTATCAAATTGGAGCATCGAAAACCTATTTTGCTTCTTTTATTTTGTTGGTTTGCTTTTTTTTTGGGCGTCTGACTTTTTTGCTGCTTCTGCTGCTGCTGCCGTTGTTTTTTGTTGTTTAATTTAGCCGCACATTTTAGTGCAAATATTTGATAAGATCCCACTCGAGTGGCTCGGCATTACTCATACGCAGTCACCGCCAGCGCGGGACTCGTTTTCGCTTCCGGCTGTCGAACGGTTTTTGGCTTTAGGCAGCTTTTAATATTTAATTATATTTTTATCTCTGTTGCTCTTTTTTTTTTGCTGGTAAATTCGCATTTCAGTTTCGATTTTGATACAGAAATAAATAAGTAAATGCGGTTTTTGGAACAGGTTCAAGATACGCTTAATGATCTGGTAATTTCACTCAAATCCGCATATAAACACTGATGTCTTTTTGGTGGTTTTCTGATGACGATAATCTCTGTGTTCATCTGCAGCTTAATTGAAACGTTTATTGCCTGCTTTCTATAGACAGAATCTGATGAATCGCTGCTGCCCC
Source organism: Drosophila guanche (assembly GCF_900245975.1). NCBI lineage: Eukaryota > Metazoa > Arthropoda > Insecta > Diptera > Drosophilidae > Drosophila > Drosophila guanche. Next base: position 4,506,931 of record NW_022995751.1, on the reverse strand, counting down.
GTCGCTGGCAATTTATCTAAATGCTTAAAGCCATAAATCGTGCTTTGCTTTTGACCCGAAACTCCAAGCTGCCTTTGATCTAAGCACTCAATCAGCAGAACGCCACCCACTGTCTGTAGCTTGCAACACGAAATTCTGCAAACATTTTCATTATTTTTTTTCGTTGTTTTTCTATCTAATTAGGTAGTCAAAATACAAGGGGAGAACGCTTCTCGACTCCCTGTAATATAAACTGTGTCACTAAACAGAAATCTCTGACAGAGCAGCGAGCCAGAGCCGTGGTGGTAGGAGGAGGAGGAGGAGGAGGCAGGAGGCAGGAGGCAGTAACGGAGGCAACAGCAAACTCAACTTTGCCCAGAGAATTGTGTCAAATAGATAAAAAAGAAAAACGATGCCAACAGCAACAACAGAGACAGAGACTGCGACGACAACGATGATGATGACGATGATGATGATGGTGATGGGGCAGCCACTCCTTTCAGCAGTTGAGGCAGCAGTAGCAGCAGAGGCAGAGGCAGTTATAATTATAACCTCAATTCCCGCTTTGCTTTGGAGCTGTGTGGCTGCGGCTGCTACTGCTGCTGCGTGTTTAATAAGAGAAAACTGGCCCCGAAAATTGTAGAGCATTTGAATAATTTTACAAGAATGCAATCAAATCTAACAAAAAATATATACGAGAGAGAATAAAAGAGAAGAGGCCTCCCCAAAAGAAGTGGAAAAAGACTACGAAAGAGATTGTCAAAAAAATAAAAGTAGGCGGTGGCTTTTGTTGATTTAAATGGCACCCAAAAAGTCAGTCATGGAAGCAAACAGATGGACAGACAGGCGGACACAGAGATAGACAGAGCGGACACACAAGCGGACAGCTGGACAGCGGCACAGATGGACAGATGGACAGTCGGACAGAGAGAGAGACAACTATTCAAATTGAGGTCATTCATCTCGCTTCGTTGAGCCCGCTTAAGTGAATTATGTATACGTAGATACATTTGAGTCTGTGTGAAGAGGGGGGAAGACTTCACATAGTAGTGGGCAGCAGGCGGTACAGAAGCTTAGACGAGCATGTGAATGGGAGGCACACAGCACACACAGAAAATAGACAGAAAATAAAACTATTTCTAACGCTTTTTACCCCCTCTCCACTTTGCACTCCAGAACTGGGGTGGGTACACTTTAGGCGTCAAGCTTTTTAGGGAAAGAAAGCCTTTCTCCCAGCAGCACAGAGAACATGCTAATTGCCCGCAATTTGCCACAGAACGTACCGTGCCACTATCCATCTATCTTCATCGATTCCCCCCTCCAGCAAACCAAAAATTCTGATTGATTGACTTGAGATCGACGCCCTCTTCGAGAGATTTGCATAAATATTTGTTCGCCTCTCTCTTTCTCTCTCTCTTAGCTCTCTGCACAATTTGAATTGGGAATTTGGATATTAATGCCTCTATCCCATATATCTTCTTATCGTCTCTTCTCTTCTCTTCTCTTTGCTTTGCTTTGGTTTTGCTTTTGGTTTGTGGTTCCATTTGATTTTCTTATGGGAGTAGGTCAGTACGAAATTTGCATACTAGGCGGCGAGTGTGTGCGGTGCGCCTTTGTCTTTGATTTCTCACTCGATTTTGTATTCATATTCCCAGTCGGAATGCCCTGCCCCAAAAAATGTAAGCAAACACGTGCTCCTCCGCGATTGCTGCTGTGGGTCCGGGACTGTGGGTCATTTGTTGGGATTGACAGTGTCATGGGATTGCCTTTTGTTGTTTATTTTATGCACTCCTTGTATCTATCGAGCATTATAAGACAAACATCAACTGAAGTGGAAAGACTATCGCCAGGAAATGTCTGATACGAATGTCTGCTTACCATTAGAAGTTGGGTCAATTGCAGTGTCCACATGTGGCAACAAAGTTGCACTTTAGATTTTTAGTAGATAACAACTAAACATATAAAATGTGGCAAGTTCCAGCGACCTGCAATCAGTGCGGATTGTAAAGCTTTAAAGACAGCATGAAGTTGGGTAAGCCACAGCCGGATGCCTCAATCGTACTCTTTACAAGGAATAATCCTTTGCAGTTTGTATAAACTTGTGGCTATTGCTCTTGTGGAACGTGCAGGCACAGGTTCAGACCTATTCTCCTTGCAATTCGGACTCCTTTTGCATTTGCAAAAACCATCAGGTGGGTGATCTGCTGCCCGACTGTGATGATTGTTCCGGGTACTTCCAGTGCGGTCTGGACAACATACAGAGACTGAAATGCAATCCAGGCGAGATCTTCGACAGCAGAGTGACTGCTTGTGTGCCTGGCCAGTGTCCGCGCAGCGATTGCAACAGATCAGCAGCACTCTCTGGCTGTTCCATCCAGGATGCGACCAATTTGGATACCTTTTGCATTTGCAAGGACCATCAGGTGGGCGATCTGCTGCCTGACTGCAATGACTGTGGCGGGTACTTCCAATGCGGCGAGGACTACATAAAGCGTTTGAAATGCAACCTGGGGGAGATCTTCGACATCAGTCTGAATGCCTGTGTGGCTGGACAGTGTCCACGCAAAGATTGTGAGAACTCAACAAATCCAGGAGATCCAGGAAATCCAGGATATCCAGGCAACCCAGTGCACCCCTCTGGCTGTGGCAACAAGGAGGTGCAGTGCCGCTTCCATGGTCAGATCCTGCCCCATGCCCAGCACTGCCGCTCCTTTTGGACCTGCGTGGAAGGGTGCCCCATGTTGGGATTCTGTGAGCTCGGGATGTGGTTCAATCGGGAAAAGTTTGTGTGCGATTACCCGAAGAATGTGAGCAACTGTCCGATCAATCAGGACTAGGATTCCACTTGCTGTCATCCCATCAAATCCAAATCAAATAAATATGTGTCAGGGCAAATCGATGCTGAAGCAATTCTCATTTCAGCGGTCATTAGACTGCAATTGTCCTCATGCACTGGCAACAGTCAACAAAGCAGAGGCGGAGGGAGCAGCGGCAGCGGCAGAGGGAGCAGAGGCAGAGGCATTGCGATAATTTACGCAAATTGCATGACACAATTTTGTTGGTTGTTAGTTTAACTTGTAGTTGTAGTTGTAGTTGTTTTTGTTGGGTGGGCGGTTGCTGCGTGTGACTTTTTGTTGTTGTTGCTGTTGCTGCCGCCGGCATAAAGCAACAAATTTAGCACGCAACTAACAATTTTAGCTGTTCCAGATACTCCAACTTACACAGGCGCACACACACAGATGCAGGCACACCCAGGTGCATATGGAACACAGCAAACAAAAGAAGCGGCCAGAGGCACGTTGACGCTTTGACACAACGAACAGCCAATGCACTTTTTGTATGGGAAACTTATGGAAAAGTTGTTGAAGTTCTTTGAGTTTTCAGCTCTTGAATTCTAGCAGAATATTTCTGTGAATTTATGGAAGATCATAGTCAAAGATCTGTTCGGAAAGAACTTGGCACTTGTTGCTTCCGTTTCTATGACTTTTACTAATCGAAAATCGCCGCATTCTCATTCATCTTCTTCATCTGTAAAGCTCGCTATCGTTAGGGTATCCACCCAAGTCTCTTAGGCTCTGAAATTCTTTTTGCTTTTTGCTTTTTCTTCGTTTTTGTTTTACTTTTTGTTGAACGGCAAACAAACAACAAAACTTTCACCCAGCAGTAAGCCGCAGCATTTTGGACAATTTCGTAACTGGGTAAACACACACACACATACACATACGCTACTCTGCTCTCCCTCACACATACACATACAGCCATGCAGTCATGCAAATGTAGAGTGCATAAAGTGCAGGCAGCGACGACAGGTGAACGAACGACCTCAAACGAGGTCAGGCAGCAGCAGCAGCGGCAACACGGGGTCGGGGACAGAGCAGGGCAGGGCCATTCATGCGCACGCTAAAGCCCAAAAAATATATCAACCATATACATACACATATATCCATACATATAAATGCATGTACAGATGTACATAAATGTATGTAGCGCTCCAGCAGTTGGCCCTCTCTTTGCATGCTAATGGCCGCTGCTCCAATCCGAGACGAAAATGTGGCGAGGGGCAGGGCAGGGCAGGGCAGGGGGAAGTAAGCTAAATGCGGGCAACATTTGGCCACTTTACGGCTGCTGCTGATGCTGCTGCTGCCACTGATGGTGCTGCTGCTGCCACAGATTTTGGTGACCCAAATCCTTTCTTCCCCCTGGCCAGAAGTGGGAGCTTGGCTTGGCTGGCGATGCGGATGCCCTGGCTATGGCCTAAACGAGTTTGTTCCAACTCAACCCTCCACCTCTTACTCTCTTTTCTTGGCCCACTCTTGGCCCTCTTCCGCCTCTCCACGGCACTCTCTGCTCGTCATTTGGCTGCACTAAATCACTTAAGATGCTTTTAGCTGGCAGCCACGATGGGAAAAAAGTTTCAGCTTAGGCCAGCAATGCGCTCCGCTTATTTATGTATGTTGGCTCCCCCCTGAATGGGCCTGCTCGGGACATGGAACGTGTGTAATGGATGATGTTGACCTGAGCCAAAGTGCCCATCGTGCCAGGGTGTGTGCGCCTCTGTGGGTGGTGACAGCTGACAGGCTGCCACTGCTGCTGCCCAGGCTCCACAGCCATTGAATTGAATAACTAATGATGGGGGATTATGGGTGGAAAAGAAAGAGTAATGTGGGTTAATTCTCTTATAAGTAAGAGGTGCAGCCGCTATCTAAACACCACCATTATGGATTCACACTTCAAAGCCAGATCCATTGAGCTGCTCCACTTCTGGAGCTCCTCAAGCCTCGCACTTTTCGATCTGCAAAAATCAATGGGCACAACAAGCGTGAGGCAATGGCGATGATGGGCAATGGGCAATGAGCCGCTAATTGAAAGCACCTCAAAAGAAACGGAGCAAGAACGCCGAGAGTGCCCGCCACAAGCAATTAGCGTAGACTGCGATTCGAAGGTGGCAGCCACATACCCAATCCATCCACGTTTGCCCCATAATGCAAATCCAATGCTGGACAGGGGGGAGTCGAGTGTGTGTGCCATAATTAATTTACGACCTGTGACAATTAACGCCAACACTTGATGGCTTTTGTGGGTGGGTGATTGTTGAGCGTGCCTCTCGCGCCACAATGAGAACTCCAAAGTGTAACTGTGACAAGGTTGGTGCGTGGTCAAGGGGGGCAACGCTAATGACCTTTACGATCCTTCTGTCGTGCGGGAAATGTATGTGGGTCAGCATCGACTAATGGCCATCTTTCACTTTGCATGATGCTGTGGGCCCAGTCGACTTGCGTGTTGCACAGACTTTTCCGGCAACAGCAAACGGCAAACGTGGCGTATGCGCAATCCGTGTGCGAAGTTTCTTTCACTTTGGTTGCTTTATTATACGATATTATTTGTGTTGAATGCTGACGCATAGTGTAGAGTAGGGGCAGGCTTTCGTCATTTGTAAACCAGCGTGCGCGGATGCCGCCGGCTACCAAACGAACCACAATAACAAGACAAAGCTGAAGAAATACACACATATAAGGCGAAAAAAAGAAGCAACAGCAGCAGCAACAACAACAAAATCACTTGCCTCCGTTTTCATATTGAGCACAGTGGGTCAATGTCCCACTGATAAAGTGAGCGAGCGCGGTGGTAGTGCTGCCCGACGACCAGCCACAGCCACAGACAGTAACAGCCGCAGCCACAGCCACAGAGCAGCCACAGCGCCAGCTGAAAGCCAGCAACTGGAGCAGCTGCGTCTGCTTTTGCCTCTTGTCTGCCTGCCAGCCAGCCAGCCAGCCGAAATGCGATTTTAATTAATAAAATATGCTCAGACGCGAGTGCGAGCACGAGCACGAGTATTTGGTTGCACAAAGGAAAACATTTTCATGTTGTGCAATTTACAAAGAGGAAAATTCAAGAAAACCTGAGGCTAATGAACATCACTTCAAAATGCGAAAATACGAAATACAAATTGAAATTGAAATATATTTTAGCCCACCCCCCCCGACTTCTGTCTGTGGTTTGCCTTTCCATTTCAACATGTTGTAGGACACCGAAATTTTCTAGTTGATCGCACGGCAATGTTGGCAATTTGCTACAAAGATGCAGATGTAGCCACCAGTGTGTGACGCATTTATAAGATTTATGCGTGTGCCAGTTCTTGTTTTTCTTTTTTCAAACTATTGCTGGGAATTTAACTAAATATATATAAATCTGTAGAGGTTGCCAGCAGTGCTATCGTGTTAATATTAATTGACTGTTTTGTAGCGTAAAACTAAAAATTTAAATTGGGAAATAGTTTTGTGACTAATTGGAAGAATAAGATAAGCAAAAAAATTCTAGAAATTATGTTCAGTGTGTGAACATTGAGTGAAACATGTAATTTAAAACATATTTTGGCAGTACTTTTAGTACATGTATTTAAAGAAAAAAAAATTATGTTTAAAAATGGAAATTACTTAGAGAAAAACTAAAAAGTGTTTTTATAGCCACAAAAAATCCACACTTTGATCCGCATTGAGAATTGGTATTTGATATGGGGTCAGGTACGTATTCAGACTGTACTTTCTACATGCTTTTTACATGCATTCTACATACATGAATTATGGCATCCAAAATGTAGCATAACTTGGGGCGGTTTCGCTTAAACACTTTACAACTTGGCAAAACTTTTAAACAATTTATGAATCTATCAATCAAACAATTTTCTTTCATTATTAACCATCCCTTCTCCCTCTCTCTCTCATCTAGCTGTACGTTATGGTCGTGTTCCCAAGCGATCCCGTGAGCTGAACGGTGCTGGGTCCACTACCGCAGCAGGTTCGGGCGGAGCGAGCTCTACATCTGCCTGCCCCTTGTTGGCCGGTGCGCCATTAAATGTGGATGAATCCACTGTCAATAATTTGCATACAAATCAACTGCAACAGCAACAGCAACAACAACAACAACAGCAAATACAACAATTACAACAGCAACAGCAGCCACTGACGCCGCATGTGAACAGCGTCCGTGTGAAGACACCGAGTACACCACAAACGCCACAAATGTGTTCGATTGCCTCCTCGCCATCGGAGCTGGGCGGTTGCAATAGTGCCACCAACAACAACAACAATAACAACAACAACAACGGCAGCAATGCCAGCGGAGGCAGCGGCGTGGGAGTTGTAGTCGTCGGCGGACATCAGCAAATGGTGGGCGTGGGCAACGGCATGGCCAGCGAGGTTGGTGGCCATCAGGTGACAATGTGCCATGATGGCATGGCCGGCACGGCCAACGAGCTAACCGTCTACGATGTGATTGTGTGCGTCTCGCAGGCGCATCGCCTCAACTGCTCCTACACGGAGGAGCTGACGCGGGAACTGATGCGACGTCCAGTGACGGTGCCACAGAATGGCGTAAGTACCCAGAAAACTGTTGCCTCCTGCCACTACTAATTGCCGTTTCCCTCTGTCTAGATTGCCACCACAGTAGCGGAGAGTCTGGAGTTTCAGAAGATCTGGCTCTGGCAGCAATTCTCGGCCAGGGTAACGCCCGGCGTTCAGCGGATTGTGGAGTTTGCGAAACGCGTACCTGGCTTCTGTGATTTCACCCAAGATGACCAGCTGATCCTGATCAAACTGGGCTTCTTCGAGGTCTGGCTCACCCATGTGGCGCGTCTCATCAATGACACGACACTGACGCTGGACGATGGCGCCTATCTGACACGCCAGCAGCTGGAGATACTCTACGATGTAAGGACATTCCCCTAAGGCTTATCTGCAGTTCTCTAATGTTTCCCTCTCTCTGCCTTTCAGACCGACTTTGTCAATGCCTTGCTGAACTTTGCCAATACGCTGAATGCCTACGGGCTGAGCGACACCGAGATTGGCCTCTTCTCGGCCATGGTGCTGCTGGCCTCGGACCGCGCCGGACTCAGTGAGCCAAAGGTGATTGGTCGGGCGCGGGAGCTGGTGGCCGAAGCGCTACGCGTACAGATTCTGCGCTCTCGGGCCGGATCCCCGCAGGCGCTGCAACTGATGCCCGCCCTCGAGGCTAAGATCCCCGAACTGCGCTCGCTGGGGGCCAAGCACTTCTCACATCTAGACTGGCTGCGAATGAACTGGACCAAGCTGCGGCTGCCGCCCCTCTTTGCGGAGATCTTCGACATACCCAAGGCCGATGATGAGCTGTAGGGGGCGGGGGGAGACCGAGACGCCCAGGGCCGTGCAAAGCAACCGCAACAAATATTCTACAACTTGTAGGCTTAAGAACTTAGCGTTAACAGAGCATAGTGGAGAAAGAGCAGCAGCATCCAACATACGAGTAGTTAACTAAGCTTAAAGGCAAATTAGCAATGTTAAAGGCGTTCTTCCCCCCCTCGCTACCCGCTAAACATATCCATGCGTTAAACATAAATTATTTATTTCATTTTTTCAAACCATCATTCAACGCTAAGCTGCACTCTGAAACATCATCACATCATCCAATACCCACCATTCGGCTGCACCCTCCTCGAGCAGATCCCAGATCCCATCCCATCCCATCACCCCCGCTCTAAGCACTGACTGGAGGATCGATGCCACAATCAACCATTGGCCAGCTATCCCAAGGCATCTATCTATTAGACACAGAAACTCGACTGAAGGGCGAGCGTTAAAGTTCGATAAAAACTGGTTTTTTTTTTAAGAATCTTAAATTACTATTATCGGATATACCTAGCTAGTGTTAGAGATAGTCTGAAAGCAAAAAGACCCAATTTTGTTTTGCTTGAATTGAGTTGAGGAAGGATTCAAACGATATATAATATATACGAGTAAATACATATATAAATAAAGAACTTGGTACATAATCTGATAAATCTGATAAATCTATGCCTATGATGATCGATGCGTTTATTGTATCTGCGTGTAAATAAATCTAAATTAAATTTTAACATTAACTTGCTGCGACTTGATTATTATTTATCCCCCGACCCCCACGCCAGTCCCCGCCCACAATCAGTTGCTCGATGATCTCTCCAGACGTTATATCGGATAGATCGTCTACGGCAACAGCCTCCATTGAAAGTGTTCAGTTAATCACTTAAGATCGAAACCTTTTGACATACCTACGATTAAGATAACTTTCTAGTTTAAGTGCTTTAAGGCTTCGTTTTGTATACTCTTGGAACAATCAAATTGTTTGATCAATTCTTGAATAGATTGGTGCTAAATTTCGTGTGTTACGTTTACATTGAAAATCAAACTTGCAAATCATAAATCAATCAGAAATAAACTAAATATATTATACACATCAAATCTATCCATATATCGAATATATGTATGAAACAAAAAAAACAAAATCAAAAAATGGATTCTTCTCTCTAAAGCTCTCTCTCTCTCTGCATTGATTGTTGAATTTATATAGAAACATTTTGTACATTTTATTAGTGTGACAAAGAAAATATTAAATGTAGACGGTGGCCACGATCCCAGCTGGCCGTGGCGACCATTTTATGCTCCATGTGTACCTTTCGCTTATTGAATTAGAAAATATCGAGAAATCAATAACTATATAGACATACATACATGCAGATATATAGACTATATTATGACTTGCAATATCTTAGAAGACAAACCACTTAATATGCCAGCACACGCAGTCCCCAGCTTCGATCCCACAATAATGATTTCAAAACCCCAACAAATCTCTGTGTTAATTTTGTAAACCAGTGCGCATAATGGAACTTTGTGAATGTAGCATTAACAAACAACAAACAGAACAAGAACCACAACAGATTTTTAAATTAACTAATTAACTTATACATAAAATATATGATATACATGATATACCTATAATAAATATATACATAGCTACAATTTTTTACCTACTGTAGCTTTGATTACATTTTTCAATGTGTCAAATTTTAAATGGTATTAACGATAGTCCATAATACTCGAACATCTCTCTGTCTGCAACTGCAACTACAGCGCGCATAAATAAAGAAAACAAATCAAACTGACGCCGACTTCCTACGAACAAACCAAAGTTCTCGAGCAGCGCAAAAGTAAACCAGATATTTGTATGTGTAACTAGACCTATATCAATATCAAACAAAACAGAAAAGCATTCACATCCATAAATGAGTCGGAAACTCCAATTCAACCTGAAAGCCCATTCCCATTGTGGTCTGGTTGGAGTACAGGGCATGAGCAGGCATAAAGATATGAGGCAAGGCTCTCGCTTTACTAACATACTAAGAAAATAGACAAAAACAATATTCATAACACTAAGCCGCAAACACATTACAAAAACAAATAAGCAACAGACGATAAGAACACTGCGAAAACTAATTAGAACGAAAAACAGACACACACATGGCTGGAGCAGATTGTAATAAAATTACAGAAAAGGCAAACAAACAAACAAACAGGCAAAAACGTCTTTGAATAAATTGATAAACAGCTGCAAAATATCATCCACTGAAAACTGACGATACGATGTATGTTGTGTGTATGTATGTATGTTGATAATATAGAAGGAATACTCTATACACGAGTTTTATTTGGAATTTTCCATGAGTAGTTGGTTAATTTGCCCATTTGGGATTCTAGGTAGGTACACGGTCGGGTATAATTCAAATGCATTTCAGTTAGTACGTTAAGTACGGAATGGAATCCCCATTTATGCTTAATCATCGCGAGGCTGAGGATGGAACTGAGTCAACAGCTTAGAGATGTCCTGGGCCAGCTTGGGCGAGGCTGCGGCCAGTACACGACGTGACATTATGTCAAACTCTCCGCCAGAGGGATCAATGACAACACCGCCCGCCTCGCGCACTATCAAGTCGCCGGCACACACATCCCAGGCATGAATGCCAAACTCGTAATTGGCATCTGCGGCGCCCAAGGCCACCATGGACATGTTGAGGGCAGCGGAGCCCAGGACGCGTAAACTATTTAAAGGAATATTGAATGGAAAGACTTCAAAGTTTGACGAGCACTTACCCGTGCACATGTTTGGCCATTTTGGCGAAATTCTCGTTGACCACCTCCATTTTGGCCTCGTCGCGAGTTGTTCCAAATTCGCTGGTAACCAGAGCCTTGCTCAGTTCCTGCTGGCCACTCACTTGGATGCGGCGACCGTTGTAGAAGGCGCCATGGCCGCGACGGGCTGTGAAGCGCTGCTCCAGTATGGGATTGTACACCATGCCGATCTCCGTGACCTTGTTAACCTTCAGGCCAACAGAGATGCAGGAATGGGGAAAAGCATGAACGAAATTCATGGTGCCATCCACGGGATCAATGATCCAGGTGGGCGCATCCGTGAGCTTGTTCACACCCGCCTCAGTGCTGCTCTCTTCCTCGCCAATGAACCTGCAAAAGTGTGAAACATTATTGTATTGTTCTACTGCTCCTACCTGTTGTGCCTACTTGTGGTCGGGAAAATACCGACGCACGCCATCCATCAGGAGCTTCTCCACATCCTTGTCCGTCTGTGTGACCAAGTCAATGTCCCCACTCTTGCACACAAACTCTTGGCGCGTCTCATTGTTGCGGGCAATCAACTGCAAGGGAAAATTCCATCGCAGGAAAGTTTCAAGTGTACTTTCCACCACTTACGCGTCCAGCCTCGGTCAAGAGGTTGCTGATGACCTCAAAACACTTTTCCAAGTCCACGTTATCGCCCATTGTGTGGATTTTTGCAGGGTTCGCGTTGTACAAACTGAATGGAGCTGATTTTGACGTGCAAATTCGTTTTAATTTAATTAGGAACATGCCGATATACCGACAATCGATATACCGTAATTGAGTGAAGAAACTTAACCCACTAAAACACCCTACATTTAAACAGGTGAAAAGCTTGCTTTAAGCCGCTGAAAATTATACAGTTTGTGAGTTCTCCTTGTAGGTTCATAGTTCCTCTTTACATACTAATAAAATGACTTCGATATCTATCGTTTAAACAGCGCTGGAGTTTGGCAAGTTTCGTAATGTTCGTGGGAAGATTAAATACCCCCATGGTCGACAATGGGCTAACTTTCGCTTTTGTTGATCGGATACAATTCTTCGATTTCGGTGTTCGGATTAATATTACTTTCTCAATCAGACCCGCAGCACTAAATTGTTAATTGTTTCCGATTAAGAAATATATATTATAAATTATACAATATTGTCTACATTCAGAGAATCTACTTGACTGGATTGTCTAAGGATAAGGATTAAGCGTCACAAACAACGAACTTCACCACGATTTGAGAGAACGAAAATTAGCAACAAAAAGCCAATTTAAGGCCTGTTTAAACGGGGCAGCAGCAGCCCGTTATTTTGCTCGATAAGAATAATGTAAATGTCTGTTAAAATGTTAAATCAGTAGCTTGTTCGTATCGGTATGTTGCATGTGGATGAATTATGTGCTAATTGGCACGTTGCCATAAAATCTGCAGATCTTATCCAACACTTCTAGGTGACCAACAAAAACATTGTGAAATCCGATGTGAATTTATTGGCTTAGACTTCTTGGTTAGCAGACACTAATTGTTTTTGATGTGTAGGCGTACTATAAGAATCCGTGGTTAGGGAATCCGATGAGTCGCTAAAGTCAGTTTGTGAGAAGAAATCTTTCGTCTCGACTTTCGGTGCTCTGACCGGCTGATCGTCGCGTGGTGAGGGATAATTTTGGTCCAACTGCTCGGACAATTCAATGGCCAAGGGCATGGAGGCAGCTGCCAGACAGCGCCGGGACATGATGTCCAACTCACCGCCAGCAGGATCAATAACGACTCCACCGGCTTCCTGTACCAGGATCACGCCCGCTGCCATATCCCAGATGTGCAGCCCAAAGTAGTAGAATGCATCGGCAACGCCCGAGGCCACCATGGCCAGACCCATGGCAGAGGAGCCAATGGAGCGCATGCTGCAAATTGGAAAGGGAAATAATCTGTGACCGGTCGGCTGGCTTCTACTTACGCGTGGGTCTTCTTGAGCAGCCGCTTGGCATTGCCAAGGACAACTGTATTGCGGTCCTCGTTCATGCCCGTGCTGTACTCCTGTAGGACCAGCGCCTGCTCCAGACTTTGCTGCCCGCTGGTCTTGATGGGCTCGCCATTGAGGAAAGCGCCCTTCCCCCGGTGGGCCGTGTACATTTCATCCATGGGAGGATTGTAAACAATACCGAACTCGGTTCGCTTATTTAACACCAGTGCCACGGAGATGCAGTAGTAGGGAAAACGGTGCACATAGTTCATCGTGCCATCTATGGGATCGATGATCCAAGTGGGCTCATCGGTGAGCTCCACCTGGCCCGTCTCTGTCTTGGAAATAGCCTCCTCACCAATGAATCTACGAGAAGAGCGGGATCTACAGTGGAACTCTGCTGTTGATTTGCTCCTAAACTTACTGGTGAGTTGGATACCGCGCGCTCATCTCTTTTATGAATTTATCCTCCACCTCTTTGTCGGTGCTGGTGATGATATCGTGCTCGTGCTGTTTGGTTGTGTACTCCTGCCTCACTTTGTTCGCCTCCAGGGCCATGGCACCCGCCGCCCTCACCTGTTTGCTGGCCTCACGGAACAGCTCCTGCACAGTAGGTGGCGCTGTCGCTGTTGGTTCACTGCCCCTAGCTACTTCTCCTTCATCTGATTCGGGTGGTTTTATCAACGGTGAACTACTCTCACTTTCTGTTGTATCATCCAGGGGTGTCTTCTTTCGCGTCGGTGAATCACTTACAGTGGCTTCTGTGGTATCTCCGTCAGAAGCCACTCGAGTACTTCCACTGGTAACCTTTTCACTCTCATCAGAAGGGTCTCGTGTGGGTACGGGGCGAGGAGCTGGGACGGGGACGGGGACAGGAGCGGGGACGGGGACAGGGGCGGGGTCGGCTACAGGCTCGGGGATGGGTTCGGGGAGGTTAACATGCGGGGGTGGTGTGATGATCACGGGCGTATCATGCCGATTACTGTCTTCAGTACTCGTCCTTGCCCGCGTAAACTCCTTCGCCGGATCGACGGTGTAGTCGGTGTTGATTCTCTTCGTGTTGCCATCATCTTCTTCTGGGTCCTTCCAAACATCTGCCTGATTCGGATTCCTGCATGGCAGGCCGCAGTCCTCATGGCACTCTTTTCTCCCTCGTCCATTTCGTGTCATTGCTGGCATAGCACAAGCACCCGTGACACACCCACTGCTGTACATGGTGGGCGGCGGCATACGCACGTCCTCCGGTCGCGGAGGTGGTGGCGGTATCTTGGCTTCTTCTCGCTGCGGGGCAGTCTTCACTTCTACTGGCTTGGGTGGCGCTGGAGGTATCGGTGCTTCTTTTGGTACCAAAGGTATGGAAGGCTCCGCTGCAGGCTGCGAAGCCTGAATATTCTCCTCTGATGGCAGCGGAGATCTCGATGCAGCCGCCGTGGGTGTTTGCTTGGTCTCCTGTTTAGTTTTCGGTCAACTTTACGAACAAAGTTCTCGGCAGCTAAGCTTACCTTTGGCTTACGCTCGGATATCAAGATGCGCTCCACCCTGGGATCCTGTCTTGTGGCCTTGGCCTCCTCCAAGCCAAAGTCCGTGGCAGCATTGTAGGGTTGGTCCTCCGAAGGGGGCTTTCGTTCGGTCCAGGATTGCTGTGAACGAAGCATGGGCTTCAATGGAGACTCGGCCGGGGTCACAGATGCAGATCCAGATTCAGGTGTTGCCTTGGATACAGATGGAGGATCTGTTTGAGGCGGAGACACAACGTGTGGTCTATTCTGCCTGACACCAGTGCCACTCTGCGTCGAAAGACGCCGCGCTTCTTCCGCCTTTATCAGTTCCAAGACACGGGGATCCTGCTGTGTGGCTACATGGTCCTCCAGTCCATATTCGATGGCTGCATTAGTGGGTCGTGTGTTGGGTATGTTTTCGTTGCTCTCTGTCTTTTTCTCCTCCTGGTCAGGCATGCTGCTGCTGATGCTCTCTTCCCTAAGTATCGCCCCACAGCCAGCCAAGAAGTCAAGGCAAAGCTAAAAATTTTGTGTATGTCTAGACTGGAATGATCATTCCTGGAATGCCTATGCCAGGCCAATGAGATCTGATTTTAAAACAAAACTAAAATGATGATGAAATGATCTTTCCGCATTCAGATCAAAAGCAGATTGAAACAATAAACTTTATTATACACGATACGTATGTAGATATACACATTCAGATATATGCACCTCGATAAATATATATGTGTATGTGTGTGTATGGTATGTAGATCTTTGCCAACACTCTGTAAAACTAACAAACTCTTAACACTCCCCCAATCAACCATCCATAGTGCACATTCTCATCGCTCCTTCAGTTAGGTAGATCTCAATTAACAACAATAATAATCGGTATATAATATTTATAGGTTTGTTGCAGCAGTAACGTCAATGATATGTTTCGTTGCAGTAAGTCTTCAGACCATTATAACACATAGTATACATAATGTAACTACGTAGATTATCCCAGTAGTGTTTTTTTTCTCTATAAGTAAGTAGCTTCTGTATAGGAATGATATGCCGTACTGATATGTATCTCGTTCATCATCAATCTTATAATATATAAAAGGGAGGGAGTTCCGAACTTACGTGTGGCTGCAAAATGTGTGTAGATCGAACAAAGTAAGGAAGGAATTACAGTACTACAAAGCATAAGGAACATACAACAGAAAAGTGGTGATACTGGTGTTAATTTGTGGCTATAACTGGGAATTGTGTATATATTTTGTATCATATCATATCAATTCTACTAAACATACATACATAAGTGTAAAGATATATAATTAAATTTGTATCACAACGAATTAGCAAGAACTTAGGCTACGACTACGAACAAACAAACGAAAAGAACTGCCAAAAAAGATGTGTGTGTGTGAGCATGGGTTTTGGTTTTACCTACGGTGATTACCAACAGCAAGCGGCAGGGGAATCTATTTCCCCTGGCCAACACTTTACTTACGCACACGGCTTAAAAACTAAATAGAATTTAGAAAGACGTTAAACCACGCCGTAACCCGGAACGGAATGGAACGGGAGCAACATTTAGCATTAAGTTTACACTACAGGGAAGGGGATATATAGATAGATACCTATACATATAAAGCTAGTAATAGGTATATGTGTAGGGGCGAGATTTACAGGACACGTAATTGGGATACGTATAAGCACTGGGCCAGAGCCAGGCGGTGTGCAATGGCAAAGTGGAGGACATGTCATAGAAAGCCTGGGGATGTGTGGGTATGGAATATCTTAGCCATCTACTTGGCCTCCACCGGACGATTGGCAAACAGCTGCTCCACAATCTGCTCATCGGCCAGGGTCGAAGTGTCGCCCACATTGCGATCATTAACGGCAATCTTGCGGAGCACACGACGCATTATCTTGCCAGAGCGCGTCTTGGGCAAGCCAGGAGCATTCTGGATAACATCGGGCTGGGCAAATGGTCCAATGCGCTCGCGCACCATCTTTTTGAGGTCCGAGATGAGCTTCTGATCGAAGGGTTCGTTCTCATTGGGCGTGATGAAGCAGTAGAGGCATTCGCCCTTCACGGGATGCGGACGCGACACCACAGCGGATTCGGCCACGCGGGGATGCTCGGTGAGCACAGACTCAACCTCGGCGGTGGACATGAGATGTCCCGACACGTTCAACATGTCATCCACACGGCCAGTGATCCATAGATAATCATCAGCATCGCGACGAGCACCTGTTAGTGGAGAAAACCTCAAGTAACTGCAAGCCAAAGGGTTCTAGTTTCAGCTCTCACCATCGCCAGTGCAGTAGTAGCCAGGGAATTTCGAGAAGTAAGTATCCTCGAAGCGTTCGTGATTGTTGTACAGCGTGCGCATCATGCCTGGCCAGGGTTGAGAGAACACCAAGTAGCCCTCGCCCTCGCCTTTGATCTCAATGCCACACTCATCCAGCAAAATGGGCTTCACACCAAAGAATGGGAATGACTAGCGAAAAAAAAGGTAGAAAAATTACTTAAAAGTTCCTTTTTTAACCAGTTTTACTTACAGCTGATCCGGGCTTCATGGGCGTGGCTCCCGGCAAAGGTGTAATGACATGACCGCCAGTTTCCGTCTGCCAGAAGGTGTCCACAATGGAGCACTGCTCCTTGCCAATGTAACGATAATACCAGAGCCAGGCCTCCGGATTGATGGGCTCACCAACGCTGCCTAAAACTCTGCAGAAAGCAAAAGAGGATTTAGTAGAGATTTGGTTAGATTCTGGGATGCAAGGCTGAAAATTCGCAACCTACTTGAGCCCACTAAGGTTGTGCTTGAGCACCGGAGCCTCGCCGAACTTCATCAGCGCACGAATGGCCGTCGGAGCGGTATAGAACTGCGTAACCTTGTACTTGTCAATGACGCTCCAGTAGCGATCGTTGCCGGGAAAGAACGGAGTGCCCTCGAACTGGAATGCACAAAACGGAGAACGTTTTACTTATTACGTTCCCTGACAGGGTCCAATAAAAGTACTTACAATAACTGAAGTGGCACCATTGGCCAGGGGACCGTACACCACGTAGGTGTGTCCAGTGATCCAGCCTACGTCGGCAGTGCACCAGTAGATATCGCCCGGCTTGTAGTCAAAGACGATCTTGAATGTGGTGGCTGCGTAGAGCAGATAACCGGCGGTGGTGTGGAGCACACCCTTGGGCTTGCCGGTGGAGCCGCTAGTGTAGAGCATAAAAAGAGGATCCTCGGCGTCCATCCACTCGGGATAGCAGGCCGGCTCCTTGTCCTCCATCTCCTCGTGCCACCAGTAGTCGCGATCATCGGTCCATGGGATCTCCTCCTCCACATGGTTCTCCTGGCAGGGCGTCACGCGCTTCAGATGCGACACCACAATGCACTTCTCCACGGAGTGGCCCATCTCCTCGACCTTTTCCAGCGCCGTGTCGCAGAGGGCCTTCAGGTACAGCGGCTTCTCCCCGCGCCATGCCCCATCGGCCGTGATCAGCAGCTTGGCCTTGCAGTCGAACATCCGCTCCGCCAGGGAGTCCGGCGAGAAACCGGCAAACACAATCGAGTGCACCGCACCAATGCGGGCGCAGGCCAGCATGGCAATGGGCAGCTCCAAGATCATGGGCATGTAAATCGACACGCGATCGCCCTTCCTAATGCCATGGTCCTTCAGCACGTTCGCGAAGCGGCAGACCTCCTCCAACAGCTTGCGGTAGGTGAGACCGCGCGAGTAATCGTCGGGGTGATTGCCCTCCCTGCAAAAAAACAGAACAGAACAGCCATGAGGAAACATATCATGCATATCCAGCGAGCGCTGGCAAAGTTCCCAACCAAATGGATCGTACAGGGTGTCTCGTAATTGGCCATAATTACGCCCACCTAGCGACCCAATTGTAGATCACTTACAGTAATTTGAAGCTTCCTAATTGACAGAGGAAAACGTAATTCAATTTTCAATTTTTCAGATAGAAAGCGAGTACGATCATTTGCCTTTACTCTTTTTTTTGCTCTGAACTTGGCAACAGATAAAATTAATTCCTCGACAGATATCTACAGTCTGAGCCGTATAATAAAGGAAAACACACATCATAATCATCCCCAGACTGTGTTTGATTCCCAAATATCATAAGTTCAATGCATCCAAAAACTCTCGAATTTCTAAACCAATTTCTCTGAGTGTGCTAAATGATTGTTACGATTAAGCGAATGAATATTTATCATGAAACGAAGATTTATCAAAGCTTCGAAAGCACAATGTGTAAGCAGAAATCGTGACTGTTTAGATCGTGTCCAAAACGGATATAAATGCTCTCCACCTGTTAACGGACAACACGCAATGGACAAACAATTCGAATAGAGAAAGCGAATTACCGTAGAACATTTGGAGGTCAAGGCATGTGTGGGAGATTTGTTAAACAATAACAATTGTAAACGCTTGTCTAAGCTGTAAAATCCACAGGTGTCTACATTGACTGACGAGAGCACTCGTATAAATCATTGTGCAGTGTCAGTCACCTGATAAGAATTAGCCGTCTATAAAGCGGTTAGTAATTTTTGTATATGCCACAAAAAGAAAGCAGGAAGAACACATCACAGCATAGCCACAAAGCACAGCGCAGATCGTGACGTCCCTCAGGGTTATTTCGGATACCCTGAGTAATCGGCGGGGCGGCGACCAAAGTTCGCACCGTTTGCAGTGTTGTCGGGGGGTTGGAGGGTTGGTTTGATTGCTGCGGTGGGGCTGTGAGTTGGCCAACACTCATGAAATGTTATTCCACTTCATCGAAATACTTGTATATACAACAAATACTCGAACTTGTCAATTAGTAAGAGGCATCAAAAATAAACAAAATACGCATCGAATTGCGAACTATAAGGTACCTTGAAATCTCCTTCTAGTGAGAACGGGCATCCTAAAATGCTTATCAGACTATCACTATTTATGTGCGTGCCTCAATTATGACTAATTTTAGTAAATGGAAGAAAAAGTGGCGCGACGATGAACGCAATCCCAGTAGTTTCGAGTGTATTAATTTCCAATTTGAAGGCGTAATCGACCCACTCAATGGACTGGCCTGGTCTGGCCTTTCCCTAATCACACAGACCCATCGATAGACAAGAAATTTTCCATGCCTTCCACGCCTTCCTTGGAAACACCTCATGTGCGCCTCGTCTCGGTTTTTGCTTGATCACAGACAGACGCGTGGCGGTGCTGCTCTTATCACAAATCACAAAATTATATGCCAAGCAAAATAAATGGCAACAAACATAGCCAAAAAACAGAGTCTCTCCTGTCTCACTTTAAAGATTATTATTATAACCTTGCAGAGGGTATTGTGATGATAATCATGCGTTTTGCAAAACACCCGAACAAGGTAGGAAATATTTCCGATTCCATAAATTAGTCATAGATTAAATTGTTGTCCTTCAGTAAGTCTGTGTGTTTCTAAGCAAGATAGTCTACGCTTATTTTTCTTTCTGTTTATAGAAAGTACCGATCGATGCGAAAGGGTATCAACAGCTTCGACTACCTTTCTGGTTAAAAATTAACTAAAATAACGGCCAAACTACAACACAGACTTATCTAAGTAGCAGCAACAGCTGTTCATTCGCGTGTCGAATACATCGCATCGAATGTTTTCGTTTCTCTCTATCTCCCTCTCCGCCTCTAGCTAACGGAGCGACGCTGCGTCTAGCCGGCCCTACAGTTTGACAGTCATAATCGTATGATGCTGCTTCGTTTTCTTTTGCTTATGCGGATCACCTTTACATTTTTGGGTGTGTGTTCATTGGCATATTCAACGCCAGCTTACATAATCAACAGACTGCAAAAATGATAAGACGCAAAATAAGAAAAGAAGTGCCCACACAGCATTTTATACGGTTCTTTTTGGCTCTCCCGCAAAAAAACAGGTACACAACGTTTCCTCCACACAATTCTTCTTTTATGCCGGGTTCTTGTCTGCCCTCCTCTCTCTATCTTTCTCTGTCTGTTTGTCTACCTCTGCCTGGGTGTGCGTGCGTTTGCGTAAAATCGCTCTCTAATTGGTTGTGAGTAATCAGGCGATGGGATCGCGTGATTCTTCAGCAGCGCCACTCAAACTATAAGGGCTGTTCAAACTGTAAGTTAGCCGACATTAGGCTACTGGCTGCCTGTCTTAATGCCAAGGCGTATGCATTCTACAAGTGTTTCCCACAATTTCCACCACCTATTGCCCAGACGCCATACACCACACACCCCGCCAGCTGACACACAAAAGCCCACAAAGCGTTTAACGCAATTTGACGCGACGATAGACGCGCTCAAATCAATTTGAATAAACAATTTGCGCGCATTGTCAAATCGCTTACATAATGCTGCCGTACAGCTTACGCTTTCGTGTATTTAATTTAGCTTAAGTTTTTTGTGCGGAAACCCACGGGATCAGTTTGGGAAGCACTCTATGTTCATATTGTATGTGTGACACCGTTTCTATCTTGCCATAAAAAAAAATGTGGGCCAAATAAAAAGTTTAAGATGTTGTTTTGCTTTGGCTTTGGTTTTGCAACAAAATTATCTGGGACATTCCGTTCGAAAAGCGCTAATTATTGCTCATTACGCGCCAGCTTTTAATACAGTTTTATTCTATTTTATCTTATCTGGGGGTAGGCGAAGGCAGCGACTCTGATTGTGCCACGAAATTGAATAGTTTATGTACGAAAGAAATGAAAAGAGAACCCAAAAGGGATGAGTAGTTCAAAACAAATACTCTCCCAGTATATGGAATGGAGCAGGAACCCACGAAATGACCTTGTAATTGCCTTTCAATTACCTGACTTTCATTTGCATTTCCCCGGGCGCACGAGCACAGTGAACGCTTCGAACCTCCGTTGGTGATAACCCCGAGATAAGCTCATTAACATTAACATTTGTTCAACATTACTTATTGTTTTTCTTCTGACGATGATTATGATGAACTTTGGGTTGCACAAAAAAAACACGAAATCTGTGAGGCATCATCGAAAACAAAGTACTCATGCCGGGAGCTGTTCTATTGCGTTGTGAGAGTTTCCTCTCAAGAAGGCACCGTTCCGGGCTGCACTAATCAGGCAAGGGCCTGGCCACATCTA
The DNA here is from genome assembly GCF_900245975.1 of Drosophila guanche. Lineage (NCBI taxonomy): Eukaryota > Metazoa > Arthropoda > Insecta > Diptera > Drosophilidae > Drosophila > Drosophila guanche. The sequence continues at coordinate 4,485,442 of NW_022995751.1, read as the reverse complement.
AACAATATTCTGATTACAAATAGATTCGCACTTCAACCTGGGGCTGCACTTGGATGCGCGGAATTCCATACCTCTACAATATTTGCTATTGTTTGTTTGCTTTACGTCGAGTATTTGAATGGCGTGTGTGGCAAAGAAAACAAATATAATAAACACAAAAAGCTATTTTAGGCAGGTCGCACCGTAGTATCGGAGATCAAGCAAGTCAGGGACGTATCGCATTGAAGCTTTAGGAACGACGACCCTGACATTGACCCAAAGTGCTGCGCGCTCCAAAGGTAGTTTTTTCCGTACGGTGAAGCATCCAAAATTGATTTAATTAAGAGTAATTTGTGTCGATGTCACATTTGGCATGCAGAAACATTTACCAACCAATTACCAATTGAGAGCAATCAAAACAAAAAGAATGCATAAACAAATCTGTTTTGTCAGAATTTTAAATTTCCCTTTTTTCCTGCCAAATCAATGGCAGTAATTCCGTGTCCTTGGCCCCTAAGAAACCCAAAGAAGAAGTGGCTGTAGCTGGAAACATCTGTTCGGTTTGTCTGTCTGTTTTGTGCCTGCGCAGTAAATCACCTAGATATTTCACGTACCTAACTACGTCACGAGGCGAGAGTTTCGTAACCACACACAAGAGAAAAATCAATACTGTTGTCCTTTGTCAGAACGTGTCCCTTGAAACTTTTGTTTTCATGCGACCTACGCAACCGAATGGCAAAGTGCGAAAGGACAGCACTTACCAGTAGTAGGCAATCTGGTCACCCAATCCATTGCGGACATTGCGATCGAGCAGATTGTAGCAGATATTGGTCGAGGCGCCCTCCATCCACTTAATGTAAATGGGTCCCTTGGAGATGTTGAAGTTGTATTGCAGAAACTTTTCCTGATCGGCGGGCGTCTCCCAGTGGAATTGCTTGGCCACACGGGACCAGAACTCTGCGGGATTGTCGAGGGACTCCTGGTAGAACTTCTTGTACTCCTCGAAGCTGGATATGTAAGCGTTTTGGCTGATGGCCGGATTGGGATCGTATATTGATTTTTCCGCTGGCATTTTGTCTGTTTGTTTTGGTTGTTCTTTTGTGGCAGAAAATAAATTGCTTCCTTGTGACTGTTTTGTTTGCTGTTGCACTTTTGTCCTTCCTTTGATTATCCTTTGCTCATCGAGGTGTGTGTTGTGTGTGTGTTTGTGTGCTTATTATTATTACGGACTGGTTCTCGAGCAGCACGCGCTTTCTCGCACCGCACGGAGTGAGTTTGAATGACGGAATGACTGCTTGGCCGCGCCACACCGAAGCTTTTTGGCATTCGCGAGCTTTGGCGAGAGCAAAAGCTTTCGATGTGCCGTTCCGTGCCTGTCGTGCCAGTTTTTCAAGTTCAAAGAGACAGCGCGCTGCTGCTGTTTCTTATCAGCATCCATCCCTACAATGGTCTGACAGACACCATCGCCGTCGATCCTTATCGGAATCACGGCGGCGTAACTTTCCAGAGAAGTAGGTGTGTGCGCTGTCCGTCCCCGGCTTTGACTTCGTCTTCGCCTCCTAGCTGCACATTAATCAGGTGATGGCGGACACTTGAACCCTGACGATTGGCGTGTGCCATCGGTCGTCTCGGCAACAGCATTATACACGCGACGCGGCTGTTGCCACTGTGCATACCACGCGGCACAGAGCTGATCTCAATCGAGTCAGGTTTGAGTGATCCCTAAAGACATTCTCTTTGGACACTTCCTCTCTGGGTTTCACTCAATCGTTATCTTTGAGCGATTGCCGGTGCGTTCTCTTAAGTCTCTTATCGCTAGGTTTCCATGGGGGAGCAGACATTGGCTGCCTCAGGTCAATACCAGAGACGGCGATTGCCCCTCACATTTCAAATATTATGTTTGGCTTTACTGTCGATTCTTATTCGTAACAAGTTTCAAGTGCTTCAACAACGTGGGGGATGTGTGGATGAGTTTTGGTATGAGTTTTTGGTTTGTGCGAGAGATAACAAATGCGTAGACGTTGTGTCTTTAGGCTAGACTCAAGTGTTGTTGGCTGTTTCCATGCCTAAAGTGTGGCTTAGTGTTCGGCGCTGCTTTTCACAAATGCGCTGTATTGCTCTTCAGTCATAAGTTTCTCGTATTCAGTGGGACTCTTTAGATCCACCTTAAAGAGCCAGCCTATAGGGGAAACAATTCATGTTAAAATGATCTCTAAGTACTCTGCAGTCGCTTCCTCACCTTTGTCATAGCAACTGCTGTTGACCAGAGCTGGCGTGTCCTCCACCTGGGCATTCTTCTCGGTCACCTTGCCGCTCACGGGTGAATACACCTCGCTGGCCGCCTTCACACTCTCCAGGGCACCGCATTCATCGTCCTGCTTGAGCTCTGTGCCTGGCTCCGGCAGCTGGGCAAAGACCACGTCGCCCAATGCCTCCTGGGCATAGTTAGAAATGCCAACGACGGCCTTGGTGGCATCCAGAAGCTCCACCCACTCGTGTTTGTCTGTGTAGCGGCGCTCTGTCGAATTCAAAAGTTCCACATGTAACAACCAGTTTTAGATGCACAGTGGCTTACCAACTGTATTTGTTATGGCATAAAGCCCTTACCTTTGTCCAGCATGCTGGTTATGTGGAAACTACGCCACTGAGCTGTGGCAAGGGGCGTGGCACGCAATTGGCGGGCCGCCTGCACACCGATACGTGCGAATTTTGTTATGAAAACCATTTTTTCCAGTCAAAATAGAAGAAGTTAGCTGACGCTTGGGTAGAGATTCGATCCGTTCCCCGGTGAGTTTCGATGACGAATGAGTAAAATATAAAACACACGAGCCCGAGATACGTTTTACGCCTGGCTCTACTGTTTAAAGTCGAATATTTTCCGGCTTATCACGAAACCAACAATTTTTAATTTAACTTTATGACCCGACTTATCGATAGAAACGAAATTAACCCACTGAAACCCCTTAAATTTAAATGGGTAAACAGCTTTAGGTAAAACTCTGAAAATCTTAAAGTTTGTGAATTATAGTTGCAGATTCACACTTCTCCTTTATACTAACAAATAAAAGAAGCCATTAGTCTTCCTCCTGAACTACGCTAAAATCATTGGAATTATATAATTGGTATGGACATATTAAATACCCCCATGGTCGACAATGGGCTAACGTTTTATTTGTTGTTGATCGAAAATCATAATCCACGATTTTGATGTTCTCTTTAATATTACAAGCTAGAAATAATCTTCTACTCTAAACATATAATTTAATCCAATTGATCAATCACTTTTCTACAACATTGGCTATATTTAAGGACTCTGGATTCTCTATACAGTACAATAAAAGCATAAAACGTGAATGGAGATGGACTGGGACTGATTTTGATATCTCTTCAAGTCAACTCTTTAAACGGTCTGCATTGTGCGCGCATTTGAAATATAACTATTTAAAATAGTTAGGTAACCATTAGATAACAATTAGCATGCCATGCTTTTTTTCAATTCTATATTTGTCAGTTCAAAATTCCGCGATAATCGCGACGCAATTCAAACGTTGCTGGGGGCCGTCTTCAATCAGAACATCACCGACCTAAGCCTTATCAGAAATGAGACATTATAAACAAATTAAATTCCACCGACTTGGCAAATAGCTATAACTATATAACACTTGATTGTATATTATATATATTTACAACTGCATACACTTATATATTGTTATATTAACATGCAAATAAATATAAATAACATGCACAAAACATACTGATAAACATTTGAACTAAACTTTAGTTGATTTCCTATTTCATTTGCGGCCACTCGTACTCGTACTCATACTCGGGGCGGCTTTTGGGGGGGTATTATTTGAGAATTATATTATGCAAGATAGCTTTTGGGTACTTTGGTTTGCTTGGCTCCTCCGCCTCCACTTAATACTGGGGATGACGCAGAATGCCGCTCGGACTCGGCTGTGGGGTGTAGTCGGGCATGGGGAAGCCGGATGTGGCCACAACCACTGTCTCCTGCATGGGCGACCGCAGAGGACGATTGTCATGTGGATTTGGTGCTGGATACTGCTGGAAGGCATTGATGTCGCGGAATCGACGATCCATCAGATTTGAGTCCAGCGACATGTGAGCCGCTCGCACAATTGCCTGCTCGTTCACCTCAATGGTCTCGGCCGACGATCTATTATCCGCCATGTAAGCGGCATTGTTGTATGCCTGAAATTCTACTCTGTGGAAGGACAAAGCGAAAACATTCATTTCGGTACGTTTGGGCTGAGATTTTCTCTACTTACTTTTCTTCTTCGTAGGCACGAATGGGTGGCCGGTTGGATAGGATATCATTGGAATCCTTGCGGGGATTGAACAAAGTATCCTGTGGCGAGAAAAATCAAAAGATAATTAAAGAAATTTAAACAAAACGTTCAACCCCATTTATCGTATATTGTAGCCATACTTTGGTTTACAATCAACCATTATCGAGAGCGGTTCTCGTCTTCGTAGGGCTTATCAGTGGTTACCCGCAGCTATGTTTAGCCGTGTCGTAGCCGCTGTCGTAGGAATTTCTCTTTTTGCGTTGTCGAAATGTTTTATTTCGCTTTATTTTATTTAGGCCACCGCCAAGACCTTGCCCATTGCTCTCCTGGGCTTAGACGCGCTCCATAAATTTATAGCGCCGCCATAGACAATGTCAGCATAATTGACCGATGAGGTCATCCCCATTTTGGATTCTTACCACACTATCCTTATCGGTGGCAATGCGCGTGGCTCGCATGGACAGATAAAAGAGCAGTCCAACGTTGATGAGCCACAGAATGAAGCCCTTGAAGGAAATGATCATCATCGAAATGGCAGCCACACCGCCGGCCATCAAAGTGGATGCCATGGGCAGTACAGGATCAGAGTTGATGGTGTTGGCATTGTAGGTCAGCGCTGCTGCCTGGAAGCGTCCATAGTCAATGCCAAAGATCACGCCTGAGGCCACATCCATGCAGCAAATGACGCCCACAAAGAAGGCCCAGTGAGCGATGGCGATCAGGGATAGCTTGGGATTATCTTTGCGAACACCTGAAAGAAAGGGAGAACAAGGGGAATATATCAATAGTTGCATTAAGCATCATCATTAAGCTATTGGCCTGGTGACTACTCAATGAAAATTATCTAATCGTTGTAGTGCTGCTTTTTATCTTAAATCTTAGTTGCTTGATAAAAATACGAAAATTCCAAGAATGAATCATGCCATAAAAGGGGTTGCGATATTTTATTTCTATATGCATTTAATTTCCGTTTACAAATTGTATACTCACACATCAAGAGAACAATGGAAACGATGAGCCAGACCACGGAAAGGCCCAGGTAGAAGCAGTCCCAAATTAATACCTGCGATGGATCGAACACCGTTGAGACCGTCTTCAGTATGCCATAATCGTAGTTCTGATAGTCTGCGGGACTCATTTTACAACTGCCCTTGAAGTACAAGTCGAAGAAGACAGTCTTGATCAGGGTGCCAAAGCTGAGCTCATCGGTTATATAGAGCACACAATTGTAGGCGCATATTGCTGTAATGGTCAAGCCAATCCAAATGATGGACTGCACCTGCACGAGAGAGAAGTAAAAACAAAGAGAGAGAGAGAGAGAGAGTGGGAGAGTTAGTTTTGTTTACACACGTCAAAGTGGGCAAATGTTAACTGTTATCGTTGGATTGTGGATCCATTTTCATTATCATGAGTCAAATTTCTGATTAGCAAAAAAACTGTGATCAGTTGGAGTGTACTCCGCGAGCGATAGCATTGGGGGGAAGCCAATTTCAGTTAGTGTTTCGGTTGTACTCCCATGTCAATGTCAATATCTCCGCCAGTCTATGGGCTTATCAATGTGAATGGGGCCACCACCCACTCGTGCAACATATCTTTGATTACATACCACACCGAGAACACCGGCCCATAGAACGGCCGTCTTGAGGGACGGAAAATTCTTGATTCTGGCCGCTGGTGGATACATTCTGTAGACACTGTTGTCGAACACTGCTGTTGTTTGATTCTCACGCCCCCGAGTTCGAAGCGATTCGGATCGGGTTGAGTGCGCTTTTGTAGTACGCGACGGACGATCGTTGGACAACTGAATTGGCCCGTAACATGCGCCAATTAACTTTTGCGCCGCTTTTTTTCGCGATATTGTGGGGTTCACTATGAATAACTAACAGCCAGGCTAACAATGAATGATATGGGTATTGGAATGGGCCAATGGGCCAGGCTTTTATTTCGTATCGGTTCGGTTCGGTTTGCCGATATCCGTTCGCTTTTCGTTTCGTTTGCCAACTGAAATGCGAAGTCCGTTCAGATACAAACTACATAGCAGCCTTTACTTTTGTTCGGCCTTTGGAGTTCGGTTGGTAAATAATACATTATCGGTGCCACTGATAAGCACGGTGTCTTCTGGCCATACCGCACCACCCATTTGCGCTTGGCTGTACGGCACAAGTTCAACCCAACGCGAAGGCAGCCAAATCGAGAGGCTAAAAACGGCAATGGCATAGCGGAATCTTATCGGTATTCGGTTTTAGCCCATTAGTGATGTAGTACCTTTGTTATCGGTGCTTAAACGCCTGTTGTTGTCTGAGTGGAATGCAATGCTTGCCTCATTGATCAAATGTTATAATTAGTTCACTTGTTCCCCTGCTAACATTTAAAAGAACCGCGAAAAGGCGACCTCTTACGGATGTTTGGAGAACTACTATTGCACGTTGTTGTATGACATAAACGAAACGTCGCATAAAAATACCACAGGCGCACGTAAATATATTCTTATCAAAGCACTTTCCTTTAAAAATATTAAACAGCTCTCAGCATAATTAATTAACCCAATTTCTACCATAACAACACATACGAATAATACCAAACTGTAACGCTGTCATACTTTTTCTTTGTCTGAACGTGCTTGACCGCCTAGGCAAGCCGCCATTTCCGTATAGCACAAGCGAGACAACAATAGTGCACAGCTGAAAGGGGCCAGGGCAGCGTGCGTGCTTGAGAGCGAGACAACTAGCTAATCAGCGAGCAGTGCTGCAGAAAACATACGCATTTTTAACCCTAAAAAATACAGCACCGAGTGTTTAGTACAGTCAAAGTGACGCCGCGACGGTCAGAACAAAAATTAAATTACAAAAAACTGTTGTTCCTGGTGCACAATATTGTTTTGTGGCTGCTAAAAAAATAAAAACAAGCCGCGTACGTTTGCAGTAGTATCGTCAATCGAGAAGACCGCATTAGCGCAGTGCTGAAATTCGCCGTTCGTCGTAATCGCCGAATAATAAAAAAGAAGCGGCTTGCAGTTGCGCGTGTTGCGCTCAATTTTTAAAGACCCCCAATACGGCCACGGCAGACAATTGTTTCCCCCACAATGAACAACCAACTGAATCCGGTCACCTATCGCAAATTTAACAATTTGCTCAACAGCGGAGCCGTCACCGTCACTGGCCCCAGCCAACCGCGCATTCTAAAGACGACGCGAATCGTCGGGTCAAGCGGCGGAGGCGGGGCCGCTGCATCAAGCGGTGGCGGCAACATTGCTGTGGCCACAGCTGCAGCCCAGCAAGCGGCCAGCGACTCTGATGCGGGCGGTCTGGCCACGCGGTGTTACATCTGCGACGAGCGATGCGATGCCCAGACGGCGCTCACCGAGGTGTGTACCACTCACACGGCCACCAAGTTCCCCAATAAATTGGCCCAGCTCGTCGGCGAGGGCTTCTTGGTGATTGTCTGCGGCGAGGACTTTGTCTGCTCGCGATGCACAAACCTGGTGAACTACTACGACCGCCTGGAGAACGATGTGGAGCGTGTGAAGACCAATTTGATTAGTTTGCTGAATAAAAAGTATGCAATCAACGATGAAGCTGGCGGCGCGGACTCCAGTCCGCCTCTGAAGATGCAAAAGCTGGCCACGGGCGGTGCCGCCCGTTCGCAGGAAGAGAGTCCTGGCGGGGATCTGTTACGACCGCGCAAGACTGTCCAAGCAACGCCAGGTACGCGATAACTCGAATCTATAGCATCAGTTTTGACCTTATATAACGCTCAATTCTCTCCCGTTTCCAGGTGCGCCAAAGCTGGCGCCCATCACCACGCAAAGCAGCACGCCGGGCACACAGACACAGGTACAGCGGAAGGCCACCAAGATCTACAAGTGCACCTCGTGCGACTACAAGACCTCGGACATGAGGCTGTTCAACACCCACTATGAGACCTGCAAGCAGCAGACTTTCCAGTGCAAGACATGCCGCAAGATCTTCCCCCACTTCGGGGCCATGAAGCAGCATATGGTGCGAGACCATAGCACCGCCATGGACAATACCTGTGCCATGTGCCATATCAATTTCGTGAACGAGACCAGCCTGCGGAAGCACATGGAGACCAATCATGCCACCAATGTACTGGTTACCAGCACCACAACCATACCCGCAGCAGCTGCACCAGTGGCCGCTGCAGCGGCAGCAGCTGCCGCCGCAGCTGCCTCCGAGGCATTGGGCGCGCCTGGCTCGGCTCTGTATAATTGCAATCATTGCCAGTTCAAGTCCACCGACAAGGGAGTCTTCGACGAGCATATGCGCAAGCATGCCAAACCGAAGCCGTTCAAGTGCCGCCTGTGCTCGCAGCGATTCGAGACGCGTGAGGCTGCCACCACCCATGCCAAGCAGCATCAGACAAATTATTTTAAGTGCGGCACTTGCTCGATGACCTTCCCCAAGCGTGAGCTGCTCGTGAAGCACTTTGAAGTGCATCAGACTCAGAGCGGCGGCGGCGCGTCCACAAAGTTGTCGGCTGTCAGCAGCCCCAACCTGAACACTCAGAAACTGCTCCAGGAGACCATCGATGAGGCATTGAGCGACAGTGTGCCAACCTCGGGAACTACGGCCGCTGTCGTTGCCGGCGGCGAGGGGGAGAACAACATTCGATTCTTCTCGTGCAGCATCTGCTCGCTGACCTTCATCCAGGAGACATACTACAATCATCATATGGAGACCCACAGAAGGGACAAGAAGGGCGCCGGAGCTGGCGGAGCAGCGGCTCTCAATTCGGCTGCCACCGCTTTGCTCAGCGACGAGCCAGGCGATACCAGCGGCAAGGCCGATGATAACAGCGACCAGAATGCCGAGGCCGATATTGAGAGCCTTTTTGAGAAGCTTCACTCAGACAAGAACGAGAGCGGTGAGGCTCCCAAGACCAGTAAGAGCGGAGAGATGGTCATCACCTCCCAGGAGGGCAGCGGTGGCATCACCTTCAACATAACCATCCCCCAGCCGGATGGCGACCAATCGCAGGACTCGGCGAATGCCAGTGCACCCAGCATGCCCATTGATATGCCCAATCTAGACCAGGCCGAAGACGAATCCCAGTCCCAGAGCAGCGTTGATGCCAAGGCCAGCAGTGGCGCCAATGCCTCGTCGGCTGACGGCAAGTCCGCTGCTCCCGTTTCCATGCCCAGCCTCGATGATGACAATGAGGCAGCCGCCGCAGAGGAGAACGCCGTGGAAGGCAAGGCTGCTGGAAAAGCCAGCGATAAGGGCAAGGCAGAGGAGAGCGCAAAGGAGAAGGAGGCTGCCGGCTCAGAGGAAGCCCATCCCTCCGAGGAAGGAGAAGCCGCAGAGAAACGGGAAGCCACAGACACGCCCACCACCGAGTCGGAGGCTGCAGCGGTCACCACAGAAGCCAGTGAATCGGCCGATGGCGAACATGCCGCCTCAGCAGAGGGCGAGGGAGAGGCCGGCGAGGGCTCGGGCGGAGAGCATCAGGTAGCAATGGAGCTGGACGAGGCCATGCAGGCCCAAGTGGATGGTGGCCAGATTAAGTTCATTGTCAATGAGAACGGACATTTGCTGCAGCTGGACAACCACATTCTGACCGATGCGGACGGCAACCAGATCATTGTCCAAGATCCCGAGCAGATCCAGCAGCTGCTGCAGAGCGTGGGAGTCTTGCAGTCCGGCGATAGCATCGAAGGCGAAACCCTGCAAATGATGAACGACGGCAGTGGCCAGATGGTGCTGGTCCATGGCGATAACAATGAACAGCAGCTGATAGACGCCTCGCTGCTGAATTCCGAGGGTCAGTTGATCATCCAGCAGGGCCAGGATGGCGAGGAGGGTGCTCATGTCATCAGCGAGGATGGCACACGCATACCCGTGTCCGTGTCGTACACCGAAGATGGCCAGCCCATTGTCCATGTGCAGCAGCAGGTGTTGGAGGCAGCCCAGCAGGGCGCCGGCGGTGACAGTCCCGACCACAAGGAGGCAGCGGAAACATCTGCCGGTGAGGAAGTGCAAGTCTCGGAGGCCACTAGCGTTGCATCCACCACTGTGGTGGCCACCAGCACGGCGAGCAGCACTGCAGGCGCCTCCAGCGGCAGCTTCTTTGGCCTGGAGGAATTTACGGAGACGAAAGCAGACTAGGGTTGGCTCTAGAGGCGGGGCCGTGAACACTATAGAATAATGGCATGCGATGAGGACTGGTAAGTGTTTTGGATTTGCCTGCTGCTTCCAGCTGTTATTTTACTAACGATTATTATCTCTTAACTCTTGCAGGACTTAACAGATTCACACGCTGTGCGCGCGCTTAGAATGTTTATTGAGCGGCTCAAGGTCTCTGGAGGACTTTCGCACACACAGAACAGCGAGACATACACACATCCAACATGTCTAAACCAAAACCCAACTTTACAGATGACAGAAACACCAACACGAACCACACACACACACACACCTAAAAAATATATTTACATTTAGCATATGTATTTACACTCCAGTAAGCTATACAATTTCTTATTCTCCCTTGTGCGCCGGCCCCGGTCGCAGCGAAACAAAAAAAAACCCAGGAATACTAAACTAAAATAATCCAATCAATCAAATTGTTCATTCGGCCCATTTCCGTTTACATTTCGCACTCTGCTGCTCCGATCTGCCAGAGATCTCAGCTCAGATCCAATTTTGGCATTCGCAAACGCAATCGATTGGTTCATGTCTCGGACTTGGAAGGTGTCTTAGGATTAGTTTAATTATAGGCAACAAGTAAACTACATACGGTGGAAAAAACAAAAAACAAATGTATAAACATACTAGATTATCATGAGATACTTGAATTATTTTAACAAAAGTATGCATACAACCACAACACAAATACAATTAAACAACAAACAAAAAATAATAAAATCTATTAAAACCAAAACAATTGACAATTGAGCTGAGCAGCTCCGATAAACAGCGGATTGATTTAATGATCGTTGATACAAAAGAAGTGAACTACTTCCTACAGTTTCCTGCCCCCTCAAACATGATAGATGATAATGATATATATGAGTGTTACATGTAAACCACTTTGGATTCCCCCACACACACACAAACACAACCTTATATATATGTCAAGAAACTTGAAATATATTATTGTAAAGATGTGCAAAAAAACAAAAGCAAAGTTGTGGAATTCGTTATGCATGTAAATCGATTTTAGATAAGGCAGTCGAACATGAACATGATGGGATGTTTCCAGCTTAGTCTCCATGAATATATATAGCCCCGTAAGTCAGGCAGTAACCCCAACATGAATCTGGGTATATTTTTGTATATTTCAAGTTCAACCAGGCCATTGGCCTCTGGATGAATGAATCTTTGTGTTACGAGTCTATGAAAGTTCATATTTTTATGGGCAAACTTTCAACTCGTTCGCCACACCTGTTGAATTTATGTTTATTTAAATGTTGTATGCACTTGATTAATAATATTTAATACCCAAATGGATGCTAAACTTCTAGCGGTGGCATTTAAGCCATTGAAACTGTCATTATATGCCTCGTTCCGACCCATAAATCTCTGCGCCAGTTGATATTTAACTCTGGAATTGCCACTGATTAGCAACCGCAAAAAGGCAGAATTTTAGCAACCGGATTGGCACGTGGATGATTCAGGGAACAAACTCAAATGTATAAATAGAAAACTAATTTCTGCTCAATAGTTGTGGGGTTCAGTGACAAATTGGTGGCGATCTCCAGCAGAGTGTCTGTTAGAGCGTTGAATGGCTGCGTTGAAAGAACATCAGATAAGCAAAACTGGTTATGAATTCATAATTGCTTTCTATGGTGTGTGGGCTAATGGGATATTCTTTCCGCTAACATGTGATGACACTTTGATGGCTCCCGTAAATGCTCCTCCTCCGAAAATTACATTCAAGGCCGGAACTGATTGTAGGATGGATTATACCGAGCCGTGCATCAATTAGCAACTTGTTTTTTCGGTGACATTAAATGCGGCCATCATTGATGTCAACTCAATTTGGTTTATTAGTCTGGTTACATAAGTGCGGTCGGCTCTCGGTGTTTAAGAGTCAGTCGGTCAATAGTATGCAGCGACCTTAATTAGGCGCCCACATGCAAATGAGTCAGGCGACCGACGACAATCTTCTTCTCGATTGTCGCTAAAGCGAAAGTCGTTCTTAGAGGCCCCTCAAATCAAGGTCTTTGGAATGGCATAGTCGGCACAAACCAAGCTGATAGAAAACTGACATTTGAGTGTGAATAAGTGCCATGTGCGACGATTAGCATACAAAAAAAACATGATTCCGACAATACTGAATCTTTGACAAATTTTTAAGAACATTTTTGGCATGTGTCGCTGGCTGATCTCTGTACTTTCCATTGGTTATGCCTATCCATGGAGTTTCCTGAATATATGTTTGCCATATGCTGTGACGTGCAACATCTTTAATTGTTATTTAGTGCAGCGAATTCCTTCCTATACCTGTACTCCAGTACTTTCCAGACACGCTGGGCCACAACTCAATTAAAATTGTATTTTATATACATTTATAGAATATTTATTTGCTTGCTATATATTTTGGTATGATTCTGTTGCCGCTGTTGTTCGCTTTTTCTTTTGTTGCTGGTGCGTCTGTCCCGTTCCCCCACATTTGCATGTAAAAACGATAAGCGATAAATACACAAATTTAAATATTTCTCATGTGCAACGACGTTCTGCGCTTATCTCCGATTCTACGAGGCAGATATTGACAGATATGATAGTCAAAAAATATTTATCTTTATGGCTGATTTCTAGCCTTACCAGCGCCTCGATCTGCGCTCATCCACCGCTGGATGCGTGCGAATGTATTCCAGCTGTCGGAGCACATGCAGCGGCACGGCGGGAATGTGCGCGCCCTCCGGCTGATAGCCATTGGCATCGGCCACATACGTGAAGGTTATGGGTATGCCCTCGAGGGACACATACTGGACTACGCCTACGGCTCCATGCTCGTTGCCAGCCGCCTTGGTGGTTATGCCGTTGCTCGTCTGAAACTCGTAACGATAGTGGCCCGCGGCATTGGGCGGCGTGTTGTGGTAGTAAATGGTGCGATCAAACAACGCTGCGGCATTGGCTGTGGCTGTGGTGGATGCAACTGCGAAGGCCAGCAGAAGCTGGGCGTAATTGGATTAGCGGCTGAGTAATCAGGGAGACGCAAAACGACGCACAAACCTTGCCAAACAACGACCACATCGTCATCTCCTAATTAAATATACTCCAAATGTATCGTTTTACAGACTCGACCGATCTTGAACCTAAACCTGAATCTGAAACCGTATCAGAATCAGAATTCACCGAAATATGAGCCGTTAGATAGCGTTTGAAACATCAACTGCGTCGCGATCTGCTATCCCCGAATGTTAGATTGAAACTGCCAAAAAACCAGCCAGTGTGTCCGGTGCATAAGGAAGCTTTCAAGCTTGCTAATTGTCTCGCTGCTCTCTGGGGAAGAGTTCTCAGACTTAGATTCAAAGTTTGAGGAACAGATATGGCTCCAAGCACTGACGGAACATGAGTATGATGAACCAACCAGCTGATGCATAAATTGGTCGAACAGATCAATGCAACAACAGCATTAGCCGCAGCATCGATCCGTGTACGGGTTTTCGAGGATCGCGTTGGGCTTGATTTATGTTGAATTTGTGCTAATGTGCCTGCTCGTCTGACAATGAAGTTGTTTTGGTTTAGTTGGGTGTGCCTGCTGCATATCAAACTAATATCAGCCAGGGACCGGAGAGCTATGCACAGTGGTTCGCCGACGATGGCTCTTCCATATGGACAAATTGTTGCATGTTATTGGTAATTTATTATAATTTAATTCTACATTTTGGCTACGTTGGAAAAGGTCATGGTTGAAGAAACTCAACACTCAACTAAAAAGCCAATACAAAATATTTTAATTTGACTTCGTGTGGCAAGATCCGTCAAGCTTGAAGCTAAATTTGAGTCAAAGCGAAGCTTTAGAGGTCCATTTGTCAGTTCCAATTTGAGATTTCTTTGATTGAAATTGCACTGGAAAACATCAAAATTTATTCTTGGCTTTCAGTTCTTTAAATTGGATAGCTAAATCGTGCCACTGTGCGTTGGGTTGGATGACAGACCTAGACCTTGCACGCATTTGCATAGCAGCTCGAATCTTACAACTTGCCGACTCTCAAGCCTCCTCTCAAGGTGTCGGCCAACAAAATCAATCAGTCCATCAATAAGAATTTATATGTTTATTTGAATGACATTTGCATTATCTCATTTTTGTTGTGATTCCGAAGCATAGCAAAAAGTCATTTGCTTTATAAATTATTAACTAATTAATAAGCAACACCAGCGTTTATGACAATTTACATACGTAGCAAAAGATTCATAAAGAGAAAGATTGTGCCAAAAATAATCTACGGCTAATTTTCAGACATAAATCTTCAAGTCAAACAAGTCAAGTTGTCGTCTGAGATCTTTTTTTTGGCGGACAACATTAATTAAGTGACACAAATCGACGACAAATAGTTTAGCCTTAGAATCGATTGCGAAACTCTCAACACAACACAAACAAAAAACACGAAAAACTAGAAAACTGAAAACCTTAAGCCACAGACAAACTAAACTGAACTGCCTTTTCCAGTTCTTCATCTTTCGCACTATCATCATCTTCTTTGGTTGGCTCCTCAGCGGAGCGGTGCGATGCGTGAACTATTGGTTGGTTTCTTGGGAACTATGAGAACATTGATTAAAGCATAGACGTATGTAAATTGAAGCATAAACAACATATGCTTATGTTGAAGTGCTGTAGTGGGTTCTGAGTAAAATTAACATAAAACACACACACAGACCCTTAGAAGAACTCACACACAAAAGACTCTGGCAAAGAACTCGAACAACGACTCAATCCGAATCAGAATCAGTCTTCAACTGGCTATACAGTAGAACCAATCGACACGGAACTGTTTCCGCCAATTGGATCAGCCCAAAGATCGTCAAAGATAAATTCTCTTTTATAGTTTTGGTAATCTTAAAATCATCTTGTTTGCTACTCATTATTTGATGGCCTATTTTCCGTGTTTTTATCGCATTTGCTGTGACTTTTATGGCCAACATTTGCATTCAACTATAAGCCAAAAACTGAACAATAAAATGCTTTTCAGGATTTTTAATAATAATAATAATGTGAATAAATTAGAACATGCTGTGGGGGGGGGGGGGGGGGGAAAACTTAGTCTCCCGTTATACCCGCGCGGGGGCGGGGAAATTGAATAGGTGTTTTTTGTCGACCCACACACATGAGGGAAGGGGATTCTACATAAT